>NC_138546.1:30397598-30948551 GCF_964234715.1 Podarcis melisellensis
AACCAACCAGCATTGTAGACTCTGAAAAAGTAGCCATTAAAAAATATCGAGGTAAATTTGACTCCCCACCCCACCCCCTGATGTGGTGATGGAGATCATTTGTACGGGGGGGGGAGTTTAGCTCAAGGTCGTGCAGTTCTACGGAAAGGCTTCCCCCCCCTTTCGATTTATGTAGCCAGTTAGTTGACCCGCCCCCCCTCCAGCTTCTTAACTCTAATGTCTACCCGAAGGGAAGTGCGGCGGGGGGGTCTCTCTCTTACAAACGCCTCCTCAGCCAAACTGCCCCACTTTGAGAGAACTTTCCTTGGAAATAAGTTGACTTTCTGAAAGAACTGCCATGTGAAGACTCGGTTCAACCTTTCTATCCCTTCGGAAAACGTGTGTCTGTGCTTGGGGGTTGAGGTTTGGTTTTTTTACAAGATCTCCGCCTGTTCTCCCGCTGTACATTTCAGCTCCTGCTACCTTTCCGTGAGCTGAAATGACGACACCCCAGGAGAGGAAAGAGAAGCAAACATCTCTCTCTCTTCAAGTTGTCGAGGTGTGCCGTTTATTAAGATCCTTCTTTTGAAAGGAGCACACACGCACCAACTCCCATCCCACATCCCAGCCATCTTATCAGTTCCACAACCTTCTGTCTCCTGGACACAGCCATTCCCGTGGAAAGGGGAGTGCAAATGTGCTGGGGCAAAATGAGAAAAGTTCAACCAAGGCACAAGCTTTAAACAGCCCCTCTTCTCCAAATCGATCTGAATCGCTCCATTTACTGCGCCCGCCTCCCCACCCTAACCAGCGGAATAGTCGGACATCAAATGGACCCCCAGGAGTTGACAATCCCAGCCCCTGGGCTTCTCTGACATGTCTGGGTGACGGTCTCTCTCACAAACACAAACCCCTTATATTTTATCCACACGTAGATACCCTCCAAGTACCATCGTAACGTGCCATAAACACGTTTAATAACTGGGGAGAGGGGGGAATTAAACACATGCAATTGCTTGCTTCGTAGAGGGTTAATTGAGAAATCCTCCAGGTTTTCTTTTGCCTTCCTCGAGCTAAGAGGGACTCTTTCGCGGGTGGAGATGGGGGAGGCGCGTTGGGGGAATCCGGGTAAGGAAATGTGTGCCAGCATTTTACAGTCCTGGTTCGATTTCATTCTTCTAGCCATCCCACCCCGACCCACCGTGCCTGAAAATATCCTGCCGTCGCGTCCAGACTCCTCTTTCTTTGAGTTGCGCTCTCCTTCTTTCCCCTTAACCTGGGATTAGCAAATATAAGAAATTCACAGCTCGCTTGCGCTCTCTCGCTCCCCCCACACCCGCGACACTCCGGGAGCTCCTAATCACTCCGTATCGATTTCGCTAACTCTTTTCATCCCGCTGAAGACACATCTTAAAACACTCCTGCTTAGAATGTGTTCTTTGCTTTATACACACTAATAAAATGATTTGCCCCCCTCTCTCCCTTTCCACTCCGCTCTCCGCGCAGTAAAAAAAAGGGGGGGAGGAAGAAAGAGAAGGAGGGGAGGGAGGGAAAAATCGTTCGGGTAACCTGACTGTTTGTGTGTGATCGGTAAATATTTAGCCTGGTGATACCTCTAGCGTCTCCTCTGGATCAATAGAGCTAGCCCAGTCTCAAAGGGAGGGGGTCTGTCCAAGAGGTGAGGTCTGCCTCAGACAGACGTCTCCTTCTCTTATAGCGCAGGGACAGCAGGGAGGGAGGGAGAGATTGCCCCCCACCAATCCTACGTGCGGCTCCTTGGAAATAAGTCTGCCGGCTTTATTGCGCCTGAAATGCGCGCGGCGCAGAAGCGCAATCGGGAAAAGAGCGCAGCGAGGGGCTCGGACCCTGATACTTTCCGCCTCTCTCTTTCTTCCACTCCATTTCCTGCTCTCGACACGAAAATTGTTCTCCTCTCTCTCCGTCGATTCGCCCCCTCCGGCCTCCTTTTTAAAAAAAAAAAACCAAAACAAACCTAAACTTTCGGCAAAAGAGCGCGCAAGTTACGCTCCCGCAGTGGGAACAAAACTCTCTGAAATCGCCGCGCTTGCCGAATTGAAGGCGCAGCGGCCAAGGGGCGGGGGGTTCTATCTGAACAATTTCTCTCTCACACAGAGAGAGGGATATTTTATATATAATTCTGAGCACGCCAAGTTAAATTTATAGGAGGCGTTTTCGAAACTTCCACTTAAGTTCACTGGTAGGAGTCCACCTACAATGGCAAGGAATCGCGGGTATCAAAAATGCCATTCATGCTGGGATAGACAGATAGGCAGTCCCTATCTATCTATCTATCTATCTATCTATCTATCTATCTATCTATTCCCCTTATAGGAGTCAGGAACCTGGGCGTGTTTCAATCGAAGTCACCCCCTCATTCCCGCTGGATTCCTTGGGAATAATCCCCCCAGATCACCTTCCCGGATCTGCAGCCTCACAGTGACTTTCATGCCCAGTGAAGTAAATAATGGACGGGATGGGGGGTGGCTCAGCACTGGAGTGCAAGTGGAGTCGCATCGCGGTTTTTCCGCATAAATGGTTTCCCGTTGTGATCCAGGTACGGGCCGAGGAAGCACTTCCTCGAGGTAAAATATGACCCCTGCCTCCACAGAGCTCTAAAGCGTTTACCCCTGAAATGCAGATGTGCAATAAATGTACACGTGTCCTTCAGATGCGTGCAGTATGGATCCGTGTCCATGCAGTATGTACACGTGTCCTTCAGATGCGTGCAGTATGGATCCATCTCTTTAGTCGCATCTGTCGCTCGTTCCCCACATCCGTCCATCAGTCATGCTCCCTCTCTCTTTCACGCACCGATAAATGTGCCCACCTTTTCTTTGACCTCATCTAGGGAGACCGATTCAACTATTGCCTTCCCAAGAAGGAAGAAGAAATCGCCTTAAAACGGTTGCCCCGCCGCCGCCTGTTTAGGATAAGAATGAATAAGACGCTCCAGTAAAGCAGGAAAATTGTTAGGCCAGTTTGTTCACACGACAGGACAGGTACATGTTGTGGCCAGGGAGGATCTTAGGGTAAAAGGCTCGTTCTATGTCTGAACAGGCCTTTCCCTGCCCTTCCAAGCATAGGGAAACACCTGGGAGACCCATAGCTTTGGTGTTGCTGGGAATGGGACCCAAAGGGTTCGTGTGAACGCGGCGAAATTAATCTAGAGTGTATCTCTAAAAACAGACAGGCGATCTAGTCAACGCTAAGACACTTTCGCGTCCTGTTAGAGAAAAGCACAATGAAAGAAAGGCATCTTGAAGCTGCAGTCCTTTACCCGCTTACCTGGGAGTAAATCCCATTTAATACAGCGAGCTTGACTAGGCAAGTATAAGATTGCTCTCACGATTTCTATTAAGGCGCCTGCAGCGCATTCCCTTGAATGGGGTTCATTCCTACATAAGAAGTGTGCATGGGACTGCAACATGAACATGCTGTTAAATTTGTTTGGATCATGCCCACTCGGTGTATCTTTCACTACGGGGGAGGGGGAGCGTAGTATTTCTGTGTTGTTGGGTTGATAATATATATCATAGTCATCTGTGTCTCTCTCCGGTAAGGATAGGCACGGAGTCTCCCAGCTGACAGATGTTTGTCTGGAATAACATAAGGACGTGAGCGTCTAAAACAAACATAAATAAACGTATAGGTGCCTGCAGTTCTTAGAGCCGTCGTATAATTATAGAGACGATGCTTTCCACGCAGTTAGGTTTTCTTCCATCGCCACTCCAGAACAGGGTCGTGAGAATGCGTAACTTCCAGTGCCTTTAGGGGTAGCAGGGGGTAGGGAACCCAATTATTCCCCAAGAAAAAAAAAATGAACAAGCAAACACTCATCCTCAAATGTCTCCTTCGGAAGGCCTTTTTGGGCTGCGAAACCGACACCTTCCTTTCTCACCGAGAGACCTGCAGCCCGATCCTATGCGCGGTAACTCTGAAGTAAGCCCCCAGGGTGTTCAAATAGGCTAGAAATACAAAGGGCATGTTTCTTAAGAACTTGAGTACGTGCCGAGATTCTGCGGGTTCCCTCTTTAAAAATAAATAAATAAATATCCTGCTCCATCCAGGTAAAATAGGAATGGGGGGGGGAGTGAAGAGAACTAAGGCACCCTCTTCTGTCAATGTCTGTATGTTTAAAAGGGGCCCTTTCCTCCCTCCCTCCCCCCCCCAAAAAAAACCCTTTTGCTAATAAGGAAAAGTAGAAAAACGCTTCCTCGCAGAATATATCTTTATACTAATGCATATTAAATTGCCCTGTCTTGACTGGGCATATCAAACAATTTAATTAGAGGGCTTTCTACCCAAAGGAAGAAGAAAAGAGGGTGTGGAAGAGGTGTATGTGCGTGTGTTTGTGCATTTGTGTGAGTGCGAGTGTGGAATCTGCCCAGCATTTTATTGTATTTAGCAGGAATACAGGCAGAAAATGTAGCACAAGTTTGTGTCTGAAAGAGCACCTCCATGCCCATTGAAAGGCACTGATCCGAAAAGACAGAGAGGACAAGAAAAATCGATTGCCCGGGACCTTCTTCGTCCCTTTCATACCATTCAAACACCCCCTCCCACTATTCCCCCTAAGACAAAAAAAACCCCTCAGCCAGTTCCTTGGAAAAACTGGAGTGTGGGGTGGGAGAGAGAGAGAGAGAGAGAGAGAGAGAAGGACAGAGAGGAAGGAAGGATCTTAAACGCAATACTTTGGTGCTTCCATCGTATTACTCTTATGTGACTGGGATTTTAAAGTGTGTGTGTGTGTGTGTGTGTGTGTGTGTGTGAGAGAGAGAGAGAGAGAGAGAGAGAGAGAGAGAGAGAGAGAGAGAGAGAGAGAGAGAGAGAGAAATCCGATTCATGCTTTGTTCTGCTTTTTGGGTAAGGGGGGCAGGAGCATTCACTCTGGGTGTAGGGAGACCGGCATGCTTTTTTAGGGTTAAAATAGTCTTCACCTCTGACCTCTCCATAGCAAAGCCTCAGATATCCTCATAACTTCAGTCAAACTTTGGAAAGGCTGATCTGCAAGGAGGCAGGAGGGGGTGGATAATGCTGAGGCTGGAGACTGAATCCATTTGTAGCTGGTGGAATTCTCTTCTTTAAACGCCCCCCCCCACCCGCCCCAAATCTTTCCTCTCTGCTTTCCCTTCTTCTCACAACGCAGAAGGGGAGACGTATGTCTGAAGGATTTCTGAAAGGGACATCCTTTGAAAGGTATTGATAATTATATCAGCAGCGAAAACAAGAGGACCTGTAATTCTATTACATACAAGCAAAGAGAGAGAGACTCTAAGAAGAATTAAATATAGTTTTGGGGGGTTCGTCTTTTGGGAAGATTGGCCTGGGTCGAAGGATTTAGGGGTGCGTTTTGATAGAAGGTGCCCCCACCAGAACCATCATCAAAATCCATCCGACTGGGATGAGTCTCAATCATTCGAAGGCATTCCCAGGAAAGGTGTTTTTTTTTTTACAGGCCTATAATCTAAGGTCATTAATGACCTGTAGAAAATGAGTCACCTTCCCCCCTCCCCCCCCTCTGATCAATACCCTGTCTTTCCTCTCCCCCCACCCTTGCCAAGCAAACCTCCTCGGTGGACGTAATTAAACTTGCTTCTCTAGTTTTTCATCATTGTTTGAGGTGGGCCAAACCCATTTGTAAATTTCATTAGCCCTGTAAACATGCAATTAACGCTGAAGGAGGTGGTGGAGTTAATTGCAGAAGCATCTTTTAAAGGCCGGGAGTGGGGAATCTAAGAAATTAGCAGAAGGAAAGGAAAGGTATGATCCTTTTGTCACCTGTGACATTTATTCACAGTACGGTTTTTTCCCAGGTACCTTCGGTGATATTCCACGCACACACGCACATTCCCCTCTCTTTATTAAATTAAGTGCATCCCCCACATATTTTTCTTCTTCCTCTTTTTGTAAAAGCTCAGAGAAGTAAACGAAATTTGTGGCCGCTTGTAATTTTTAAACAACAACAACAATCTGTACAGACTGAATCCCTCCTACCCACACTTTGTGCAAAATTAAGAACAATTCTATGGGCAACCCCAGAAGCAGTTTTCGGGGGAGACTTCAAAAGGTGCTTTTCCTTCCCATTGTGGTGGGCGGGGTGTGTCTGTATTAACACAAGGGGAGGTTATCTTTGTTGGTATTTTTGTTTTATTTAAATTAGCACCAAGTCTGACAAGCACATAAAGGACCTCAGATATCTGTGGGTCGCTTTAAACGCTCCAGATCGAGGGGATCCCATGATAGAGAGTGAAGGAGAAAAGTGGCGAGGGAGGGGGGGAGGAAGTTCCGAATTTATAACTCTTCGAACTTTTTGCCCCAGCTCATTCTGTTTCGCCCAAGACCCCACCCCCAATCCATTTGGTGTGGTTTTTTTAATATACCTCTCTTTTCCTTCATTGCCTGAAAAGCTAATACTCTCTGAAGTCCTACTAACCCCGATTTCTGATGACTTTCCGCTTTGGAAGTCCATCTCTACCAAGACGTGCATTAATTTGGAAAGCGCATTCCTTCCCCTCTCTCTCTCTCTCTCTCTCTCTCTCTCTCTCTCTCTCTCTCTCTCTCTCTCTCTCTCTCTCTCTCCCCCTCTTTTCCAATCGGGGGAGGGGGGTGTGTGTGTCTGTGTCTGTTCCAAAGTGTCGTCTTTCCAGCCCCAAACAAGGTGCAACGAGGCGTTCTTCCTTCTAAGGAATGAGAAGATAGATATCTGCTACCTTAACGTTTGGGTGGGGGCTCTTTCCTCCCCCCTTTTTTTTCTTAAAGGCGAGGCGCGCATTCTTCAACCGCTGTGAAGCAAACTCCCCCTCGGACCCGCTCTGTTTAAACTTAAGAGTGTGCATATATAGGATATTATTATTATTGCCATTTCTCCTCCCTGCCGCCTGTTCCAAGGCTCCACGCTCAAAATACACAGGGGGGCAAAACACATTCCTTTATAGATTGAGAAAGATCTTATCCTTTCGTCGCTCTTTTTCTTTTTTTTTCTTTTTCGTTCACTGATCCCTTCAGGTTCTCCCCCACCCCCACCCCCACCCCCAATAGTAACCACCCCTCGCTCTCCTTTCCAAAATCAGTTTGTACAATCGCTAAGATAAATACCAGGGCGATACGTTTTCATTGCCTAAGGGGGGGTTTTCTCCTGCCCATTTTTTCCCCTAAAAAAATAGTAATTTAAAAGCCATCAGCTGCCAAACAACAGGAAGAAGATGCAAGCGATCTGGGATTTTGAACAAGGCAAATATGTTTTGGGTATGTTTCATTCTCTTTTTTAAATTTCTCTCTCTCTCTCTTTCCCCTTCTCCTTGCGACCTGGTTTGTGGCCGTGCGGGTCTCTCTCCCCCTCTCTCATTCCTTACTTATTTCATTTTAAAGGCTGAAATCCGAAGCGCAAAAGTAATGCCCTGCGTTGAAATTCAGAGAACTTCCCCCGCACCCCCGAAGTCAATGGTTTGAGGGTCGGGGACGAAAACTCTGCTTTCAAAGGTTACGTGGGGAGGGCGGGATTTGTGCCGGGAGCGTGGGGGGGGGACGATGTGTGTGTGTGGACTTTACATCAACTACTAATTGAGAGAAAGGTCCCTATGTGTGTGTGGGTGTATGTCGTGAAAAATATGCTTCTCTATAAAGCCCCTTTTCCAGCTATCCAAAGGGTACCCCCCCTTCCAAATCCGGTTCGGATTCGATGATGATGATGCCTCTCTGAGTCAGAACCAGTCTAAAATCTCAAGGTCGTATTGCTGTGGGTATAAGCAGTGATTGAAAAGGGGGGAGGAAAAGGGACCTCTCTAAGGCAGGGAATAGGAAATGAAACTGCAAGAATTTGTAGCCACGTGCGTTTTTGCTTGGGTTTCTCCCCCCCCCCCCACACACACACACTTCTTCCAGGAGCAAAATTGAGTTTCACGACTAGCCTTCTTTGCAGTCCCCGTTCCGCAGCTCCGCTTTATTCTTACCCCCTTAAAATCTCTGATGGATGATAAAGTAGAGGTACTCACCATTGCCAGAGGGGATATCTGTTGCCAAATCCAGGTTTCCAGGCGCAAAGTTTTGTTTGTTCCTTTTAATTGTTGGAAGTTGGGGGGTGGGGGGGATTAATAATCTTCAGGCTGATGTCACTTAAAAAAAAAAAAAAAGCCGCGTGGAAGAGCTCTAGACTTTCCCTAGCGCGAGAAATACGCACGCACGCACATTCACTCGCTCACACTCGCTTCTCCCTATTAGACCGGCGGGGGGATTCCTTATCCATCCTATGTCGCCTCCTCCCTAAAAAAAAATCACAGTTTTCCCGGAAGTTTGCAAGTCCGGAGCACAAAAAGATGCTATTTTATTTTATTCTTAAAATGACATAACTCCTTAACTGGCAATCCGGAGGAATTAATCATATTATAAACGTACAGAAGTTTAGGAGTTGCTTGGCTCCCCCCCCGTCTCGCTTTGCCTACGTCCTCCCCCCACGTCCCTTTCCCTTTAAGAGCAGCGTTTCTTTGAAAGTTGGATTTTTTTCAGGCCGATGAAAGACTTACGCTAGGGGGCAGACGCATACTGTACTTCTGGAGTCTTCCAGCCGGTCCTCTTCCTCCTCCCCCCCCCCCGCCTCACACACACCAATACACACACTTCTGTCCTCTCTTTCTCTCTCCATCTCTCGCTCTCCTAGCATATGTTCTAATTTAGCACTGTAAATTTTTCAGAGGGCCCGACTCTGACAGCCCCTGGTGATTTTCAAAGTACCACAAGCCAGTGGTTAAAAATTACATTGACTTGAAAGTTCAGTGTCGCACAATGGAGGGCCACTTTCCCCCATTCATAGCTCTTCGGATGGAGCTGGGAGGGGGACGCGAGGGGGGAGGCAAACAACACAGTGAGCATTCATTGAGTCTTCCCCCCACGTAACCCAGCGGTTTCCCCCCACTGATTTCACTTCAGAGGGTCCAAACTTCGTTGCAAAGAAGCCAGGAAGAACTGAAGGGAGGGTTTCTTGTTGTCATTGTTGTTGTTTTACCAAACTCTCTCCATCCCCGCACCTTTCGCCAGGGAAAAATAAAGAGGGGATGTTCCTGCTTCCCCACCTCGCTTAGCCTAACGTTTCCCTTAAAATATTCCACACTTTTTTTCTATTTAACATCCCGGATCTCCTGATGATTGTACACCTGTTTTAAAAAATGGGAACGTGGATAGGTATTATTAATACCACTATTGCTTCTCCCCAGAAGTTGCAAAATGGATCCTTACTTGCAAGGCAATAAATAAGGTCTGGGATTATAACTGAGCTCTGCAAATTGACAGTTATGGATGATGAATTGGTTTGAGAATCGTTCTCTTTAAGCGATCCTATGTTGGTGTGTAATGTGGGGAGGGGGGAGAGAGAGAAAGAGAGAATGAACAGCCAGTCAGCCATGAACTTGCCAACTCCCCACCTCTGCTATTTTTAATAGTTCCATCCTTCGGATGAACAGACGTACACTATCAAAGCATTTGATGTTAGGGCTTGAGTGAGCTCCGTCTATTTTAGTTCTCAGTGATTAGTTGCTTTCTCTTTTTGCGATCCTGCAGGAAAACGATTAATACAGAAGGGTCGTTATTTCCCCTTTCGGATTTTTTAATTTTTATTTTGGTAGTCTTTGCATTCAGCAGAATCATAAGATTTCTTCTGATAAAATAAGATATGGTGGTGATATATGGGGAGAATTTTCCTTATATAGGCTGCGATCACCTATATATCCAGGATATATCCAGGATATATATTTCCATACTCTGAAAAACACACACACGAGAGAGAGATATATATGGAGGGGGGTGTATCAAGGCGCTAGTTCTCTGCAATCCTAGAGGCCGATTATTTCCATCTCTTCTGGATCATAGAGGGCATCTTCCACTGTTTACAGGCGGCCAAGTCCTTCTAATCAATAGAACATTCCACCGCTCGCTTTGAAACTGACCGTATGAAACGGACAATATAGCCAGGGCCAGTAACAAGCAGAGTTCATGTTACAACTTTCCTGCCTTCGTCCGTAGCACCTGCAAGCTTAGCAACAGACATTTATTTCTTCAACAGAAAGGGGTGGGTGGTACGAACGTGGCAACGTAATAGCGTTGAGCTGATGGAAAGGGTTACAGCTCCAGATATTTGTATCTGGGATCCCCATTGTCTCATTTAATATGTGTCTTGGACATACCTCGTGTGTATTTGTGTGTGTTTATATATACACACATATACTCCAAGAAGTCTGTGTGTGCAAGTGCGTGTGGGGGTATATATGAGTTATATAAATATATATACTCTCAGTTTTGAGTCTGTTTCTAGCCTGCCATTTATCATTTTTCTCTTGTCCTTCTCAGCAAATGTATTTCGCTGGAACACTTACTTCTCTGCCTGGAGGTCAGTTTGCCTCTAGATTGCAGCGCGAGAGATCCCACAGCTAGGCGATGACTTAAATTTGTAACCTCGTCTAAGGCTATAAAATTAAATCAAGTTGCAGAGGTTCAAATGTACTTCGCCATGCTTGGGTGTTTTGTTTTGTTCTGAAATTCTCCCCCTTTCCTTCCTGTTAACATAAAAGAGGAAAGATGCTTTCTTAAGGGGTGGTGAGAGAGGGGGGAACTTTGGGTCTTTCCAATCCAATGCGAAAAGGCTGTAAATGTGTTTTCTGGGTTTGATTAACTCCATCCTTTTCCTCTCTGATTTTTCCCCCTTCCTCGCTATCATCGCCTTCCTCCTGAGAAGGCATCTGGGTTAGATGTCTCCCCATTTGGGAGTATAT
This sequence comes from Podarcis melisellensis, assembly GCF_964234715.1. NCBI lineage: Eukaryota > Metazoa > Chordata > Lepidosauria > Squamata > Lacertidae > Podarcis > Podarcis melisellensis. The sequence goes on from NC_138546.1 coordinate 30,408,356, forward strand.
ACAGGCGGCCAGGCGTTCTGCGCGTATGTATGCATGTGTGTATTTGTATGCTAATTTTTCCCCATTTCTGTTTGGATTTTGGAGCAAAGGGAATGGGTTCTTGGAATGCTAGAGGCTTCAGGGAACAATGAAGTGTGTGGTTAAGTATTCTGAGGTCTGTTACCCTAGCCTCTGATGTGTGCGCCCCTATACATTGATAGATGTCTATCTAATGTATGTGTCGAGCAAGCAGCTTTCAAAAGATTCCTACGCAGTGCCAGCAAATCAGTTTATCTGCATCTTTTCCCCCAACGGGCCAGCCGCCTCTGAAGTGTTGGGAAGGCTGAGACTTCCTAAACTAGGAATGGGAATTATCTACATGCTCGAAATCCAGTTTTAACGGCCTCCCTCGCTGCACATCCATGTCTGAAAGTGAGAGCAAGTTAGCGTTTGTGTCCCTAGATCTCTCTACAAGACCATCGTGCCAAGGTTAGAGTGTATTCTCTTTCCTTCCTTTTTCTTTTTCTAAAAGAAGGGGTGTTTCTTTTTAAGAAAAACAAACAAACAATTCTCTTACTTGCGTGTCATCAAGCAATTAAAAGTTCAACCCACCTACCTGTAGAACTTTAATCCGAAATGGGCAGCGTTTGTGTCAATCTGTGTCAGCACCGCTGCGACCCAAGCTGTCTACAGTGCTGTATTTGTCTAATTTCTTTAACCCAGGCACATACAGCTCCCCTAACGCCACTGCTCAGCTGAAATGACCCTTTCCTATAAGAACGAAATTGTTTTTCCCCACCTAAGCTCAGCAACAGTGGCAGGAAGAGGATAGAGCTGTCTCTCTTCCTCAAGCCTCAGCCTTCCACAGGGGGGTGGACCGTACTGTTGGTCTCCCAGCAAAAGAGTTCAGAAAGTCCGTCGTCTCACAAAGACCTGTCTAGCATCCTTTAAAAAGAAGTGGTGTCCCGACCTCCACCCACCCTCTCGCATATATGTGTGTGTGTGTGTCTGTGTGTGCGCGCAAAATCAAGACTCTTTTCAAAAAACAATATCATTGCTAGATCCCTCATTCCCATAATAAATAAAATATGTATAATGCTTCTTCTTTTTAAAAGAAATTTCCCCCCTTCAAATCTTACTTTTGTTGCTCTGAGTTTCAAAGCTGGGTGAAAGAAATTGGGAGGGGGGTTACGGAGTGAGAGAAAGAGAGAAGAAGGGGGGAAAGGGAAAGGGCGCGCGGGGGGGTGTTGACGAGATAGAAAGGAGCAGCAGCAGAAGAAGAAGAAGAAGAAGAAGCAAAGAACCGAGCTCCCTTTAGGACCTGGCGGATTTCCCGGGGCTCCAGCCATCCCAGCCGTGCACAAGGCTGAACTGCCCAATGAGGGGCGAGGGGAGGTCCGGGAGCTTTTGACCAGTCAAAGGCAGCCTCTTGCCTTATAAGGCGAGCGGTCGCCATGGCAACGTGTGCTAAGTTGCAGCCGTCGTGTCAAAGTTCACTATATAGAGAGCTGGGTGAGCTGATCGCGGAGAAAGCGTTCGCCACTCTCCCCAGCCCCGCTCCTATAAATCGCATTCACTCCTTTAACCCCCCCCCACTCCACCTACCCACCCACCCTCCTTAGCATATTTGATCACTGGGATTCTCGGTCTCTCTCTTTTTTTCCCTTGCCTCTCTCTCTCTCTCTTTTCTCCCTCCCCTCCCTTTTCTTTTTCTTACCCCCGTTTCTCTCTCTCTCTCTTCTCGCCTTCTCTCTTTCTTCCTTTCGCTGCCCCCTCCCCCTTTACCTTTTTGTGCGCGTGCAAAACCCTCTCTCGCTTGCCCCCATCTCTTCTGCTTGCAAGGAGAGCTCTCTTCCTCTCTCCCCCCCCCTCCAACCCCCAGCGCCAAAGGACCGCTCCAAAATCTCCACTTTTTGCATGCATGCAAAAAGAAAAGGGGGGAAATCTGGTGCATTTTCCTTCCCCTCTCTCTCTTTGCTTCTGATATTTATTATTAATTCTTATTAATTTCCACCCCTTGCTTTCCCCCACCCACCCAGCGACACCCACTCGGGCCCCCGCCTCCTCCTCCCCCTTCCTGCACTCCTTTTATCCTTCTCCCTCGCTGAGGGGGGCGGGTGGGTCGGGGGGCTCCTGAGCTTGGGGAGAGTTCACTCTTCTCTCGTCTCCCCCCACCGCGCTCTCGCTCTCTTCCTCGCTCGCTCCCTCCCCCCAGCCCTCTCTACCCACCCACCCACCTCCTCCAGTGCCGCCGCCTCCCTCCCTAACCCCCTCCCTCCCTCCCTCTCTCTCTCCCTTCCCTCGCCTCCTCCTCCTCCCCTTATCGCCCCATGTGTTGTGCGAGGAAGCAGCTTTGCTAAAGAGACCCACTTGCGAAAGAAACGGGAGCAGCATAAGGCAGCGGCAAGCGGCGGCGGCAGCAGCAGCAGGAGCAGGAGGCGGCGGCTGCGAGCGAGCGAGCGAGCGAGCCGGAGTAGCCTCGGCAGCAAAGGAGGAGGGGAGGGAAAAAACAACGAACAAACGAACGAACGAAAGAAAGAAACGGGGGAAGAAAGAAGCGAGGAAGGAAAGAAAGAAAGAGCTGGGCGAAAGAAGAAGAGCGAGGCACGCCGAGAGAGAGAGGGACGCACCACCGAGGAACCAGGGGGGAACCCGAACCCCCCAAAAGCTCCCTTAGCCTATTTCGCGTGTGTGCGTGTCTCGTGTGTGCGCGCGCGTCCCGTGTGTGCTTTTTTTGTTTGTTTTCTTTGGCCAGGGCTTTTTCTTTTCTTTTTCTTTCCCCCCCCCCTCCCTCCTTCCCTCCCTCCCGTCCTCCTCCTCTCTTCTCCCTCCCTGCCTCCCTGGTTGATGTTTCTACAGCTTCGCCAAACTCCGAGCGGGGCATCCGATCCCAGCACTCCCACCGGCGGCAGCAGCGGGAGGAGGCGGCGGCGGCGCAGCAAGGACGGGGCTCCGGAGCGCCGCGCCGAGCGTGGGATCTTCTGCCGCGGCGCCTTTCGCTCTTCTCCTCCAGCGGCCGCGCGCCGGAGTTGCTGCTGCTGCTGCCGCCGCCGCCGCCGCTGCTGCGAGCTTTCCCCCCTCTCTGGCTTTCGATGGCTTTCCTGAATGGCTGACTGCGGGCTTCTCTGGATCTGGCCCCCAGACACCAGCCTCTCCTCCTGCAACTCTGCTCGGCTCCCCGAGAGAGAGGGAGGGGGGCACCTCTGAAGAGAATCGCCTCTCTCTCTCTCTCTCTCTCTCTCTCTCTCTCTCTCTCTCTCTCTCTCTCTCTCTCTCTCTCTCTCTCTCTCTCTTCCTCTTTTGTATTTTTGTTATACTTTTCTCCTTTATTCATTTGCTACCAGACAATCGCCTCCAACCTCTTTGCTCTGTTTCCCCCTTCCTCGTCCCCTCTCTTCTTTCTTCCTCTCTCTCTCTCTCTTTCCTCGTTCTTGCTCTACTTTTCTTCCCCTCCCCACCCCACTTTGGTGACCCGCATTGCTGACTTTATTTTGGGGGACTGCCCAGCAAGGAAAAAGTGGGGCGCAAGCAAGCAAAGAAAGAAAAAAGGACATTAATTTAATTTAAAAAGAAAGGACCAGAGGAGGGTAGAAGAGAAGAAGAAAAAGAAGGGAAAGCGCACACAAGCCGAACAACTTCCACAAAAAAGGGAAAAAAAGAAGGGGGGAGCAAAAACTCGCCAACGCGAACTGGGGAGGACAGCAAAAGAAAGAGAAAACAAATAAAAACAAAGGTGGACTAAATTATATATTTATATCTATCTATATCTAGACAGAGAGATAAATAGGTCTCTCTCGCAAGGACGCTTCCTAGCTGAAGAGCTGCGGGCTCAGCCCTCGGAAGAAGCGGATCCGCTGGCAACCGAAAGCTACGGGGGGCGAGCAATTTGGCCAAGGTGTCCCATAGATATGGCAATGGTAGTTGGCACGTGGCGAGACCCGCAGGACGATGTGGCCGGCCCGCAAGGAACGCAGCCTTCGCAAGCGCCCCCTGTGCCGGGACCCCCGACGGGCGCCCCGCACACCCCGCAGACGCCGGGCCAAGGGGGCCCTCCCAGCACGCCCGCGCAGACCAACCAAGGCAGCCAGCAAAGCCAGGGCGAGAAGCAGCAGCAGCAGCAGCACATCGAGTGCGTGGTGTGCGGGGACAAGTCCAGCGGCAAGCACTACGGGCAATTCACGTGTGAAGGCTGCAAGAGTTTCTTCAAGCGCAGCGTCCGCAGGAACCTCAGCTACACGTGCCGCGCCAACCGGAACTGTCCCATTGACCAACATCACCGCAACCAGTGCCAATATTGTCGCCTCAAAAAATGCCTCAAGGTTGGAATGAGACGGGAAGGTATTGGAATTTCATTTGTTTTCCACTTCTCAACCCACCCCGGTGGGGAGGGGAAAGAGGGCGGGAGGTCTCTGGATTTGCGTGCGCATGTAAACAGAGACCAGCGTGGGATGAGGAGGACTAGGGCCGTGGATTTTAGAGATGGGTTGCTTTCTGGGATTGCATAGCTTGTGTACATTTCCTCTTCTTTTGCAATGGCCTGGAATGGGGAGTGTGGTGCTGTCCTTGGGAAAGCAGGGTTAGGTGAGTTTAACAGGACAAGGAAACGTGGTGTGAAGTGTGAGAGGCTGGGGTGGGGGGGAATGCGTTTCCCTGACAAACATTGGCCCGCTTGTTGATTCCAAGAAAAGCTAGATTCCATTTTTATTTTATTTTATTTTTCCTCTCAACCCACCAGCCCCAAACACAATGGCTACCCCACGAAAATGCTGTGCGTTATACCTTAGAATGGATTCGATGGGCTCCAGGGGGGTAGGTTCTGTCCAACGGCGGGGGTCAGAGGCTGGCTGGGATCTTTCTGCTCCTGGCCACCCTTCCACCGCCCGCAGCGATCCATAGGCACCACCACTCCCCAAACAACGTGCAAGATAACCTCAGACGTAGCTCTGTAACTTCTCTGCCTTCCCCGCGTTGCTAATCCCAATAATCAATCAATCAGTCAATTGCCAGAGAGGTTCCCTTCGGTTAGAAATTCTGCGAGGCTTCTTCCAAGAATTCCCGGGGCTTTCTCTCCTCCCCAGTCCGGGCGAGAAAGCTCACCCTCGCGCTCTCAAAACACGCGCGCGCGGGGTCCTGTTTGGCCTATGCCCCTGATAATAATCAAGATTTCATTTATGTATTATTGCAGTTCTTTTTTCCCGGGGGTTGGGAGGGTGGAGGAGAGCAAGCCGGGTTGCGAGTGGGGGGGGGGCGGGGAGTGGGAGAGAGCGATCGGGGATCTTAAGCACCGGAAGGAAACACACAAATAAATACAGAGTTTAAACCAGGGAGGTTTCTGTGAGCAAGATGGAGCTCGGTGGTGGAAGATTCCGAGAGGGCAAGGAAAGGCGAGCCTGTAGCTTCCTTAATGGCGTTGCGCTCGCCTCCTCCTCCTCCTTTCCCCTCCTCCCAGCCTCCGGTGTCTGGCTTATGTTTGCGGGTTAAAGGCTGCCCTCCTTCGCTCTCTGAAACGCTCAATCTCCACCTTGGGCCACGTTGGAGCCAGATCCAGCCCCTGCAAAATAAAATAAAAAACATTCTCTCGTCCACATTCTCGTCTTCCTTCTTCACCCCCCTCCCTCGGCGCTTTTGTGGGTCTGTCTCTCTTTCATTTTCTCTCTTCTTGTCACCATGTAAATTTATGAACCAAATGAGAGGCCCACTTTCCATAAAAAACAGCCGATCCCGGGGTTTTCCAAAGCTTCGCTCCCACCCCCACCTCTGAATGAATGGCGAGGAAATGTAACAATAGGCCGTGCTGTTTGATATTATTTTATTTTATGGACGCGTGTGGCTGCAGTTCTAATCTGATCTCTCTCCTCCTTTGATATAGATTGTGTTGTAGTTTTAAAAAGGAAGCAGCAGCAACTCTCCTTCTTCGGGGAAAGCGGCGTTTGGAAAATATGGGGAGGGGGCCCTTGCCTGCCAGTTTCTCCCTTCAAAAAATAAAATAAAATAGCGATGTGGAGAGAAGATAATTCGAGTATTTTATTTTAATTGTGTTTTGATACGTCTGGCGATTGAATGCAGGGGGCGGAAGAGCCGCTTGTGGTTGTGTTTTGCCCGCTGGCTGTTCGTTTGGCCAAGGAAGGGGCATTACTTTTTTGCCTTCTGCATCCCCCCCCCCAAGCTTTTGATCCCTCACCCACCTTTTCTCCCCGACCCACAAAAAAAGTACATTTGGATTGACACCCGCTGACATATTTGCCAAAGTGCTAGTTGCTGTCTTCTCAGCAATTTGGGGAGCGAGAGACCCAGCTTCTCTGCACCTCCTTGACCCTCCTGAGTTTCTTTAATTCACCCTTGAATCTGAGCAAACTCCCCCCCCCAAAAAAAAAATAAAAAAAATAAAGTAGCTTTAGATGTGTGCTAGCTCCAGAAGGGGCTTCCTTAGCAATTCAGATATTAATTGCTGTAGTTTCTTCCTTATTTACTGCAGCCGTCCAGAGGGGCAGAATGCCACCTACTCAGCCGACCCACGGCCAGTTCGCCTTAACCAACGGAGACCCCCTGAACTGCCACTCGTACCTCTCCGGATATATCTCCCTGTTGCTGAGGGCAGAGCCTTACCCGACCTCGCGCTTCGGCAGCCAGTGCATGCAACCCAACAACATTATGGGCATCGAGAACATTTGCGAGCTGGCGGCTCGGATGCTTTTCAGCGCCGTCGAGTGGGCCCGGAATATCCCCTTTTTCCCCGACCTCCAGATCACCGACCAGGTGGCCTTGCTGAGGTTAACCTGGAGTGAGTTGTTTGTCCTCAACGCGGCCCAGTGCTCCATGCCCCTCCACGTCGCCCCGCTCCTGGCTGCCGCCGGCCTGCACGCCTCGCCCATGTCCGCCGACCGAGTTGTAGCCTTTATGGACCACATACGAATCTTCCAAGAACAGGTCGAGAAACTTAAGGCCTTACACGTGGATTCGGCGGAATACAGCTGCTTGAAGGCCATCGTCCTTTTCACCTCAGGTAAGCCACAGGGTGGGGGCTCTGAGGAGAGGGAGGGAGCGAGGAAATCTGAAAGTCTCCCCTGCCCCAACCCAGCTTCCTTGGCTTTTCCGTGAGAAAATTCGGAATTGAACTTGTAACACCGCAATTGGGGTTTTTTTTGGGGGGGGAGGGAGAAGCAATGAGCAGATTACATCTCTCATCCTATTTATTGCATGTTTACTCGGAAGTAAGGCTCGCTGCGTCCAGTGTTAGTTCAAGGGTGCCTAGCATTGAAGCAGAGAGAGAGAGAGAGAGACGATTTATTTCGAGGAGGAAAACCCTCCAAATATTCTGCCTTCAATTTTAATGTAATATGGACAGAATAACTTTTTTATTGAGCCGTGTGCAGTCACTGTTGGCGAAGGGGGAATAAAGACTTTTGCTAAATGTTCAAATAAAATAACCTCTGGGTTGATATAGTTAAAGCATAGCAAGTTGATAAATAACCAGAGTATGCTGGAATCTGATCTTTTTAGATATATATATAATAACCAGTGGAATTCTTAACCAAGCAGAAAGCCTACTTAGAAGGAGATAGAAGAATCCTAAAATTAAAGGGATATTGGAGGGTGATATGTGCTGGAGCTCTAACTAGAGTATCCAATAAACAAATCAATCACATTCTGGAAAGGACTGAGGGTGAATAAACTCTCATGGACCTGGCGGCCTTGGAGCAGATTGCCAAGGGGGAGAAAGTGGGTCTAAACCATGGTCAGAGGGGCTAGGTGTATTTTAAATAATAATGATAATAATAAGTTGTGTATTTGGAATTCAAGTTGCTGCCCCCTATACAAAAACCTAGCGGTAGTGGTAATACTCATGCATAACAGCAGCGGGGATAAGGAATGTGAAGAAGTGTTGCAACTGTAGTCCCTGAATTGCAACATTATGGGTTTCTGTTTTAACTCCTCTTTAAATAAAGACAAAAAAGAAATGCATGTTGAAAAAGTGTCACTTAGGCTGCAGTCCTTTATCAGAGTTGGCTGGAAGCAATCCCCATGAAACTCTGTGGAGCTTACTCCTGAGTAGATGTGTAGAGTTGCACTGTTAAACAATCAAAAGTGCCAAAAAAGAAGGGGGGGCTGGAGAGAGAGAGAGAGAGATTTCAGTGCCAACTTTCTGCTGCATATAAATAGCGCTACAGTTATAAAACAATAATGGAATGCATGATGAAATCTAATTAGCTGTGGTTCAACCTGGGTGAGTAATATATCTGATATTAACTCTGGAGGCAACATTATTTCAAGACATACTTTCTTTTTTAAAAATTATATTTCATCGGATCAGGCCTCTAACAGTATGCTAGATTCTCAGAATATAAATAGTGATGTGTGTGTGTTTATCTTGTAAGTAATGATGCAGCTTTGGGTAGTGGTCATGTGATGACCATATGAATGGAGGCAGGATCTGTAAAGTAATCACTCATTGGTATATATATATATATATATATATATATATATATATATATATATATACCATATAGATATATATATTTTAAAATATTTTCTTTCATTTTAAAAATACCTTTGATATGAGGAAATAGGCTGAGGCATCAGTAGTTTATGTGGGAAAATTAGGATTTACAATCCAGTCCTTGTTATGTTAAGGGAGGTCTGAGGAAACCGAGTGCCTTTCTGGACATTGTCCAAAATTTAGGTCGTGACCTGAACTTCCTTTTATATATTATTGCTTTCCACAGTTACACCTCTGCCTGCCCCCACCCCCTGGCCAAAAATATTTGTTGCCCACCTAAATTAGTCGGACTCAGAGGTGATCAATTATCAGAGGCAGCACTAGAAAGGAACAGTGTGCTTGTGCTTGTGTGTGTGTGTCCTCTATTAAAAGGACACATTATTTCCTTCTTGAGGATCTTCTCTGAGCCTCTTAAGGCCTACATATGAACCCCAAACATTTGATTTCAAATCTGGTGTTGTAGTGGGTTGCAGTAGTGTGATTAATATTGTTACCTTTGTGGGGGAAACCTCTCAGCTGTTGTCTAAAGTGCGAAATTTATGACTGTTTGCAAAATGTGGATCTGTATGTAAATTGCCTTCCCAGCTTAGATAAAGCTTCTGTTATCTGATTTTGTGGGGTTATAAAACATGGGGGGAACGGATGCAGGGATTTGTCAGCTAAGACGCCCCAATAGCACTGGGGCTGATGTGTTATTTAGATGTAGAGAATTTTCATATAATATTTACTGGTGCTTTCTATAGAATCTATATCTAGATTCTAATGGCTTTGAAAAATATGCATGTGTTAGTGCTTTGCCCAGCCAGCTAAGGTCACAACCTGAGCAAAGGCAGCTTCTGATTAAAAGGGACCTCATTGTATTTTAGCCTGTCAAAAGTGGGGCAATATATATATCTATATATTAGTGCAAAGCGTGGCAAGAATTCTAAATTGTTTTTAAACAGTTTTTTTTTTCTTTTTAAAAAATCGTATCTTACAGATGCATTTTTAAAAAAATAAAAAGTATATATTCGTATGATTGGAAAGAAAGGCGAGGAAAGAAAGGGGAGTGGGAGAGACAGAGAATGAGAAGGGGAGAGAGAGAAACAGCTCTAATGAAGAGAGCGATCAGAGTTTGCTTGGTTGCCTTTGAATAGGCTAAACTGACAAGATCAGTTTTAAAGGACCACTTAAATCACTTTCAAAGACTGAGGGAAACGGCGGTGTCTCCTTTAGGGGGGAATCGCTTTTTGGGTGCGGGGCTCCATTATCCTGAGTTGAGCCAGTTTCTTAACGTGTGTGGGTTTCTGCTGCCTTCTTTTTTTTTTTATGAAACTCTCTTTTCTGGCCTTTGAGATTAGACTCAGCACAGTTATTTCCCCAATGCGAGCATGTGTGTTGTGAGGAAAGACCGTGTCTTATCTTTCTCCTTCTCCATACACCCCCGCCGCCAAAAGACTCCCCCCCCCCTCCCGAATCCCAATGCAGTGAAAATCTGAAAGGTTTGGGGCTAATTTTAAAATCAAGACCTCAGGCCAAAATCCTGGCCGGGAGGGGAGACTTTTGGAATATTTTAAAAAAGAAAAAGAGCACGTGCTCCTGTTGAAACCGAAAGAAAGAACAGGAAGATCCAAACGCGTGTTTACTCAGAGGAAAAATCTTGCTGGACTGGCTCCCTAGGAAGCGTGCAGACAGGACTGCAACTCTCCTCTGTGCTTGGGATTGTAGCTTGAGCAGGGCTTAACTTGGACTGAATCATGTCCTCGCGGCTTATTCGGAAGTCCAAGACTTGAACTCAGCGAGCCTGACTTTCAAAAGGGAAAATAAATGCCTGTAGGGTTGGAGGGAGAAGTCCGCAGATTTGGGCGCGCACAAGCAGATCGACCCAAAGCACGTTGACACCCCCCCAAGTTCCGCAGGACTTAAATCGCTAGGAAGCAAGTCTCAAAAGATTTCAAGAGCAGCGTCTATCTTGCAATGCTCACGACTTCATCCTTACAGTTCTTAGCTGTGATTTTATTTACATTATTAGTATTGTTTTGATTGCGGTGGGGGGAGGGATTGGTTTTTAAACCATTCCAAGGGTGAACTATAACTTGTTTGATACTGACGACACTCTCCCCTCCCTCCCCTCTCTCTTTGAAACCAACTTTCTTCCAGATGCGTGTGGTCTCTCCGACGTAGCCCACGTTGAAAGTTTACAAGAGAAGTCCCAGTGTGCGTTGGAAGAGTACGTAAGGAGTCAATATCCGAACCAGCCTACGCGATTTGGGAAACTGTTGTTACGCCTCCCATCTCTCCGCACCGTCTCTTCCTCAGTCATAGAGCAATTGTTTTTCGTCCGTTTGGTAGGTAAAACCCCCATAGAAACCCTTATCAGGGATATGTTACTGTCTGGAAGCAGTTTTAACTGGCCTTATATGGCCATTCAATAAGGGGAAAAAATGTTGGAGAGAGGAAAAAACAAACCCACAGATGAGAGAATTTGAAAAAAAATTTTGGAAATTTTGGAACGGAAGATTTTTGCGAGTGACTTTGGGGTCTGGCGGTTGTTTAAACGTCCTTCAGCTAAGCAAGGATGTTGCATCTTGGCTAAAAATGAAGAGAGAATAATTGGAATGGACTGAATACTAATTAAAAAAAAAAGACTTGTGATATGAACTTTTTACAGACTGAATTAAGAATTCCCCTGTTGTCCAGAAGTTGCTACTTCTCTCTCTCTCTCTCTCTCTCTCTCTCTCTCTCTCTCTCTCTCTCTCTCGTTGTTTTTTAAAAGAAAAGGGGAAAGGATTTTTTTTTTCTTTTCTCTGGGGTGTTTAACTTGAAACACAATCTCTTGCTAAAAGTGCATTTAAAAGAAATCTGGAGAAAATTAATGGAATGGAAACAAGTCTCTCTCTCTCTCTCTCTCTCTCTCTCTCTCTCTCTCTCTCTCTCTCTCTTTTCCAAATTATTAATTTGTCCTATGTTGTCTGTGTACCTATAGGATTTTGTTTGGGGTTTTTTTTGTATTTTTTCTGGTTCCAAACCAGTTTATTCTGTGGTTCTATAATAATTTTGATATAATCTTGCCTTCATTTAAAAAAAAAACAACTACAACTGTGTATCCTTTTAAAAAAAAAGTTCTGAAAGAATTAAAACTGTCTCAGAAAGGTTTATGAGAAGAACATAAAGAGAAGAAAAAAATTTCCCCACAATAGTAGGAAAGATGGAAGCGCACTTACAACTAGTCAGCCAAAATTTAGCTCCAAGCTACGACAGCTATAATTATTGAGATCGAATAAAAGAGAACCACAACTATTCCCCCACCCGCAAGCCCACCTTCCCTTGACTAGGTTTTTATATATATATATCTATTTTAAAGACAAAACATGAATTTTGGAAGGGAATGCGTATTTCTTGGAGGGAGAAGGAATTGTGTCTAAGACACAACACAGTTTTGATGAAAACACACATACACACACGCACACAAAACCACACATAGGGTTTCATCACAAAGTGAACTTTTTTGTAATTTGAATGAAAATTGGGTTCCGCCTAGTTGTCCTAAATTGTTACCAAGTTCCTCTATCTGTTTGTATATTTGCAAGCTCTTTGTATTATAATACTTGTTGATATTTTCCCTTTTTTTAAAGAAAAAAGAAAAAAACCATTGAATTCAGCATGACAAAAAAAATAACACTACTGTTGGCACTTATAGATAATGTGGTTGATTCAGTATCTTAGAGTTTACAGTTTTTGTGTTTTAAAGAAAAAAAAGCTGAAGGGTTTTTTTTTTAAGTGCAACATTTCTGTATACTGTAAAAGTTATAATAACTGAAAACTGTTTGGTCCAGTCTTTGTGTGTTATATTCCAAGGAAAAATTGAAAGTATTCAGAAATTAAAATATTATTTGATATCTGACACCTTGTATGGCTCTCCTAAATGTCTTGGGGTAAAATATTCCTATTTATTCTTCTGTTGAAGAGGTTTTGGTCCTTGGATAGATAGATAGACTCTTCTTCAAAATCGGCTTGCAACACAATAGGTGTTGTTTGTGTGTGTTTCCTGTAAAATAGATTGTGGTGGTTTGGTGGTGATGGTGAGATGTTCCAGCTTCAGCTCCTGGTTTAATTGTGGCTTCATGAGGTCGCCAACCTAATCCTCAATATGTTTGCCCCAAAATAATTTTCACAACCTGTGCGTAGAGTACATAGGATTGCAACCTAAGATGGCAACATTTCCTTTCCTCTTATCCTCTTGATAATTACAAAAAATAATATTAGTAATAACAACTGCAGAGGGGGTGGTTAAAAGAGCAATGACCTGTTAATTCTGTCACACTTAAGTGCCTACATAGGAACTGATATACACACACGTACACAGAAACACATGCATGTATGTATGTATGTATGTATTGTGAGTATATAATCTGGTTCAAGCAAAGTGGCATTATTGAGAATGTAGGTCAGTTGTTTGCTCTGAATCCCAATGTCTGTGACATAGAGAAGAACTCTGGAATTGTTGTGTGCTGGTTGTCACTGAGAGATCTTTTCAACTCAGAAGTGGATTTGCATAGTTTCCTCACCATTTATTTTCTTTTAGAGAGCCAAAGATTCTCAGACCATAAGACAGAATGTACAAGTTGTGTGTGTGTGTGTGTGTGTGTGTGTGTGTGTGTGTGTAGGCACCTAGCATTATAAAAGAAGGACTTATAATAATGCATTCTGAGTCTAACTATAATTAGGAATAAGTATGATTGATTCCAAAAGACGCTGCACTTCAAGCTGCAGTCCTATGTTAGGAGCAAGCCCCGCTGAATACAATGGGATTTATCCCGAAGGAAGCACACAGGAGACTGTGCTGTAAATAGTAGTGTATTTGTTTCAACCCAACATATTGAGTAAAGGCCAGATTCCCACTGAAATTATTGGCTCCACTATCTGTTGCCCTCAAATTACTCAAAAACGCTTCCTCCGTCCCCTCCTACAGTCAACTTTTCTTACTCTCCCTGCGCTTTAGCTCTCCAAAGCAGGTTGACAAAAACTCTGATGTCTTGTGAATTTGAGTGGGAGAAGGGCAGTATAGAGGGTGTACTCAAAACAGCCCCTTGTCCCCTCTTCTAAGGCTTTCTGCCCCCACCCCCAGCCACACATTCTGACCTATACATACATACATACGGAAAGAGCCCACCAGTTTGTGAACTACACTCCATCTCTGGCTTGCTTCAGTTCCAGGCATATGGACCAGACATTGTTTTTATTTATTTTCGAGGAATGGGTGTACTCTTTGCGAATGGCTGCAAATGATTCTTTTTCTTATGAACCCAAGGCACTTTTGATATGCGTAGATAAATATGCTTGCTGGTTTAGAGATGAGCGTGATCCCCCGGTTTTAGTGGTGCTTTTCGTGCTGGTTACTGTCTGCTACTCTAAAGGATGTCTGTGTCTGTGAATGAACTTAACAGGGGGAACTTAACCCTTCTCTAACTTCACCTCGAAGGATCTCACCCCCTTTGGCCTGCTTGCTTTCCGTGTATGGTGGTGTTTGTTCTTAAACAATCGTTTATTGCAAATGTGTTTCCTGGCATATTGCAACTTAATGATGTTCAGCTCCTCAGAAAAGCCATCCCTTGATTTTTCTTCTTCTCTCCTCCCCCCAACCTTCAGACATCTGGGCTGTTGCTCAGTTGTTCTTCCTCTATATACCTGTCTCTCTTGGCGTTGCTTTCCCTCCGCTCCTTCGCTTCCCCACGTTAACTTCCTAATCGAGCTTGGGCTGGAGAGATGGCGGCAGAAAAGAGCTGAATGTAAAAGGAATTCAACAAAAACCCAGTTCCAGCCACCACCACCACCCCGCCATTCCACTTTCCTCCTTCTCCCTCGGTAAATTTTCCATTCCATTCCCCTTCCCTCTCTCTCTGTCTCCATATATGCATCCATATATTTGGAAAGGCTTCGAGGTGGAGTTGTTTAAAGGCTTTCAGATAGGTGTGAGTTTATGGCATTTAAGGAAAGTTTTTCTTTGCCTGCTGACTTAGAACAAAGGAGCTCCCCCCGAGCAATTGAGCCGGACAAAGGAAGTGGGCCCGGACTCAGAAGGAGTCCTATGTGAAATTGACTAGCTCTTATAAAAAGCTGCTAAATACGAGCAACTCTTTCTCTTGAAGTGTCCGGAGATTTGCCTCAAGCCTCCCTTCTCTAGGTTGGTTGGATTTCTTTTAAAAATAAAAATAAATCTGAGTTCTTCCCCTTCCCAGCACCAGTGTTGGAATTATAAGTAAAATTATTAAAGTGACTCTCCACTTAAAGAACAGCAGGGGAAAGAGCCTTTAAAATACGATTGTTATTAATAATGTTATTAAAAGCACATATGGGAGAAGCTCTATTTCCGCCCACTTCTCTCTCTCTCTCTCTCTCTCTCTCTCTCTCTCTCTCTCACACACACACACACACACACACACACACACACACACACACACACCCCTTCTAATTTTCTCTCTCCTTCGTCCTGCCCTCTAGCAATTAACTTCACTATACTGGACCGGGTGAAGGGAGAGGGGGAATCTTATTCCGAAAGTTAAAGCATAAGGGTTTGGGGGATCGAGCTTGCCTTAGGACAAGACAGGGCGAGGATCGCGCGGAGAATAATGGAGGCTTTGAAACGCACGCCAGCGAGCGGTAGCATACACGCAACTCGCGCGCAGGCCGGTTTAAAAGGTTACTCGCTGCGGATTGCATTCACTCCGCTTGTCTGACGCTAGATCTCACGCTCTTTCTCGGTTCCCCACCCCCAACCCCGTAGCAATTACTGGAGAGACAGCAGATCGTTCCTCTTAAAGAGTGGATTCGTCCTCCTCGGTGGCGTTTTTTTGCGGGGAGGGGAGGAAATATGTTTGCGGTCTGTGTTTGGGGAGGGGGAGTAGATAAAGCGTGTGAAACTATTGCCTTGAAGCTGGGTTGTCCTATTAACTCAGCCAACATGGCGTCTCCCAGAAGTATACTGCAAAGAGAGAGAGAGAGAGAGAGAGAGAGAGTCCTGCTAAGCAAAAGGAATCGCGTTGTGATGAGGAGAGAGATCTTTCCCTTCATCCTCGTAATAAGTCAGGAGGAGGCTGGTATTTAAACGCATACACAAGGCTGCAGGCAGCGGGGCACCTCTCTGCAAAAACTCCCAAGCCAGCAATCGAGTCAAGGCAAGTCCAGTGGTTAGCTGTGGATTTAAAGAAGCAAGGATGTGTGCGTTGAAGGGGGGAGATATTACAAACCCTCCACAGCTACACTGTCCAGTTCTCCATCACAGGATTCCGAATGCCTAAACTTGTGATGCTCTCTCTCTCTCTCGCTCTAGCAGATCTCGAAATAGATAGATTGGGCTTCAAGGTGCTTTTCAGATAGGGTGGCTCACACGTGCATCTATCCCTTGATGTCATGCTCCTAATCCGTGGGTAGAGGAATTCAGTGTGAATAGAAGCCGTCCACAACCTCTTGAAATCCATTCTTGGTCACAGGATCACTCACTTCAAATGTGGAATTACTTTGCTTAGTACATTTATACACTTAGGTGGGGGAAGTCTGTGGACAGGGCTTGAGTGGGTATCTAGGAGATATTTGGACAGAAATGCCCGCCTTCTCGCCTCTCTTCAACCTAGCATAGGGGTTGGGGGTTGGTTTCTAGGATAAGGTTTATTTTCCTATCGTCTTCCGTTTGGGGAAGGGACTTAAAAGAGATTTGCTGAGGTGGTCTGGCATTAGGTATCCGCAGAGGGGCGGACAGACGTGACTGAAGACATCCGTATTGCAAAGGCGAGAGGGTGGGCGGAGAGGGGCTCTCTTTCAGCTTAGGGTACACGTCCGAATCTAAATTACCTGGGAACTCAGCTTCTTTTAAAAGCATCCCTTTCTTAATCTCCACGACCATTGGAGAAAGGGGGGGGGGGAGAGAATCCTTCTGCAGAGCGTTATGTAATTTTTTTTAAAGAAGTGATGAAGCGTTTTTGTGCTTGTGTGTGTTGTCAATCTCATAACAAAAGGTGCTCTTTAAAGGAATGGCGTTGGGAGCTTGATCTGCAGCGAGAAACCCAAAAATCAATGAATTATTATTAATATTTTAGGGGAAAGGGGGAGAGAGCGTGTCTTGTCTACATAGAAGAGAGACGGTTCTTGACGAAGATGGAGGCCTTCTTAGAGTCTATTGAAAAGGGAGGCTAGGAGTTTACAAGAGGGGAAAAGTGCTTCTGATCATCCCCTCCCTCCGTCCGCATTTTCTCCTCTATCTGTTAAGCTTCCCGCAGCGCGGCTGTCTACTTAATGGCAAATTTTTACCTCGTTGCGGTCATTTTAAAAAACGCTTAGTCCTAGTTGTTTGTTTGTCACAGGAACTTCTAGGTGCCCCTCCCACCCCCACCCCGTCGCCCCAGTTTAGGAATGAATGTTTTGGTATTTATTTGGGAAAAAGGTTGCGATCCTTCCTGCTTGTCCCTTAGAGTAAACACCACGAAAGAGAACAGTTGCTGAATTTGCGTAAACATGCGTTAAGAGTGTTGTGTTTTATATTTTTTTAAAAATTAGCAGACTGAGAAAATACGAGCCTGGTATTTAATAAAAGGTGTGGATTTAGAAAAGGCTGCAGAAATTATCTGGGTTGTTTGTTTTTTCAGGGTAGGTTTTTGTTTTGTTTTGTTTTCCTTTGGTTTTTTTGCACACCAAAGGAAGCAAATGGGGGATATTTCTCTCTCTCACACACACACACTTTGCCCCCATCCTTCCCCAACGGAGTGTGTGAAACCTCATCCTGGGGGAAGGGGCCCTTTAACTCGAATGTTGGGATGGGGCGAAGCGAGGCCTCTTGAATAAACAGCCCCGCATCAAGAGTGTAAATAACTCTCTGCTTAAGAAGGTGACAGGCTCGGGAGAGAGAGAGGGAGACCCCTGCGTGAGTCTCTTGGAAGAGGATTGGGAGCGAGGGGGGTGGGGAGAAAGAAAGAAAACGGAGAAGTCGGTTCCTTTTGCACGGAACGGTTACACAGCCCATGAAACGCGGCGCAAGCCCATCGCTTAGCCCTTAGATCTTCCGCTCTTCCCTAATACAAACCAGATCTCCGCTATTGTTTATCATCCGGGCTCGTGCCCGACAAGTTATAAATCGTATTGCCCTTTTGATAACGCAGTTGTAATCAGTTAGCATCGCAGCCGGGCCCAATTGTAAAACTGCCTAATTTAATATGTCAGATGTGCCATTAAAACTTTATATATTTATATACATATGTGCATTCCCTCCCCTTCCATCTCCCTTGCCCATCTCTTCTCTAGGAGTGAAATGTCAACAGTGTTGTTGTTGTTGCAGTTGCTATTATTATTATTATTATTATTATTATTATTATTATTATTACTATTATTTGAAATAATGTCTTGGGTTGGAGATGCAGGGCTTTGCTAAGACATCTCTATATTACTATATTACTATTACTATTACTATCCATGAGGGATAAGCCCTCCCACTAATGCTTCAGTCTTCGGCACATATGCTTGGGAGTGTCTTCCACGGCTTTGAACTTCGTGAGATTTACTTCGGAATAAGCGTTTTTAGAATGCGGGAAGAGGACATATATGTTTGGCCAAGGAAAGGGACTCTTGTCAGCCCGGGTTTCTTTGAGGAGGGGGAATCACATTTATTGCAAAGGTGCCTTGTGATTAATTGAGCAAACGCCGGGAGAGGGGGGATATTGTTTTATTCGGAAAATTCTCTTGCGTTTGCTTGGAAAGTAGAGTTGTGGAAGAAGGCGCTTGGGTTTCAATGGATCTTCTTGGTTGGAGGCAGTTCTCATCCCCTAAATCCATTGTCTCCCCCCACTTTCTGAACCCCCATTAATATAGTGTGGCAGCGGCAAGAGAAATGAAAGGGTGAATCATAAGGCCTGGTGACTTTTTCGAATGTGTAAAAACACACAGCTTTTTAAATCCCTGGCTTTTCTCTCTTCCCCCACCTCCTTCTAAAACGTGATGGTGTTTGGGAGATTCGTCTCTGAGGAAGCCTGGAGCCCGGACAACAATCGCGGTCCAAGTTAGCCCCAATTTGGATCAAACTTACAGAGGGTTGATTTTGGTTGACAGAGCGTGTGTGGAGGCTGAACTCCCATAATATGCACTTCTGTTCCTTTATTAGGCTTGGACAACGAACTAATGAGCTTTCCCTCAGAAGATTGTCACTCCTATTTATTTTATTTTCTCCACCCCTCTTCCGAAGAAAACTTGGAGACCGAGGGAATAGACGTTTTTAAAGGTGTGGGAGCTGGAGATAGCTACTGATGCGCACACACCCCAACATCAGGGGGTGGCATTATTAGTAGTAGTAGCATTACTAGACAGCGGGCAAGATCCATCGAAAGTTCAGCCCTCGGAAAGTCCCATTGATTTGGCTTATGCAGCGCTTCCAAGCATGTTGACACAGGAGTAAGGCTCCTGGAGTTGACCGTGATTCTTACCTTAGGGCGGCAGCGATCCTATATACACTGGGTTTGGTATATTACACATAGCCTTGTTGTCCGGCTCGTCCTTAACGTCCCTTGAAATCTCTCTGCTTTTCTTTGCCTGGATGGTCTTAAAAGCCACCGAGAACAAGTGTCCCGAAGGTCAGAACATCTCTCTTTTTGCGCCCTTTTGTTGGCTTTCACTAGGATTCCTTAGGTCGATTTCAAGGTAGCTGGCGAAGAAAAACTACCCCAGCGGACTGAGAAGTTTGGGCAGTTTCTGAGCCCGAAGGACGCCTTGTGGCCCCAAGTTTAAAGAATCTGATAGGAAGATGAGAAACGGGAGGACAGAATGAGAGGAGTGCTGGCTGGTTGGAGGGGGGTGGGACGGGACATTGATCCCATCTCTCTGCGAGAAATAGGTGCCCACGGGACTCCATTAACCTACCTGGAAGGCGATTAAAAAGAAAAAGAAAAAACTAACCTGAGGCAAAGCGGAAATGAAATAAAAATTATATCAAGAGATATAATCGAATTGTTTACAGAACAGAGGCAGTAATACATGTTACCTTCCCCCTCCCTGCGGCTCTTTATTTTCTTTGGATCTCGATTTTTTTTTAATCCTTCCTTTACAAATTTCTGAATATTGTCTTTTGAACTGAGCCCTTTACCTTATTAAGGTGAGCGCGCGCGGGGTGCTTGTGTGTACAGAGGGAAAGAGAGAAAGGGGGGGGTGTCGATTGCTGCAATCCTCTTTGAAACACGCTTCGTTTAACTATTTTACACAAGTTTGCTTAGATCCCTGGGGGATTCTTCACTTAGAGAAGGCTGATACTAGAGTTAAAAGCCTGCGAAGTGAGGGAGGGGAGAAAAAAGCAGAGGTTGTGGTGGATCATATCTAAGGGGGGGGGCTTATCACACGTGGGTGACAATAATAATAATAATAATAATAATAATAATAATAATAATGATGATGCTCCATCTGAAATTGAAACAGTGGCCACTCAACTAAGGAGAAATAGACCAAATTGAAATGAGCAAAGGTATAAATAATATCCTGCAGTCATTTAAGTTACACCCTAACTTTTCCTCTCTTTAGGTCTGATTCTCGGTCTTAGTTTCCCCGCTCGTTTTCTCCTCCAGCAAATTGATGTTAACGTGTGTCTTAGACTTTGCCTGTAATCAGACGCCCCCCTTCCCTCCCTCCCTCTATTCTCTCTCCCTCTCTCTCTGAAGCATTTAATAAATGTCTATTAACGCGCTCCAAACCTAAGGTGAATTTACTGTCTCCCGGTTTCCAAACGGTACTAATGATAGATTTATCAACAGGGACTCGCCTCCAAGCGCTGTAAGGGAGACCCGCTCAGCGAATAAGTATGACGAAACACCCAACACCAATATCATTATTTCTACATGGGGAAAAGTACTGGAGGGTGGCGGCGGAGATGTGTCAGGGTATCATCTGAATTAATTAATCGGAATTAAAATCGGGTTGGGGGCTGTCCTTTCTGTTTTGGTACCGCGCCTTGGATGAAATCTTCTTTCTTTCTCGTTTTGGAACTGTTGTTTCGGAGCTGAAATTCAGACACACGACTCTGGTTTGGATGGTTTTCTCTTTCTTCCGGGTGCCTTATTGTTGTCCGCCCCCTCCCCGCCCCTGCTTCCCAGGTTGCGGATTAAGTAACAGCCCTCTTCACGTTTCAGACCTGCGGAGAACTCAGTCTTAAATTTCCATGTTGTGTTTTGAGAATATATTTATTGTCTCTCCCCCCCCCAAAAAAAAACACACCCCGCGAATAAAATCCATTCAAGACTGGAGTGACCTCGCCTTGATGCGCTTCCGTTTTCTAACTTCTTCCATTCCTGGAAACATTTAAGCGAAAGGGGGGTTCGTAAAGATGGAAATAGGGGAAAGAAAAACAAATCACCGGGAAAGGAGGATGAGCCAGTCCAGAGAAAGCCAAATTTGAGACGAAGGGCCGTTGCAGTCTACGGAGCTAAGGCCATGCGCCGGCGATCCGCTATGCACATTTACCTGGAAGAAAGTCTCTCTGAAATAATGAGGCGAATCACGAGTAAACGTGCGTGAACCTGACTTTGGAAGGGCCTTAGCGCAGCGGTAGAGCGTCTGCCTTGCACCCAGGAGTTCCCAGGTTCATATCCCCGGCATCTCCAGGTACGGCTAGGAGAGCCATTTATCTGAATCCCTGGAGAGCCGCTGCCAGTCAGTGTAGGCAGGTTTTGTATGTGCCTCTGTTTCACCAGGCTGGAGGCATATTTACTGAGAAGTAAGCACCTGTCAGCTCAATGACTTTTGTTTCTGAGGAGGCCACCTTCACAAAAAACCCCACCACAGTTGGAATCGATGCATATTTCCTCGGAAGTGAGGTCCACTGAGTTTAATGGGCCTTACTCAGAAGGAGGTCTGCATAGGTTCGCAGCCTCAAGTCAAAACCACCTTCAGCTGGATTGCGCCCGTTGTGTAGGTATCCTATATATATGGGCGAAGTGTGGATAAAATGAAACAGAACCCAGCTCTCTGGATCCATTGTTACTTAAGGCTGCGATCCTATACACTCTTACTTGGGAATGTGTCCCATTGCACTTGGTGACTTGCTTCTGTGTAAACACGCTGTTAACTACACACCTCTCCCCTCAACGGCATTATCTACAGTTTCCGCCCTTATTCTGGGGAATATTTCATAGGACGCTCTAGGATCTGTGCTGTTGGGTTTCTTAAGCGACAGGTATTCCTAGCTCTTCACAACCGCTGTAAGTCTATGAACCTCCTTTCCCTCCAGGAACGATCCCTTCCCAATATTTCATTTCTCTCCACTATCCCTATTTCAGTGTACAACTCTCTCATTCCAATGCTGGGTATTTATTTTTTATTTATATATATATATATATTTAAAAAGAGGTAGCTGTGAACGCATTTTGCGCTGTAAATTTCTTATAAAAAGTAAAACCTTGTGAAATCACACCAAGCTCCTTTGCAGTATTTTTTTTTTTTAATTCTCCTCTAGAAATTTCATTGAGATGTCTCCTGTACTGTGCTTGTCAAGTGATCTTTGTTCCTCTTCAAATAAAGGGCTTTTAAATGGACTTCTGGCTCCCGTTTTGTTGTTGTTGTTGGGTTTTTTTTTCTTTTTTGTCTCCTCTCTTTCTAAACGTTAGAAAATTGTGCCATCTACCAGCTAATCCAAGTACTGTCGCTCTCGGAGACCTCCAAAGACCTCCAAACCCTCACCCTCAATGCAGCCGTGTCAAGGGGGTGGGCCAAGAAGGGGGCCTAGTGATGGGAAAAAATACAAGGCTGCTCAGGATGCAGAGTTTGTTCTGCTTTTAAAGACATATTTCTTTTCTTTTTATCGTGGGAGCAGGGGAGACAGAAACGGGGAGTGCAAAGACGTATAGTCAAGAAGGGAAGAAAATATATTTGATTCCGTTTCTGGAACGAGCCACGGTTGGTGTCCACGGCTACCCCATCTAACCCAGCCCTTTTTAACCAATTTAGCCGGATTTTTAAGACGGACTTGGAGGATGTAGGGAGAAAGATCGAGAAACACATGCAGCTGTTTTTATGTCCGTTGCACACCTCGTTTGGTGCTTGCACCCACATGGAAATAGATTTCTGAGGACCCAGAGAAAGGGTAGCCTATTCTTCATAGATATTTGTTAGTAACACCGTTCCCCCCCAATCCCCCCCAAATTATTTAACTTCGAAATAAAGCTGGCGAAATGATCGTGTGCAGGAAGATGCAAGTAGCCGGAAGCCTTGCAATCTAACGGTTGCGTTCTAGGACATTGGCTCAGGAGCTGGAGTTTTATGGAAATAGCCATCAAGTCCCCATAAACCGGGGACCTCCTTACAAAAGGGGGCGGGGAGGTGTCTCCCCTGAACCGGACTAGGATTGCATTTTCCTTCGCTTGCTAGTTCGGTGGGGTGGTTTCCCTCCCTCCAGGGACAAAAGGAGAACTGAACCCCACACACATACCCCTCTCCTCTTGCCGAAATAAATTTGGATTTTTGTTGTTGTTGTTGCTGCTGCTGCTGCTGTTTCACCTGACTGGGTGGAAAGGGAAAACCTGAGCATCCTTTCACCCTTCCAACATGAGGCGGATGGGGAGCTGGCCTCCTGCGTTACACACATTAAATTGGAATCTACTTCCAGGAAGGCTGTGCTGCGGGATGCAGTCTCGGAAGGAAATGATCTGTAAAAGCTCGGAGTGAATAAACTGTAACGCAGGCCTCCAAACACCTCCACGTTTGATAAATGTTATTTTATTTTATTGCTGAGGGTGGGGGGGGGAGGGAGAGAAACACTAAGGGAACTATCCAAACGCATTGATTTCAGTGCGCTTAAGTTCTCCGGATCGGAATAAATCGAATGTCCCTTGACCCCGGTCCGCTGTCCTCTTACTTAAGAAGCAAGCCGCCCTTATTCAACTTTTACAGAGTAAACAAGTACTGGACCGTAACAAGGAAGTGTCTACAAGGTATTCTCTTAAAAACACACACACACAAAAAAAAAACACTTTTAACGGATCAGCAAATACCAGTTGGTATTGCTTCGCAATAATTTTCCCCACACACTTTTGGGTACAGACTAGGGCTTTTAACGTTTATTATCGCGGTGTGTGCGTGTGTGTTTTATGGGAGAGGGGGGATCAGGAACAGATAAATATTTTCTAGGATGCTTCGAACTCTTCCGAATATTGTTCTGTAGAGAACTCCAGCCTCGACCAGAAGATGTTGGCCTTGGAATCCTAGCATAAATTTCGTCGCTATACGATAACCGAAAGAGAGCAAGGAGTGAGAACCTAACCGCTTCTCAGAGGTTAGTCTCGTTGAGCTTAATGAGGCTTACTCTCAGGTAAGTGAGTTTAGGATTGCAGTCTTAGTTGTGGTGTGCAGAAAATCCTGGCTTTGTATATACGATGCCGTTTACCATAACCACTGGTGAACTTTGAGTGGACCTTCTCGGATTCTGCAGACTGGCTCTATAAAATCGCCTCTCTCTGTGCCCCCCGCCCCTTTCACCACTGCCCCCCTTTTTTCTTTACCGCTTTCCTTTCCCAGTAACATCAGATGACCATCCACTACCTACCTCCAGACGCTTGATAGAGCGAAAATTTTTCGAAATCCTACATGAATTGAGAGAGAGTTTTAACCTTTCCACAACTAGGACTGAATTTCTAACAGAAGATGGGAAATGTCCCTCTTCAGCTATAAAACAATTAATTTGTATTTCTGATGGCCTATTGATAAATACCTAATACCCCCGCCCCTTCCTTCTAGGACTGAAAGCACTGAATTTACTCTTTATCGTCAGAAATGGTGCGGGGGGGGGGGGGAGACTGTTAATGACATTTTACACATTTCCGAATAATGGGCAAGTAGCATACCTCATATTGGTCTGTGAATCCTTCCAAGAAATTCCAGAACCAGTCTGGAAAGGCTCTCTAATGGTTGCTACTAAATAAAATTTAAAAACCCTCAGTGGGTAAGTTCCCTGTTGGGACAGAACTTTTCCCACAGACGTGTGAACGTGTGTGTCCCTCCATAGGTAATGGATCTTAAAAGTTTTCTTTTCGGAAGAATGGAGTCCTTGTATTTTATTGTATTAATTCCACTTAACTAACAGCTAAGAGCCTACCAGCTCTTCCCAAATTCATTGCAGCTGTCAGAAGCTACACATTTTTATCTGAACCTGATTCCACCCGCCGCCCGCCCCCCTTTCCCCCTTTTTGGTTGCCAGGAGATCACACACACGCGCGCGCTTTCGAGGAAAAACTCTCCCTTCTTCTCTGTCTTCAAGCCAGCGAGAAACCGAAAGAGCTTGAG
Organism: Podarcis melisellensis; assembly: GCF_964234715.1. Taxonomy (NCBI): domain Eukaryota; kingdom Metazoa; phylum Chordata; class Lepidosauria; order Squamata; family Lacertidae; genus Podarcis; species Podarcis melisellensis. The sequence continues at coordinate 30,433,107 of NC_138546.1, forward strand.
ACCATCCTGTGAGGGAGGCTGTCCATTCGGAAACTGGCAAAGTTGGATGCGAAACCGACGTGAAATTGACTAGGTTAGCTCTTCCCCACAGTCTCCTGCGCCTCGGACATCACTGCTATCAGAGGCAAAGCTCCACAGCAGGAGGCTGGAAGGGCATCGCCCTTACACTGTTATTGATTCTTGAAATTACTTTTTTTTTTTTTACTACTTTTGCTCTTTCTCTCATTACGATCTGCGACTGGTAAATACTCTTCCGCCCCTCAGTACATACACGCACTTCTCCACCCGCTTCTGTTATTTCCCACGTCGCCACCCACGCTTGTTAACCCCTCATTCATTTTATTATTTGGTATTGCCACTCTTCCTAGTCGTGTGGTTAGGGCCCGGGCGCGCGCGCGCGCACACACACACACACACACACACACACACACACACTCTTTCTGACGTTTTAGTTAAAAACAAGAACAGTCCCACATTCACAAGCACCCGCCAGTCCCCATGGAAGTGATAGCCTAGACATCTCAGCTGATTGTGAAGACACAATTCCTGCCCTTTGGTTAGATTTGCCTAACCGAGATGATTTGTTTCGAGGTTTCGGAGGCGTTGTGAAAACCGTGCTCAATCCTTCTGTCCCTATATTCGACACACACCCTTACCCAAAAATCCATATTCGAGATGATGATGATGGTGGTGATGAAGATCACACCCCAACATTCCCCACGTCAGTTCTCTCTTATGAAAAGGGTCCACGTCTCCCTGCTGTTTTCATCTAACTACAAGGGCGATACTCTTTAGATAAAGGTTCGCAACAATGTGTGCATGTGTTTGACAGAGAAAGGAGGGGGAAACCAGGAGGAGAAAGAGATTTCAGATACTCCGGTCTGAAGACTCGGGACCCAGAGAAAAGAAAGTAGACATTGTTCATTTCAAAGGCTTGCTTCTTTCTCTTCAACACCCCCCACCCCAGTGAAAAAAGGGGGTGGGTGGGATTGTGGGTGGAGTGGCGCGGGGAAGGAAGAGGATCGTTCACAGAACATGGAGACAGCCAGGGGCTCTTTAATCCTCAGACTCTCGTTTACCCCAGGCCTTCTTTAGAAAACAGAGCAGCCACTAAAATACCTCGTATTTCCATCTCTCTCTCTCTCTCTCTCCACTGTAGCACTTGTCTCGCCTATCTTGCCTAGAAGTAAGATGTCCCCATCGCCTCTGGGTCAGGCAGTGATCTCTCTCTCTCCAACGTAACAAACAGCCGGGTTAATTTTATCTCATTAGCATTTCCATAGCAGACTTCACACGCAGGATTCTCTCCCTCTCTCTCTCTCTCTCTCTCTCTCTCTCTCTCTCTCTCTCTCTCTCACACACACACACACACACACACACACACACACACGGCCAACAACCTTCTTCTTTCGCAGGTCTGGATTCTCTAGTAACCCCCCAACAAGACCTTTGTTCGTCATTCTCCATCTCTTCCATCCCCATTTATACCTTTGCATCATTCCAACTCTTCCTCTTTACCTCCTTCTAACCCTCTTCTAACCCTCCCAATCTCTCTCTTTCTGCATTTCAAATTCTACCAGTTCTCTCTTCTTCTGTCTCCAGTAATTTCTCTCTCTTCTTCTTTTTTTTTAAAAAAACACTGATTAATCTTTTCATGCTTTCCATTCACCGATGGTTTAAAACTCACACACACACAGAAGCAGAAATGAGGGGGGAGGGGATTTGGTCAACACCAAAATGGCAAAGTTCAGCTTGTGGGGGGGAGACCCCTCCAGCTACCTACAAAGAGGCTGGGGGGGCTTTGTAATAGCAGAAAGAAACAAAAGTGAAAAGAAAATTGCAGTTGAGTCTCAAGTGTGAGAGTGTGTTTGTGTGTATGTAGATGTGTGTGTGTGTGTGTGTTTTAAAGGCTCCTTTGAACTGCCTTTGTGCTGAGTAGGCAAAAAACCTCTTTGGCGATGCCAGTCACGGTTTAAGGAACTTTGAGTTAACCTCTTATATCAAATGAATCTTTTCATTTGGAAACCAATAAATCTCAATCTAAGGGGGCTACCTTTTGTAAAGCCAAGCCTGGGCTTTAGCGGAGGCAAAGGCTGGCAGCTTATAAAAAACAGAAGAGATAAAGTTTGCCTCTGTACCTCCTACGACCCCCCCCCCCAATATCACCCGGCCATATATATATATATATAACACCCACTTGTTGTTTTTTTTAAAAAAGTGGGAAGTTTGTTTGTTTGTTTGATGATGGTGATGATGATGATGTTTGTGGAGTTGCAACCAGTGGCACAAGGAATCCGGAAGACTTGGATCTTTACTCACAGTAAGCCGATTTACTTCACTATAGTCTTGAACCATCAGGGGTGATTTATGTGTCCGTAAGAAAAACAAGACATGTTTTGGACTGGAATTAGAGGGGTGGAGCTTGAAGGTGCCGGGGTGTGTGTGTGTGTGTGTGTGTGTGTGAAGAAAGGAATGAGAAAGATGGGTGTCTGGAGAATTAACCATGCAATCCTATGCATACCTACTCAGAAGTAAGACTCATTGCGTTCAATGGGGCTCACTCCTCAGTTACTTGCGCGTAGGATTGCAGCCGAACTGTGCTCGCTTTGAGGAGAGAGCAATCAGCTTCTTATTATGAATTGAGTTTGGAGGACCAGTCGTTTTAAAAGAACATTTGAAAAGAAAAGGTGGAAAGATGCATTAGGAAAAGAATGGGTCCAGTTCTGCGAATTGATTGCCCCTTTTCCTGAAATTGTATACCCCTTGTAATGTGATTGTAAGAATGAGGGGAGGTAATATAGACATACAGACGGATGGATGTCTGTCTATTTGGTTTTAAACAAACTAGCGTGTATTTATATCTGCATGTGCATTGTGTGTTTGTGTGTGTGCACACGCGAGCGTGTGCGTTATTAATTCTGAAATATATACAAGCATACATAAAAGGAAATCTATAATGCACATGTAGGAAATGCTAATTCACACGACCATTAATCTCTCTTATAAAAAACAACCAGTACTTCTATGCTTTCTTTCGCTGACATGTAACTCACTTCTCCTCCTGTCCTTCTCTTTTCTTTCAAGGGGCTGCCCTACCTCTTTCCCTTTTCTCTTTTCTCTTTTTGCCTTCAGCTTGTCTCTATCCAAGAGAGTTATTAATTACTCTTACAAGGCGGGCGATTCTTAACTAATAACAAAGTTGTAAATTGCCACCTTCTCGCCAATATTTCTCATTTGTCAGTCTTGATTGATTTGATTAATATTCCGCGAGTGGTGGCAGGGGTCGCTTGGAAGCCGGGCTTACGTAATTCGGCAGACTCAGGACCGCTACGAAGAAATCGTCCTCAGTGGACGATGGGGTCCCTATCCACCAACATGCAAGTGTGGATTACATTGGCAAGGGAGGAGGAAGCATATTTGGGGTGGGAGGAGGGAAGTGACGCTATAACCAGATGGACGTGGAAGAACATCAGATGCTGTGTTGGGGTAGGGGTGTGGAACAAAAATTAAAATGACCTCTGTCCGCCTGTTGATATGAAAGCTGACCAAGGAAGACGCAAGAATGACACAACCCAAGGAGAAAACAAGGGCTACACAGCTTTGTGATGCAATATTTATAATCAACCCATTGTGAATTCCTGCCCGAGGAAGGGCAGGAAGATGAGAAAAGGCCGCCCCATGCATAATTTTACTTCTCATTTCTCTCTCCCCCCCCACCCCCGATTCACAATCTCAACACATCCTAAAAAGTATTTGCCTTTAAACCTATCGAAGCCCCTTGAACGCCCGGTGGGTGTAAATCGCTTGGAGACGAAGGGCCGTTGGGTTGGGCTGGCTTTTGGGCCTGGAAACCAAATTCTCGCTGAAAGTGAGGGTGTGTCAGCTTGGATAATTAAAGAGGGAGTGCCCCCCTTCTCCACACAAACACGACCCTCCCTGCCTGGACGCTCAAACAGTGACACCCTCAAAGCGCTCAATCAAACAGGGTGCCCATTTCTTGGCGTATAGATGTCCGGAGACACGCCTCTCCGCGTCTGGGGGTCACCTCGGCCAAGTGGATCTCTCTAATGCACCCAGGCGCATCTGAGCTGCCGATATGCGCGCTGGGGGGTGCCTGGCATTTCAGCTAGCACCTAAGGACTCCGCCTGGGTCTCTATCTTCACGCGCAGTCTCGCCTTGGGGAAGGCGCGCCACCGCCGCTCCATCAGGATCTCTCCCCGCAAATGCTCTCCCTTGCAATCCATTAATATCTGTTTCCTTCCAAGGCCACTTGAGTTATCCCATCTTAATTATATTAAGTGGAGCAGCAGGACTTGCTAGTACTGAACATGACGTATGAGAAGGGCCGCCTCTTCCATCTTCGATTGTTAATATCTCTCCCATGGCCTCTATCAATATTCGCAAGATAATATGCCTGAAAAAGGGGGGGGTGTATTTTATTTCTTCCAAGCGTCACTCTTAAATCTTTTATACATATATTACAACTCCTTCCTTCTGCTCTATTAAATATTTTACAATTCCTTCCTTCCTTCTCTAGCTTCCTTTTTAAAACCTCTATTAAATAGAGTTTTTCTTTCTTTCTTTCTTTCTTTCTTTCTTTCTTTCTTTCTTTCTTTCTTTCTTTCTTTCTTTCTTTCTTTCTTCTCTATTAAATATGGTTTCTCAATTCCTTCCTTCCAAGAGGTAGCACAGGAACACTATTCACTCTCCTGTGACAATATTTGCACCCAACTGTATATATCTATCTACATATATGCGTGTGCATAATGCTACTCTCAATTATGACCTGAGACTATTTTTAACTCTGAAATGACAAACTCTTGCGAGAGAAGGGCTAGATTTGAAGAAGTAAGTAAGTACGAAAATATCATGTGTGTATAAACACACACACAACTGTAGGTATAAAACATTACACACATACCAGCCGGCCAGGGATAGGTACTTTGAAGTCCCATAGTTTTCAAAAAGGCAGTTAAACAGGTGTTTTGGTTGTTGTTTCTGAAGTAACCCCTCATTGAAATCCACGAGGTTTTAAAGTGCTTTACTTGACGGAATTATGCTTTATCATCATACATAAGAAAGGCGATCCCTGCGAGGGATCAAAAAAGCAAACAAAAAACAACCACCACCCACACATCGCATTTTCTTACCGCCTTCCTTTCTCTCGCGAGAGCATATCATGCCAAAAAAGAAAAGAAAAAAGAACAGTCTCGGGTCATATATATATGGTGTATATACATACATACATACATACATACATACATACATAATCACACATACAGTGGCGTGCAAAAGTTGGCAAAGGATAAGACCTCTCGGAAGGACGGAAGAAAGGAAGGATTAAGAAATTATATTTAATACAGGGGAAGGAAGGAAGGCGACAGAATTGACTATACTGCCATTGCTCCACTTCCTAAACAAAAAGCGTCAAAGGTGTATCTGAATGGTGGACAAAGTGAGGAAGAAGTCGAGGGGTTCTAATAAAGCGTCCCCAATTCCAATTTTTGTCCATGTTTACTTGGAAGTAAATCCCATTGTTTTCAATGGAATTTGCTGTCATGTACAGAGGGAATGTCCAGGGAAACTAAACTCAAAGTAGTGGAACGGGATGGGTAGGATGCAAGGGGTGGAATCCTGACACGTTGCCTTTATGCAACATTTCTCATTCTTACGCTTCTGTAGGAGATCAGTAAAATGTTCAATATGTGTGTGTGTGAGTGAGAGAGAGAGAGAGAGAGAGAGAGAGAAAATGAATGGGCCCTTGTGGTCCATTTTCTCTCTTTCCCTGACTTTATAGCTCTTGCAAAAGGGGGAGTGGGGACCAAATTAACCTAGATTAAGGCCACCAGACTGCCAACTTAATCTCGATTCTCCCACCCACCCACCCAGCCCAAGACATGCAACCCTCCCTCCCCCCCGGATGCACTTAGCTGACAACACCTGTTTCTTCTTTCCCTAGAAACCCAGAGCGGACCTCGTCAATTTCGCGTCTGAAATTGATGACGTCAAGACGGAGCGGTCTAGGCCGGGGAACCGGCTGTGTGTGTGGGCGGGGGAATCAGCTGCTGCGAGCGCTTTCTTCTGCGCGTTCAAGGCTCTGAGCAGGCGCTGTCTAAGGAGGAAGGGAGAAGTCAGGCGAGGAGCTCCGCATCTTGCCCCTTCCCCTCTCCTCCCACAAGACTTCGCTTTCCAGCTCTGACACTCCCGCGCGCAATTTTTCCTCGCGCAATTTTGGGTGTTGTTTTACGCCGCTAAACATGCCTGAAGTTTAGCCGCAGCAGCAGCAGCAGCAGCAAAACGCCACAGCTGAATGACAAAGGCTAGGGGGCGAATCATCCACCTCCCTTCTTCCCCATTGATGTCCAACAGGGCGCCTCCTTTGCTCTGTATCTTGCAGCAAGCAAAGCCAATTGATACTCCTGGGATTTACAAAGGGAACATTTCTTTCTCGAGATCTTGTACAAGAACTCTCTCATTCTCTCTCATACACACATCTAATATCCACCCCCCACCCCGCTTCCCCTCTCCTTACTGTGCTTCTCACAAAGGTACTCAAAGCAGATATTCCCAGGCAGGATGAAAGAAACGCTCCAACACAACCACGGTTACAAGCCCCACACCACCCCTGTTTCATGCCTCTCCCTCACCGCCAACTCTCAGTTATAGGGGGATGGCAGTTGCAAAGGTTCGCGAGCTATCACAATCCTTCGACAAGATGCTGATGGTCATATTTGGCGGACGGGAGTCCAGGGGCAAGGACTCGCCCATTATCTGTGGGATGGTGCGGGCATATTTATCTTTACATTTAAAATTTAAATGTATTCAAAATCACCACCACCATCAAGTCAGGGCCACTGAATCCAGTAGTCTTTGTCATCCATCCATTCATTACTATTCTAGTTTCAATTTCGAAAACTAAGCTAAGGCTCCGGTTCTAGGAATTTAGCCCGGGAGCAAATCCCATTGAACTCAATGGGCCCGATTTCAAAGTAAGTATGCATCGATTCGCGCTGTAAAATTATTGAGGGGAGGTAAACCAGTAGGGTGAAAGAGTCCTGTACAGTACATGGGTGTTTATGTGGGTTGTGGGGCGGACACGCCCATTTTTCTTGGCCTCGCCCACAGTTGTCCCAGAGAATTTTTGGCGGAGAGACTGAACCTGGCTGGGCCCAAGGTATCCCATCCTTTTACAGTAATGGATGTTAAGTTATGGATCAGATTGGACTGAGGGCAGAAGAGTTCGTCTTTATATAATCGGTTCAATGACTCGCTACCATAAGGTATGTGCTGATGGCCCTTATACCGTGATAGAGTTGACCCCGGATTAAGCCCATCTTCCCTATGTGCTTTGAACTATATCGCCCATTGCTAAAGCAATCTTCCATGTTCAGGAATAGTATACCTCTGAATCCATGAACAACAGAAAGGCCAATACTTTCATAGCGGTCTAGTTTTATCAACCAGGACATTCTGTTCTTACGCTAATCAAAGGCAGGGGGAGATTGGATTAATCGGAGTGAAGGACAGGTCCAAGCTATCTCAGTAACAATAACAATTGAAATTTCAGCTGAAGCGCTCTCTCTGTCTCCTATCTTATGGGACTCCAAAGAGAAGGATGATTTGGAGGCCGGTGGACGCCTCTTCTATTCAGTCCTCTTCCTCTTTGATAGACTTACCTGGAGAGGAACCCTAGCATCCCAACCATATACCTATGGATGCTGGAGTGAGAGGCAGGCTGCGCAGGAGCTATGAAACAGTCCAAACTACATATGCTAAATCTAATTCTTGAAATCGGAGTGATGCCAGTTTCTCAGTGCTGCGAGCTCCTCGTTTTAAGGCACTGCGGTTCATTTGTAGTAATATTCAACTAGGTGAATAAATAACTCTGTTTGGACCAAGAACTTGGCCTTGTGCGCATTTCCTTTAAACCGCCTGTTTTATTCTCAAGTGATACACCGCGGATGCAGTACCCCTGAAGTGATGAGGAGTGAGGAAGAGATTGGGGCTACTTTGAGGATTGTTGGGGGAAAGTCTTTGAGACAAACAAGCTGGGAAATAGAGCAGGACATCGCAAGTTGAGGGAGGAGTTAATCACACACACACTTTGCTTCAAAGAAGCACCAACCGCCCTGCTGTAAACAACTCAACACGTTTCAGGGAGTCCCGGAGTCGTGGCTATTGCTCTTGCCTTATTGCCACCAGGACTTGCTCCTGGGCGTCAGTCAGTCGATCAATTCCTCTCTTAGCCACCGATTATCCCCCGGCTTTTCCAGATTCCAGAAGCAAAAGGAACAGAGAACCTCGTAGCTCTCTAAAGCCTAACCCATATGGCTTTTCGTGGACTCTCAGTCCACTTCCTTGGCTGCCATGAGACTCTTTCTTCGATCTTCTCCTGCAGCTCTGCTCGTAGATTCCTCCTTTCCAGTTTCCAGGATAGAACTTTATCCTTTTCCACGCGGGTTGCGGAGGGGGGGGGGGAGACTACTATGTGGTGTGAACTAGGAAGGCCCTGACTCTGGGGCGCGTGGTGCTCTGCGAAAGCCTGGAGGAAATCTCGCTCCCTCCAGCGACATATATCTTGCAAAAGGGGGGAAAAAATCGCACGACACAACCACGCGTCTGCTATCCAACCCGGAGTCCCCCCTCACATCAGAAACCTCTCCTCTCCTCGGCCTTGAGGAGGGTGCCTTCTCTCCCTACCCACCCCTGACCCATAAATGCAAACCTCCCCTTTCATTGCAGTTCCCGTTGACCTGCCATGGGGAATGGGTCAGCTCCCCCTCCCCTTGCATAGCCCCCCCCGGGAAAAAAGTTTGCAGTGTTTCTCCCCCACCCAGTTTAAACAGCCCTCACCTCCACCCTCAGCGACCCTGAGCACCACAGCCTCAGATCTCCAAGGAACAGGCCGTGAGCAGGCTTAAGGGAGAAAAGTATAGAAATCCTGGCGTGTGCATCAAGCTAATGATAGATTTCCCCTCCCCACCCCTCCCTCCCTCTTCTGCGGTGTGTGGGATGGTTTGATATATTCCGGTGCCTGGGATTAATGGTTAAATTTCAGACTGCTTTTTTTATATGAAAGCAGTTTCCTCCCCCCCCCTCCTTTCCCTCTCTCTCTAATCCAGGAATCATTAGCAACACCCTCTGGCTACATGTTTTCCACCGCTGAAACATTATGATCGGGTTGTAATACAAATTCCACAGCCTTACTTTGCATCTTTGTGGTAGGAGACGTAACGGCAATAATATTGTTTTTTGGGGAAATATATATATATATATATATATTCGGTTCTCCCCCGCCCCCAACTTTCCCCTCTCTCGCCTACTCTCTCCTTTCTTTCTTTTTATTTTTTTAATTTTATTTTAAGGTCAAACACCCACAGACATTTCTCCCAAGGATTTGGGAGGTGCGCTTGTCTAAAACGATAACAACAGAAAGCTTCACACTATCCCCAAATTTCGTGACTGTCTGTCTTCTTGTCTATCTCTCTATCTCTATATAGCCCTTTTATATGTACGTGATCAAAGCGTGGCTCTTCAATTCCACCCCCCTCCCGCCTTTTGAATCCTTTGTTATTAAGGAAAGTGGACTCCGCGTATTATGTCCTCTCTAATATTCAAAATTGTAAGACAGAAGTCTTCCTCACTTATCACGGGGGTCCACCTGTCGCAGCTGTTTGGATCTATTGTTCTCAGGGTAGAATCTGTTTAGACTCATTTTTACTCTCCCTCCCTCCCCTGCCCCCCCTTAATTTTCTTTACCCTGGAAAACACTCTACACGAATTAATGATGGGTGGGAAATATCAAGGAGCCAGGGAAACAACAATATTTTTAAAAACGCATCACAGATGCACAAATGTTTGTACCTTCTTCTGCTCCTCTGCTCAGCATCTTTGAGTTGCTTCACAGATTGTGGAAACGAGGCGTGAGCCTGGAATCAGAAACCTTAGAAACATGCTCTGTTCGAAGCCGCCTCTGCGCCGGGAGACGTAACTTTTCCGTTCGGTTCGATAAGTGTGATATAAACAGATAGATGGACTCTAAGAATTTGCTTATAATAAATTGAACTCCGGCCTATGTCTAAAATAAATGTGTCTCGAGGAAAACGTTTCCCCGCAAATGTCTGCGGTAACATATGAACGCCTTTGGAATGCTACATATAATTCGCGCTTTTCATAGGATCGCCTTTTTTCATCATCTCCCCCTGCATGTTTCATTTTATGAATATTGATATTTGTTATTTTGAAAAATAAACAACAACCACAACCAGAAGTGATGATCATAAATATATTTTCTCCCAAGTTTGTACTGGCCCTCAGACACTGTTTTAAAAATACTGTTATTTATCTCAAATAGATTGTTTTTAAAATATCCCAGTTTATTCGCTAAAGTCTGATTCTTTAAAAGGGAGAGATTGCGATCGACAGGCAGATAGAGAATAATCACTGATTTAGAACTTGTCCTTGATTTGACTAGGCAAACGTTTTGGTTTCTGCCTCTGTGTGTGTGGAAAACTGAAATGTCCGCCATTGTGGCCAAGAATTAAAATATGAACATAATCCCCTCGCCAATGGCGGTTGAGTCTCTGCCTTGGTTTGATTTTCCTCTGAGCATTTTTTCCCCCTTGGCGTTACTCGATAGCTTTCCTTTCCATTGACTCATAAGGGTGCGTTTGGGTTACCTCCAAACTTTAAAAAATAAATAAATGAATGAATACCGGGGTTTTAAATTATAGGCGAGGTGTGAAAATCTATCCGTTATTGTATAGCTTAAATTCAAACATTGCCGGTTAGGTTACAACTTGTAAGTCTTTGAGAAACCGTACACCCAAGGTTGGTTTTGCGTTTCTTCTCTCCCCCCTATCTCCCCCCCCCCAGCTTCTTCACACATACACCCACACATTCTGATACTACAGGAGATAGCCAGGAAAGATACAATGTCTCTTCAACTCCGAGCGAAAGGGGCACTTTCAAGTGTCCGATTCTATTAGGTCTCTTTGATTATGAGAGAGAGAGAGAGAGAGAGAGAGAGAGAGAGAGAGAGAGAGAGAGAGAGTTGCAAATAGCACCAGCATCAAGATCTTCTGGACTTGCAGTTTGCCTTTCAGCGGCAAGGTGGCGCTCCAAGGTGACAGGTTTGGGCGAGAGAGCCCCTTATTAGCATGGTTTCTGCCGCGGAGATTAGGAGAGGGTTACAATTCCATTGGGCAGCTCTGCAAAAAAGACAAGATAGAGCAAACAAACCTTCAAACAGTCTGATTTCTTAAATAAGAAAGAGGCAAAAAAGGGGGTAGGGAACTGGCAGGTAGAATTGAGACTTATTCAGGAAAAGTGCAAACCATGTGTTTTCTCGATACATCTTAGATGCACACACACACACATAATCCAGGCGCATTTTTAAAAATGGGGGGAGGGCTTACAAGAGATAAACGTAATTATTAAAAAGTGAGCTCGAAAACACGACGGAAGTTTTGTTACTGATTTTAACCTAGGCAGCGTCCAGAGCGAGTACAAGGAGAAAGACTGGAGAAGCAAGGCATTAACTCAGGAGACAAGATTCTCTCTTCGTAAGTTTTCGGGGTTCGGAGAGAGATTCAGTTCTCTTCGCTTTTGTGCTTCGAGACAGAGGTGATGATGCAGAGGGGGGATTTGTAGAAAACATGCCAATCGCTGCCATGCACCTGCTTCTCCCACTTTCCCTTCCTTTCCTCTCCTAAATTTATTTATTTTTCACTATCTCTTTCTCCTGGAAACAGAGGCGAAAATGTCTGGGATTTGAAGATCAGACGAGCTCTTTTTGGAAAAAAAAGGGGGGGATGATCAGGCCGTGTTACTGCTTTCTTTCAAATAAAACAAACAAAGCAGCCAATATCTGGACCTGCAACTTCCTCCAAACACATATGATCCAGTTCTTAGATTCCTATGCTAAGGTCTTTAATTTAGCTCTCCGTCGACTTAGATTTTCTTTTAAAAACAGAGAGAGTGAAAGAAAGCGCTGAGGTTTAGGAACTGTTTCCAAACTGACTAGTTTTAACAACTTTTTTCTTTTGTTCCTTGTCTCTCTCTCTCTCTCTCTCCCGCCCCCCTTAGAATTTTTTTATGGTGGGGAGTAGAAGTGGAGAAGATGCGCTCTTTTTCCCTCCCATCTTTCCTTCAAGGACTTTTCCTATTAAAAATCAAGACAAAAATGATTCCTAATTAACCTCCGGTTCTGTATCTCCTCTGTGAATAGGCGTGAGACGCGGCCTAATGGAGCCATCGGTTTCTATGATATTAAAATAGATTTGAAAGGCAATTCAGAACTATCTTTGCCGTGTTTTGTATCCCCCTTCATTGTGGTCTTCTCAGTTGTGACACCCCACCCGGCAACTCGTGCATTTGGAGCACAAACGATAGATTGAGTTTGGAGATGTTTGTTTTGTTTTAAATATATCTGAACGCAGAGAGCAAAGGAAGATGCTCCAAAGCGCGGCTGAGGCCTTGGAGGATGCGATGCGTCCAAAGGGAAACAGCCGCGATGTTCCTCTCTGGCCTTCCTTCACCATTCATTTCTCCAAGAATTTTATTTGCCCAGCGTGATGAAAAGTGACACTCGCCAAATAGACAGCTTCTGAAAGTAATGAAGTCAGATGTGGCTTTAACCCGACGGTTGGTACAAATAAATGTGAAAACGAGCGGGGAACATTATCGGCTCGCTTAACTAGCAGCTAAAATACAGAGACCGCGCCTGCCCCCCCTCCTGCATACCATTGTCCCGCCAGGAAAGGATCCGTAGATTTCATTTCAGCGTCTCCCACCCTAAGTAATGACAATGTCCATCGCAGATATTAAGACTCGCTTCTTTCAGTTTCCACAATTCCTAGGGAAGAAGTCGCAAAAGAGAAGTTGGTGTGAATTGCTTTTAAAAAAAAGAAAGAAAAACATTTCTTTATTCTTTCCCTTTCCCTTCCCGTTCTTTCCTAGTGGAGAGTTCCATCGACCCATTTCTCCTTTAATAAAAACACAAAAACCAAACGTCCACGCCCTTCTCACCAAATTGCTGTGAGAAATACTTCCCGATCTAGAAAGAAACCAGCAGCATTATTCCTTCCTCATCGCTCCCAAATGTATCATAACAATCTGGGTGCATTTTATTATTATGCCAATTGCTTGTTGTCATACTTTGGGCAGGAGGCGGAGAAGCCCCCTTCTCCTCCTCCGAAATATTATATTATATACATATTATATAGTCCCTTCCTTCCCACAGATGCAACCAGACAATCATATTTACTGGGGAAACATTTTGCAAAGTACTTTCTTCCCATTCGCTCCCAGACACTCGCTTACTGTCACCTGCAAGTGTATTTCTGGGAGAAATCATATTGTGAAGGAAAACGGGAAAGTTTGTGGGTTTTAGCTCTGGAGCTGCCATCCCAAGGATACATAGACGCCTTCTCTAATTTAGAAGGCTAGTTAGGAAGCGCATTGGGTACAAGATTAACAACAACAACAACACGAAGAGGGACGACCTTTAGGATACAGGCGCGCTCACAAGTGTTTGTAAACACGGGCCCACTCCCCCCTTAACGCTGTTCATATTTCAAACTTTTCCTCTGCTTAAAATAAAACGAATAGGAGAGATCAAAGTACGTTTGCATCTATAGAAAGGGAGGCAGGTTGGGTGACGGGAAACATATGCTTATTGAGAAATTGTCAATCGGTTGTGCAAAAAGGAGCATGATTTCAACATTAGTCCAAAAATACCCACACCCTAAATCGCAGGAGGTAAAATAGTATCTAGGATTCCCCCCCCCCTTTGGTTTTCTCTCTCTCTCCTTGTCTAGATTGCATGTTAATCAAGCGGTGTTTTCTTATCATGTGACGGTAACAAGTCGAAAGCTCTTGGCATTATAAGAAACGTGCTTTCCTCGTTCTCGATAAGATCAGATCTACATGACAAATATAACCTGGTTTGAAACCTGTTTAGCTGTCATGGAAGCCGTTTAGCTGTTCTTGGGGGAAAAAGCAACAATTCACTCGGTTGGGGATTGTAGTTTGAATTTGCCCCGAGATTTCTTCCGCGTGGCAGCCGTAAATCTTAAAAGAAGGAAGCGGGTTGAGGGTAGATATGGTGCCCCGTTTGTCACTAGGGGCTGGATTAGGAAGAGTCGCGTTTTACTTGCTGTAAAGTATCTCGGACGAGGGGAGCAGCAACCACCACGCTATTAAAAGTCCCCGAGACGACACTTAGGCCTTCTCCAAACAATTGCCCGGTTATTTTAAGCTCGAGAAAAATGGGGACATGTTATTTTAGGAGGCGGACGAGTTATGGGATTCTTATAAGTTTTCCAGCATATGGGACAAGGGACGACTTCCTACTAGATCGTTCCCAGTGTCTTTAACAAAATATTCTTGAGGCACCGAGAAACGGGCAAAGGAGAAAACTGAACTGCTCATCCGGTTTTGGCTCCCCTGTCCTGAGAATTTGCTTCCTGTACTCGCGTCCACCCAGCCCATTTCTACCCTTTCAGGAATTATCATACAAATATTTCCATGGCTGTCAGGCGATTAGAGGCTTTTCAGTGGGCGAGTGGCCTACCTTTTAACCGAATAATCGATGGCTACCTAAGTTGTCATGAGATCATTTGCCCTGTTATGAAAGTAAAGGAAGGTGCCTTTGGGGAGATGCTGAACCAAAATCACTTGCAATGGAAGGTACGGCTCTTTGTAGACCGCCAGACCCTCTGGAATATTTTCTATATTTTATGACCATAAGAATCAAAGGGCTGGGGATATTACAAGCATTACGGATGGCCGATTAATCAAGGGCATAGGTAGCTGATTAATCTGCCGTTCCAAGCTTGCACAAGTACATGAAATTTAAGGTTGTAGGTTCTTCTACGACGCTACCACTTCCCACTTGGGAAGAGTCTAACCATTGATCTCCCCTCTAGTTTGTCACCAGACTTTGAGTGAACAGAAATATTTTGGCTTGACTTGGCTCTGGATGGAGAGCTATGGGACATGCGGGGAAGGGACGGGACGGAGAGAAACCCAACTATTGTTGGAACCCCTGAGCACTGTACTGTACTCTGGTTCATCAGCGACAAGGGTGGAGGATCTTGAATTTAGGTATGCTGAGATGTCATTTAAGGTGAATGTGTTTGCGTAGAAGCAAAAGGAAGCACAGAACGTGAGAACTGAAGGGCAGTAGGTTCAGGGCAGTAGAAACATGCTCTTCATCCAGTGCTAGAGTCTGGAATTCATGTTGGAGTTTGGAATTAAGAGCCTTACAAGCGCCCCCCCTGCTCCGATTCATTTGTAGTCCCTCATTCTGCCGAGTGAGGCCCTCGACTTACAGAATTGAGGACCACAAGAGGGGGGGGCAGGTCAGCGCCTATTGACTGGAGCAGCGATAGGACCACGGACATCTGAGGACCTGTTGTTGGGATCACTGAGCAACCCTCAGTTTTGATACCCTGCTTCTGATGTCCCGGCTAAGGCCTGGATTAGATGGACAGCTGAGTCTTATTTGGCAAACCATACGGGGAAAGCCAAAGGTTGGTGGAAGAGCACGTGCAGAAGGTCGTAGGTTCAATCCCTGGTATTTCCAGGTGGGTCTGGCTAGATCTCTGTTTGAAACCGTGGACAGATGCTGCCAACAAGGGTTGGCAATATTGGACTGATGGTTAGAATTGGTATAAGGCAACTGCCTGTATTCCCGTGACCGTTCATAGGTTATAAGGGGCGCAATCTAGCCGGAGTCTGCACCACCTCACCCAGCATGGCGTTGGATTTATTCCGAATTCTTATTTATATGGGGGATATACACGCAGGGGTTGCAAAACTTTTCAGAAGTAGGAGATCGATTTTCTATTCTTACTTTCTTTCCTTCCCATCCCCCAACAACCCCCCTCCCCCAATTCGCCGAGTTGTTTGAAAAAAAGCTGTCAAACCCCATTAGAACATCGTCTTTTGAGTGGCAGACCCCAAATGCTTTGAAAAGCTTAAAGGGTTAGGGGGAGAGAGAAGGGGGGAGGGGGTGCCTCGTCTATTTAAAACGAAAAGTGATATCCTCCCCCTTTAAAGATGCTGTGGATAATCTAGAACAGGTTGTGTCTGTGATCCAGGGATGAAGGGCCGAAGAAGCCGCGCGTTTTCATCTCCAAAGCGAGGCAACTCCACTATCCTGGAAGTCTGGGTTGTTTTTTTTAAGTGTTATTGTCTACGACGACTAAATCATCGCATACATACGTTCACAAGTAAAATGACATTTAGGTTTACGAGATACACACAGAGAGGACACAATTGACCAGGGAACTAACTATATCGTAAGCAATCAAAATTCGCTTAATGAACCTCATTAATTGTTGACCATTAGATATTTCCAGAAAACGGAGGAAGGAACTGAAACACTTAAAGGATTGCTGATCCCTCTTGCAGCATCACAACGTAAAATGAAATATCTAGTTATTTACCATCATCCAAAAAACAAACATTCCCAACTTTACCCCAAGCAACCAGCTAAGTTATTGTCCCACTGCTTCAAAAGAGGTTCACTCTGGCACTGAAATCACTGGAAGCTAAAAAAATTGCTTAACTCTAGGTTGGATGGTGAGCAACAAAAAAGAGGAAGCATATTTAAGCTTCGGTTCAATAGCCAGAGCTAAGTGCAGTGTTGTACCCACTTCCCTAGGAGCTAACTCTACTGAACTCAATTGGGATTACTTCTGAGTAGACACAGAGTCGCACCACCCAAGGCTTCTCTGAAATCTCTGGGACCTTTAAAGGGAATTACCGGTAACTGGATCCAAAAACAACGGATCCCATTGCAACCACCACCACAACAACCATCACAGTTGAGCCAGCATTAAGCACCCTTAAAGGCTGTTGGTTTCTTGAATTCGAAATCTTTCCCGTTGGAATCCATAAGTCCTTTGAAGGACTGCGCCTGTTTACTCATAAGTATACCTCGCTGGACCAACGGGGCCCACTCCCAGGAAAGTGTGCACAGGACAGGATTGAAGTCTGACTTGGTCCTGACCACGATGATGAGCACCTGCCAAAATATCCCACCGGATTGGTGTAACGTGACTTGGATGTATATACAGTATCTGACCATGTTGTGTTAGCTTTAACAGAGAAGGAGGTATGACACCCAGGTGAACTTTTCCTCATGGCCTCAGGGTGCTGTCTACCCCTTGGCGTGAGAGGCCTCAGCAAACCCTGAGTCCTCGGAGGAGACCTGGAGTGGGACTGTTAAGAAGACCGACTAGCCAACCCCATAAAGCGCATTTGCGGACATAAACAACTCTGTTTTTCTATGTTGGGTGGTGGTGGGGAAAGCATTTCTCTTCATCTGGAGCTGCTGATTATGCAGTCTTCACTGTGAAAAGGAAGTCGTCAAACTCGCCAACCATTAGCTCTGTAGAGGTGACTTGAAGAACACTCACTCCTTTCCAAATGAGACAGACAGAGATGTTGCGGTGGTTGGTTGAAAAGTAAGTTCTTTCTTTTTTTTCTTCCCCAAGAGTGGAAATATTTGAAGTTTTGAGATCTGAAAGATGGCATGCATTGCCAATATGCCACTCACCCACACCTTGATAGAACTTCCGGGCCATGGTGCCCAGGGGCAGAAGTGTGATCTGTTGAACTTTTTTTGGGGGGGTGTTTTGGCATAGACATGATGACGCATTAGGAAAAGCTTCATCTGCGGAGCCCGAAAACACAAACTCTCAACAAATACAGTAAACTAATAAGGTCCCCCGACGAACTATCTGAGCCAGGCATACAGGATTTGAAACGCTACCCCTGCTACTGGCGAGGGTAGGAGTATTTTAAGTAGGAACATGCTCAGTTCTTAAGGTGGACTCTCACCTAGCCAAAGTTAGCCTCGAGTAAGTACCGGTAAGTCTTGATAGGACTTACTCAGAGTGAAGACGCGTAGCATGGGACACGGTAGCAGATGCATTGTTAATTAGAAGTCCCCCCCCCCAATTGAATTTCAGAATAAGTTTACAGGGCACTTCAGATGATATGTGGTGGTGATAATAAGTATATAGTAGTAACCAATACAATAATAAGAGTTAATAGCTAATCAGATAATAAGTAGTAGCTAAATAATATTGCCTGAGGTTTCTTTTACCCTTCTCCCTCCCAATCCCCATTCCTTTTGTGACATGATTTTTATAATGTTAGAGGGGGAAATACTTTTTATTTGTCGTTAAGGAGTTCAATAAAAGTGAATTAAGTAGTGTTTATTTTATAATATATACACACTGCTTGATTGTAAAAGAGTAATCTCAAGACGGTTTACATAAAGAATTACTACTACTACGATACTACTACTACTACATACAGAAGTACTACTGCTGCTACTACTACGGTAGTAGTAATGTATAGAGCAATGCTTCAGATGTCACTTCATAGAATGAGGCAAAAACAGAGAGGTCCCAGCCCCGCACAGCTTGCAAAGTAGCAAGGAAGGAACACCTAACTCTAGGCCTAGCGGCAGAGTCCTCCCTCCTAGTTCTCCGGCTAATTTATTGCTCAAGCCCAACTCGTCGAGTGGCTTCTACAGGCATCCCACGGGAAGCCCCCTTTAGCAAGGATTTTTCTCCCTCCCTCCCTCCAGCCAGACACCCCTCGCCTCTCTACAGCTTTTCTCTCGCTTGGAGCCACAGAGATTTTCTCCAACTCCGCAGCAGATGCCTCCACAGAGACTTTTTAGGAGATAATTAGATTATAAAGAACATTAAAGTTGTTTTATTGATTCCCAAGGAATTCTCCGAGAGGGTGGGAACGGAAAGCGGCGGGGGAGTCGGCTTTCATCTAGGTAATTTCTTCGGATCTCGCGATGAAAGGAGGAAGCGCCGAGAGTCCGTTCGACCGCCCAGTCTCCTGCAGCCAGAAATAAATGCGCGCGCGCGCACCCGGTTCCTTTCTCGTATGATGGCAGAAACACGTCTTTTCTCCCAAAGGTACCCTTTCTTGAGGTTAACAGTGGGAAGGATGAAAGGTCTTTTCCCTTCCTTAACATGATATTATTCCCTGCGTTCTTTCTGCAGTTCGGGTGGGAGGTGGCGAAGAATCAACGCGCCCCACCCCAGAATACGCATCTATATCTACAGTATTTGTCCTCTTATCCCAATCTCAAACTCTGGTACTGTTATAGTTTCTACCTACCCATCTCGCTTTGGCTGGATATCAAATCCAGGTGGTCTCCAAACGTAAGTTCTGGGAACTCCCAAGACTTGGTATACAATATAGACCCTCCCCCCCCCCACTGTTGGTTCTCAATGGACCTCAGGAGCAGAATCTGTTTCGATGAGGTCAGCTGTTACTTAGAAATGATCCCAGCTCTCCTTTTGCCAATGACGCCAGGACAAAGCTGTCATTTGGATTCACACGATCAGTTGGGCCCCTGGTTGTTGTAAGTGGGAAGAAAAATCTTGTCTTCCCTGTAGTGGTGCAGACAGAGAGGGGCTTTGGAACTCACAGGGTCTACAGGAAATCCCCCTTGTGAGAGCCACGCCCACTGTGTCCAGCCAGGTAAAGGTGCGCAACCCTATATAAGATGGTCAGGTCCTGGCCTGCTCTCTGGCTGATCCCTTCTATCTGATCTCATCTCTTCCATGTTTCATCAATAACTAGGGATATAGGACATATGTAGAATAACAGCTCAGACTCCAATTCTAATCTCAACTGTAATATATGTCTGTCACTACATTTTAAGCCTGCCTCAAGACTGCTACTATGAAACTGAGTAAATCTATCTTTACTTACAAGAAGACTGTTTTGCGTGTTTATTGTCTGAAGGGGAGAAAAGAGGGGAAATAGCAGGAAATCCAGGCTGCCATAAAGCATCCTGGATTACTTAAATTAAATGGCTAAAGCTAGCTTATCAACAGCTTCCTCATTTTTGCTGACAAAGGGATGTACTCTGCTGAACTCACAAACATAAAGTAGGTTTATATCTAAGAAACATAGCCCCTCCTAGTTTCAATACACATCCCTACATTAGTGCATTATGAAGTAATTCACGTTATCATCTAATGAGGGTGGGTGATAAGGCCAGCAGGTTTAGAATTACAGTTGTACCTCTGCTTACGTATCCCTCTGGATATGTAAACTTTGGGATGTGAACAAGGCAAACCTGGAAGTATTTTTCCGGGTTTCACCACGCATGCATGCGCAGAAGCACTAAACCACGCTGTGCACATGCACAGAAGCGGTCCTCCGGTTGTGAATTCTTTGGGATGCAGTCGGACCTCTGGAATGGATCCTGTTCACAACCGGAGGTACCACTGTACTTTATTGTATCACTGCCCTCCCCACGCCCCTCTGTTAAGAAAAACCTGGTCCCCCAGATGTTGTTGAACTCCACCTCCCATCATCCCTGTCTCTGGCCATTGCCTAAGCTGCCTGGGACTGATGAGAACTATAGTTCAGCCACATTTGAGGACTCAAGAACTCTGGTCTACATCTGGAGTAACCAGCACGGTGTCATCCAGATGTGGTGTCCTCCTGCCAGTGTGTCAGGGGTGATGGGTAGAGGCAGTGGCATAGCGTGGGTTGTCAGCACCCGGGGCAAGGTAAGCAATTTGCACTCCCTAACCCGTGGATTTGTGTCCCCTAACCCATGGATTTGCGCACCCTAACCCTAACCCCCAGATGTTGCGGCCGGTGTGGCCGGGCCCCCCTGCACCCCCCACGCTATGCCACTGGGTAGAGGAGTCCAACAACATCTGGAGAGTACTCCCCTGGCTATACCTGGTCTACACTGGCTGGCAGCTGCTTTCTCAGCCTGACTTGGAGATGCTGGGGATTGAACATGGGACCTTCTGCACTCAAGGCCAATGTTCTGCCACTGAGCTAGAAAGCATATTTCCTAGCTATTCCTAGAACAATTAAAGTGCCACCTGGTGGTGGTGCAAACACCTTTCACCTGTTACCCCCTGCTTTCCACGCAAACCTTTTAGCTGGTCTTGGATTCCCCTTCAAAACGTGTCAGCTAGATGGACCCATGATCTGATTCAGGGCAAGGCAGCTTCCTACACTGACTGCTATTTCTTCTACCCTGTTAACTTAGTAGATTAACTTCTTCGTATTGTTATCGTGTGGATTAATTTTTTGTATTTATTGACATTCTTATTTCTGGTTGTTCTTAATATTGTGCATTTGCTGCTTTGTGAGCCACTTTGAACACCACTGTGGAAAAGTGGCATACAAATAGGCTGATGGTGGTGATGATTCTGTAGCTGCATCAATAAGCCAATTGAATGTAGACCATCTTCAGAAGAACAGGGAGGCTCATAGCTGGCACCCTCAGTCTCTAACCTATACTGGGGGTTTTTAAAAAATGAAAAAGGAATAATTATCTTTCCTTCCCCCCCCTTTGAATTTCAGTTTTGAGAGCCGGTGTGGTGTGATGGTTAGAGTGTTGGACTATGACCTGGGAGACTAAGGTTCAAATCCCCACTCAGTCAATGAAGCTCAATTGAGGACCTTGGGCTAGACACCATCCTTCAGCCTAGCCCACCTTATTGGGTTGTTGCAAGGATGAACCATGGGAGCTCCTTTGGAGAAAAGGTGGTACAGTGGTACCTCTGGTTATGAACTTAATTTGTTCCGGAGGTCCTTTCTTAAGTCAAAACAGTTCTTAACATGAGGCATGCTTTTGCTAATGGGGCCTCCTGCTGCTGCCACGCCAATGGCGCGTGACTTCCGCTCACATCCCAGGGCAAAGTTTGCAACAAGGGGCATCTACTTCTGGGTTAGGGGAGCATGTTACCAAAAGCATTCATAAGGAGGACGCTACATAACCCGAGGTTCCACTGTATATAAATATAATAAACCCAGGCACATGTACTTGAAGAGCTCAGTTGGTTAGAGCATGGTGCCGGTAACACCAAAGTTGCAGATTTGATGCCCATATGGCACACTTGCATATTCCTGCATTGCAGGGGGTTGGACTAGATGATCCTCAGGGTCCCTTCCAATGCTACAAACTCCTTTTCTTGCCTTGGAGAAGTCATTTAATTTCTCGGCTTCAGTTCTTCCTTTGCGAGAAAGAAAAAGAAGAAAAAGGAAGAGGCTGTGACAGTCCTCGCAGGGCTGTTGTGAGGACAAAGACAATGCACATCGCAAAGCATTTTCTCCACAATCTGGTTTGCAATCACACTCAACCACCAGTAAGCCCAGCCCAGTGCAGTGAGACTTATTTCTGAGTAAATACGCCTGGAGTGAGGCTGCCGAGGTGCTAGGAGCTGCTGGATGAACAGGCCTCCTCAGGTAGACTCTGTCTTCCCCCACTCTGGGCGAGCCAAACCAACGCTCTTGTCATTACCAAAGCCAAGTTCAGGCAGCTCAGAATGAAATCCAAGGAGTTAGAGTGGCTAAGGGAATTTGTGACATACTTTCAAATGATGAGCAGGCCCTTTCCAGACTATGAGAAGCCTGGGGGCTGAAGGCTCACCTGAGCCCTCCACCCTGCTTCTCTTCTCAATGGGAGTGAGTTCCCACTTTGTATAGGGGAATCTAGGGCAGGCACCCCCAAACTCAGCCCTCCAGCTGTTTTTGGACTACAATTCCCATCATCCCTGACCGCTGCTCCTATTAGCTAGGGATGATAGGAGGTGTAGTCCCAAAGAAGCTGGAAGGCTGAGTTTGGGATTGCAAGATCTAGGGAAATCCCCCTTCCCACTTATTTAAAAAGAGCCCCAGGATGGGCCAAGGAAATAGAGGGGTGGGGTGGGGGGAAAAACCAAGCCAACCTCTCACCTTCAATTCAAGACCGAGGAATAACAGCAGCAAGGGGTGGCAAGTCTCTGTCTCTAGGATATTGCAATCTACACAGCGGCGGAGGTAAAAGACAGGAGAGAGAGCAAAGAGGAACGAGGGCAGGTAGGGACACGGAAGCAAATGCAGCCAGAGACACAGAGTGCAGCTTCATTTCAGTAGGGGGCGAGCCGAGGATTAATGGGGGGTGTCGTTAAATTAATTTCTAAATTCTAACCTTCTCACCTCGGGTGGTGCTGGGCTGTTGAAGCGCCGGCCCTTGTGGCGGGCGACTGCAGTTATTAACTTCCTTCAAAGGGATCCCCCACCCTCACCTACTCTGTAAAAGAAATAAAGTGTGCGTCTCCGAGCGCGCGCACGCGTGTGAGTAAGGAAGGGGGCAGCTGATGGAGGGTGGCGGAAGGAGGCTGGGCTGCATGCATTGACTAACTAAGGCTTAGTGTGACAACTGTCGAAAGTTTGACATCAAAGGTAACTCATATGATTCAGTTACCAGAGGACCTGTCGGACCTTAGAGGGAATATCTTAATTACTGAGTGGCAATGCTAGAGTGGGAAAGGGGGGGTGGGCAGAGCTGGAGGAAAGTGGGGAGCGTGAGTGCGGCTGGCTGGAAGAGTTGTGTGTGTGTGTGTGTGTGTGTGTATTGATGGGGGGCTCACAAAAGGGAGGGGTTGTGCTTTCAGCCTTTTTTCTTTTTGACGAGGAATCCACATCAGGCCTCTATGAGCGTCTTAATCATGTTTTAGCGATGGCAGCTTTTCACTCTGCCGCAGCGCGCCCCCCCCCCGCCCTCTCCACACCACACCAGTCCTCTGAACTTTATAACTATATGTAAACACGGTGTCAGCTGGCCAGTAATCTCTTCTGGGGTTTCTTATTAGAAAAAAATTTCATTCTCCTTGAGTTCTAGATTAAGCAGAATAGTTTTCTCTATTGCTGAATGGACTGAGGTTTCTTGGAATATAATGTGTCAATTGTTGATGGTTTGTGACCCATAAAATGTGAGGGTGACTATGCTGGCTTTGGTATGTAATTATGCAAAACACTCTCTATAAAGCCTTGCCATCCGATCTAATGACAATCCCTGAGGTCTATTCCCTTAAAAAAAAAAAAGGAGGGAGTGGGGGAAGTCTTATGTATATATAGGCTTCAAGGAGAAAGGAAAGGGGGAGGGCGCGGGGGCGGGGAGGGAAGAGTAACATTTTGTTTTTATACACATTTTTATGGAAGTTAAAAAAAAAACAACCCTGCAAATCAGATGCAGAGGGTAAAGAAATCTAGAGAAAATGATTAAACTTATGTCGGGCTGTGTTTCATAAGTTAATCGAAGGGAAAATACATGGGGCTGGGAGAAAGAAAGACAGAGGAAGAATATTAGATTAACTGTACAAGAGAAGTGGGAAGGGGGGGGAGAGAATCACCAGAAAGTTACAAATTTTCTCCCCATTAAGACACTTCTGCAAAAATAAAATAAAATAAGTTTAAAAATGGCGCAGTCGCTATTGAAATGGATCCAAAAGAGAAAGATTTGAAGTGGGTGGGCGTACGACAAAAGTTAGAATATCACAGGCATGTTTGTAATGTATTGACAAACACGTGACCACCACGTCTTTCTTTGATGTAGGTCTGTTTCATTAGGCAACACATCTTATTCATCGTGGCCATTCAGTTCCTACAGTTTTAATTGAGAGTTTAGCTCTGGACTCTCAATAAATGTGACATCTGTCGAGAGATGATACCCAGTATTTTAAAAACCCATCTATCTGGGGGCGACGGAAATCGGGGGAAAGGGGGGGGATGGCGTGTAGAAGACCTAGCTGAGTGGAAAATCTTAGCGGATCACGAAGCAGGTAGAGGAATCAGTTTGGTCGCTGAACTCGGAAGAAAGCTTTGGGTGGTGGTCGGGGGGTACTAAGAAAAAGAGAGGGCTGAACTTTTTAGAGGGAGGGGATTATGACCAACGGGGATCTGTTGCGTCAGGAAATCGAATGTAAACATTGCAGCCTATAGACACACAGCAGACAGACTCCCCCCCTCTCCCCCCCCCAAGTCAGTCCAAAGCAAACAGCTTTAATGAGAAATGAAAAATAGCAGCCCTCGCCGGTTGCAAGGAGAGAAGCTACTTAGGTTGATTAGAACTTTTCACGTGCTAGCAACAGAGGACTCTGCAAATAGCATGTGATCTCCGCGGAGGTACATTGCCAGAGATAGGCACGACCAAGTCCAATGTGTTTGTGACACCCACATGTCCCTGGTGCAATAGAAGAAAAAATACGACCCCCCCACCCTCGCCGCGCGCCACAAACTTCTTGCAACACCCTGATAAACAAGCAGGGTAAATGAGATTATGAAAGGGAGAGTTGAGAAACAGAAATCCCACCCCCTTTTTCTGTGTTTTGCAAAGCACAGGTACTTATGAGATGAAATTAACTCTGGTGTGTTCCTTTGTGACGTCACGAAGCTATCTGATCCATGCCTATTAAGGAACTCTGTGCCCTGTTAAGGGTTATGATGATATGGAGGGGGCCCATCTGAACAGTATTTTCTCCCACCCCACCTGAAATCCCGACGGAGAGAGATAGAAAGAAAAGGATCTCTGGTTGACAAAGGTCAGCGAACCCCGAACTGCTTGGAGCTCTCTCTCTCTCTTTTAGTAGGGGAGGAAATCCCACACTTGAAGGCTGACGAGGCTTTTCCTTGGTGTATATTTCAAACTCAGACCATCAGACGGATCACCCAGAGGGCTAGGCATTTTTGATGCAAGATGGCCACAGGCTTCAGGGCGGATTCTCTCCCCTACGCCCCCTCTCCCAGACAGACCGTCTGACATCTCTATGATCTCTGGGATGACAGAGTTGGGAGGATATTGGATCTTGCCTTGTAACTTCCTATCACTCAAAGGAATTTAGGGATCTCCTTTCCCTAACAAAGTGAAACGCGAAGAGACAACCAGGGTGGCTGAGAAAGATGCCTCTTGAGTACTCTGCAAAAGAAACAAAGAGAAATTGAACTGGCAAGAGTTTTTTGTGTGCCTTATGGAAGCGCCGCATATAAAGCGTTTGCTTTTTTACTTCCAGCGTGATTCCTGGATCAGGTTTCAATCCATTTCTTGTTGTTCTCCTCCTCTCAAATCCTTCCCAAATGTTGATGAGGATTTATTGCTTTTCTACTACTGCTTCTTTAAATAAAAATCCAGAATTGATTGCCATCCATTGTTTTTAATTCATCTAGCTGGTGATTGTTTATTGCCAAAAGACACCCAATGAGTTCATTCCTTGTGAATGGGAACACACACACCATTGCCAAACATTAAAATCACATTTTGCTTTAAAGACAAGTGTCCTATAATTTTTTTCCAGCTCCCATTCAGCTCTTTTTCCTCTGCAGTCTTCAAGGAGACAAGAGTCTCATATATATCTATTACTTATACGTACGTTAGAATCATATTCTTACTTCAGATTCTTACTTAGGTTTAAAATAAACATTTACACAGTAATGGAGATAATAGAGATGCTTTGTTTATACGACCGCAGTGACCACCGAGAAGAAGCTACAGTCTTGCTTAAAAGGAGTTTAGCAAAATCAGGTGCAAGATTCCCGTTGATTAGAGCTTAATTATGTTTAATAAATCCGCATTGGGTTTGCTGAATAATACCACGCGTTGCTTTAAGTCGCTGATTGAAAATTATGGAGCTATGAATTAAAAAATAATAATTTGACGCAGGCAACTTTCGGAAATGAACAAGGTGTTTTATGGCAAAAGTAATTTCTATTATTATTATTACTACTACTACTACTTTTATTCCCATAATTAACTTAGTGCCCAAATTCAAAACAAGACAGAGTTTGCCTTTAATTAGGGTCTTTGGTGACAAAATGAACAGCCAAGGTTAGAGACAGGCAGCGCCGGTAGCTTTTTAGCAGCGTCGAGTTATCAGCGGTGTGTATCTTATAATACAGTATGGGGAAATATTTACCGATTTAACTGGCAGCGGTCGATCAAATTCAGGTTTGATGGGTGGGGAGAAAAAGAAACTTTCTTTTTTACTTTGAGATTCAAGTCTTTAGAAACAAAGGCCAAGGTCCATTTCGATGACTGGGAAGAGGGTAGCCGCATCTTTCCCCCCAAGAGATGCCTGCTTATGGAGCCAAAAGGAGGAAACGCGACAATAAATCATTCCCCGGCCTTGCTGGTGGGCAATCATGATCGGAGGCAAAAATAAAAAAAAAATAATTTTAATAATCTGGTGGTAAAGAGAGAAACTCTATATCTGTACACACATGTGCCTGTGCACGTGTGTTTTGAATCCCATTGGTTTCACAGGCTTAAGGCCCCCCATACGACATACGAAGTTTACAACTGCTTAATTGTGGCCTGATCATATCCATGCCTGGATGATGGTTAGATAGTCGCGCAGAAGTGTCCTTGGGAACTTCAAGGGAGCCAGCTGAGTGGGTCTTTGGATCCCGTCTATATTTGGATCCTATCTATGAACGCACGATCATATATATAACCGTGGGCTCAAAGAAGGGGCTCAATCCGGCCGAATCTCAGTTTTGGAAATGGCCTTCCATAGCAAAGGGGCCGTGGGATTAAGTGATCTGCTACTGAAATTGGTGGGATTCAGAACTTTGGCAATACTTACTCTCTCTCTCTCTCTCTCTCTCTCTCTCTCTCTCTCTCTCTCTCTCTCTCTCTCTCTCTCTGTGTGTGTGTGTGTAAATATATAAAAAAATGTATTTCATGTTCCCCATTTACCTCTTCCTCTAAGGATCTCAGAGAGGCGGGGTGGTTCTCTCCCCGCACCCCAACTTTATAAATATCGCAAATTCCTCAAAGTTTTAACTTTCGAAATGACTACTAAAGAATATTTCAAGGCGTCCGGTTTGAAAGGATCCCCCTGCTCCGCTCTTCCCCCTCCCCATTTTTCCCCCACCCACGACAAAGATACCTTGGCTAGAATGACATCTTTTGTAATTAGCACCAAAGAAAAACGTGTTGGGGGGATTTTCAACCCCCCTTCCGCCATCAAAAGTAACCAGATAATTAGCAAATAACCCACAATTAAAGACGACTCCCACCTTGCCCAAATGAGGATTGACATTTTAACAAGCACGTAGACGGGAGTGGGAGAAATCAATAAAGCACACCGGCGTACTGGGGTGGGGGGTCGAGGCGAGCTAGTAGCGAGATGTTTTAGCTAAGTATTTCAGACACGATTCAAAGAAAGTTGGGCGTGTCCGTCCTGCGCATATTTTTTCAAAGGTTAGTCCTTGGGCACCCCATCGGAATTCTTCCCAAATAGACGAAGTTAGGGAGTCCTACTGAGATCAATAAGAGAGGGGTGCTGTATGTTCCAGCAGTGTGTGAGAGATGCGTCTAACTTTCTGGATTAGACCATCCTGGGAGCGGAGGAAGGAGCAGAATTATTCGAACAGGTGCAAAGGTGCATCTGAAAGCAGCTTAATATTAGCAGCGACAACATCAAAAGCAAGAGAAAGGACATGTGATTACACGGAAAGTGTACTATAATAAAAATTCAGAATCCCTTGAATTTATATCGGGGTTCGTTGGCCGAGGTTAAAGCGAGGCATTTTTGAGACCCATACATTGATTTCAACGGGAGAGCGTTATAGGGAGGCTTCTCCTGCCGCAATCGACGGGGTCGAAAAAACTCTCGGTCTTGTGCGCAATTCGAAAAACCGATTAAACATTAGACGGAAAGAACTGCAGAGGTTACATATTTTTTCCGAAAAGGTTCTTTTATCAGAGAGATTTAACAGGAATCAGTTTTACAGGATGGGGGGAAAGTGCGTGGATTTTATTTTTCTCCAGGAGCCGAAAGATAATCGCTAGCCAGTCTTATTAAAAAAAAAAAATGGAGGGGACGAACGGACATTATTTTGGCAGGAAAATAGTGAAACGCTATGTTCTGGACAGGTAGATGGAAAGATGAAAGACGGAGAGGGGGAAAGAACGAGAACGCTTATCTGTATACCACCCTCAGTGTACAGACTAGTATATTTTGCAGAATTACATAATAAACAAAAAGGACAGGTTCCTGTTCCGAGGAGCATGCAATCTCTATTTCAAGAGACGGGGTGCGCGCAAAGGAGAGCGGAGAGCTGGGAGAGTTCGACGCCTAACAGATGCCCCTCAGAGATGGGAGGTGAATGAGAAAAATGATACATAGATGACTGACAGATAGAGACTGAATAATGAAATGTAATTCAGACTAGAGGGGCAAAAGCTCCGTTGCCCGCTGCATTTACCCGAAATGCATTTGACTTGGTAATAAGTTCCCCTGAAATCCCAAAAAAAGTAGGAGGCGCGGGTCCATGGGCTGATTAAAATGAAAAACAGAGCTAATGGGAAACCCGAGGAACAAATTTAAACGAAGAGGTCTTGCGACTTTGCAAGAACTTGGGTGCAGTGAATTTTACTCCACGTGATAACACACGCAGGCACAGCCCGTATCTCTGCCCTTCCCGCGCCCCGCTCTTGGTCGCATTTGTCACCCCATCCCCAATCTAGTCTCTCTCTCTCTTTCTCTTTTTTACGGGGAAACGAGATTGGAACACGAACGCTCTTCGAACGCTTTGTTTGGCTTGTTTCAAACTTGTGCGATGCTTCCCTGCTAAACCACTGGCGAGATCTTTCAACTTCAGTTTTCAGATGGAACCAGATTTCCCCCCTTTCTCCTCCTCTCTCGTCAAGATGACACTTTAGTCAACAAAATCTGTTAACTCCAAGATTAATTGAAAAAACAACAACACACGCACGCCCAAATTTAAATGGTTGGCGAATCCCCAAAGAAGTGAATTCCTGTTCTTCTTCCTTTCAGTAGACTGACATGGAAATGTGTGAGCAGTCGAAGGATATGGGAGAAATTCTGACGATCTCCGACTTTGTATTCCGGCGGGGTAGTATATTTTGCAGTTGTTGGTGATATTTGCATCACCTGAGTCGCTTTAAAAGTCCTGGAATAAATGTAAAGGGACTGAACTGTATGGATGGAATCTTTGTGATAACGAACAACACAGTCAGATCTCCCTCTCTCCCATCTCTCTCTCACACACACATACATTCACACGTGCACTCACATACGTGTTTGCTATCTAGAAAAGGTTATGGGTTGTTTCTAACACTAGCCCTATCCAGAGTAGACCAAACGAAATTAATAAGGTAGTAATTTCAATTAACTTCAATGGGTCTACTCTGAGTAGACCGAGCACTGAATATAGCCCTATGTGTGCAGGTCATTAAAAAAAAAAATAGACTTTATAAGCACCTGGATAATCCTCAAACTTCTATATACACACAGTTCTAAATTTCAATTTTGACATGAGTGCTGACTTTTCAGTCCACCTTTAACTTTTAGATATTCTTCAATCATGTTTGTTTGGAAAAATAAGCTTTCTTAGAAGAGTTAGATAAGTAGCCACAAGGGTACAAGGCATGCAGGGACATAGATGTTGTTCTGAGCATAAACATGCACCTTGGCTTACACACACACACACACACACACACACACCCCCTACTGATTTCCTGAATCCTCTTTTACTCAGACTTTTCAAGAAAATAGTTGGGATTATTAAAAAGAAAAGAAAAGAAACACTGCTTTTATCATGTTCATTATTTATGTTCATCTCTCAGGACTTGGCTTTTGGATTTGGAGGAGGTGTGTTTTTTAATACAAATAAAATTTCAAAAATTGCAGGCCAAGATTCATAAATGAACAGGATCCCCCTCAACTTATTGGAACTAAATATATGGATATACGGGGACAGGGAGGCAAAGAACAGATTGCCTCCTTAATGAAATGTTTTGCCACCCACCTTCAAGAAATTAAATCATTTTGAATTTACATCTGGATTGCAGTGAATGCCCCTATGACCCTTTGCTGGATGGCAAGTCTTCGGAAACTGCAGGAAATTCACCTTGGGGTTTTGAATGAATGAGCGAACAAATAAATAAATAAAATAAGCCTACTTCCAGGCACTATCAGTCCTCAGCACGCACTGTTAAAATAATTCCCCAATATGTCCCTGCAGAACGCATGTACGGTTTAAATCACCCCCTGATCTCTTAATAACCGTATAAATGATGCATTGTGTTAAGGGTGTTTCTATGCGATGGAAGCAAATAGGCTGACAGGCAGATATGAACTAGATGTACTTCAATGGTTTCTATATTTCTGATGCTCCTGTTAGGTGCATGATAATAACAGTAGTAAGTAATGGTAATAAATTTTTGAGCATCCAGCACACATTACACAATTTAACTCATACAGTCTTGTAAGTGTGGGCAGTGTTATTATTAGTCATCTGTAAAAGAGTTAGTGTGGTATAGCGGGCAGAGTGTCTTAGCGGGAGACGAGGGTTCAAATCCCCACTCAGACATGATGACCTCAGGCCATTCACTCCTTCTCTCAGCCTACCGGTAACTTACCTCACAGGGTTGTTGTGGGGATTAAATGAGGACGGGGAGAACAAGGTATGCCACCTTGAGTTCCTTGGAGAAAAAGGTGGGGTTTATATGCAAACGTGGGTGGTGCTGTGGTCTGTGAGCCTCTTGGGCTTGCCATTCGGAAAGTCGGCGGTTCAAATCCCCACAACGGGGTGAGCTCCTATTGCTCTGTCCTAGCTCCTGCCAACCTAGCAGTTCGAAAGCATGAAGTGCAAGTAAATAAACAGGTACTGCTCTGGCGGGAAGGTAAATGGCATTTCCATGCACTGCTCTGGTTTCGCCAGAAGCAGCTTAATCATGCTGGTCACATGACCTGGAAAAACTGTCTGCAGACAAATGCCAGTAAAGCGAGATGAGCGCCGCAACCCGAGAGTCGTCCGTGACTGGACTTAACTGTCAGGGGTCCTTTACCTTTACATATGCAATAAAAATGCACAGATACATATTACATAAGAACGTAAGAAGAGCCTGCTGGATCAACCCTATGGACCACCTAGTCCAGCTTCCTGTTATCGCAGTGGCCAAGCAGATGCCTGTGGGAAACCTGCAAGCAGGACCCAAGCACAAGAGCACTCTTCCTTTCTGCTGTTTCCAGCAACTGATACAGTATTCAGAAGAATTGCTGCCCCCAACTGTGGAAGCAGAGCATAGCCATCAGGGCTGGTAGCCTTCAACAGCCCTCTCCCCCATGAATTTGTCTACTAAAGCTGCCATTATTAAAGTGGCCATCACTGCCTTCTGTGGGAGTGAGTCCCATAGAAGAAGATGAAGATGAAGATGAGGAGGAGTTTGGACTTGATATCCCACCTTTCACTCCCCTTAAGGAGTCTCAAAGCAGCTAACATTCTCCTTTCCCTTCCTCCCCCACAACAAACACTCTGTGAGGTGAGTGAGGCTGAGAGACTTCAGAGAAGTGTGACCAGCCCAAGGACACCCAGCAGCTGCATGTGGAGGAGCGGGAAAGCGAACCCGGTTCACCAGATTACATAGTTTAACTATGCACTGTATGAAATACTTTCCTTCATCATTGGATGTCCTAGAGTCATTGGGGGGTGGGGAAGAGAGAGAAACTTTTCTCTAGCCACTTTCTCTACGCCACACATAATTTGATAAATTTCTTTCAAGCCACCTCTTATTCACCTTTTCTCTAAACTTCAAAAGTCCTAAATGTTGCAACTTTTCTTCACAGGAGAACTGCTCCATCCCCTTCATCATTTTGATTACCCTTTTCAAAACCGATTCCTACTCTACAATATTCCTATTGAGGTGAGGTGACAAGAACCACACACAGTATTCCAAACGTGGTCGCATCTTAGCTTTGTACAGCAGCTTTATGATATAGGAAGTTTTGTTTTCAATTCCTTTCCTGAAGATCCCTACCATGGAATTCACCCTTTTTACAGCTGCCACACACTGGGTCAGCATCTTCATCGAGCTATCTACTACAACCCCAAGATCTTGTTTGTGGTCTGTCACTTCCATACTCTCCAACATTTCTCTGGTGGAAATAGGGACATCAATAAAAATAAAAATAATTTACTGTTTATACCCTACCCATCTGACTGGGTTGTCCCAGCCACTCTGGATGGTGTCCAACAGACATAAAAACATAAGAAAACATTAAAAAAAACTTCCCTATTCAGGGCTGCCTTCTGATGTCTTCTAAAGGTTGAATAGTTACTTATATCCTTGGCTCCAGAGCCAGATAACTGTCATACCCTCCAACATTTCTCCAATAAAAATAGGGACACCCTAAGGGAAAAAAAGGACATTCCATGATCAAATCAGAAACTGGGACAGCTTCTGTAAATCCGGGACTGTCCCTGGAAAACAGGGGCACTTGGGAAGGTCAGCACTGCTTGTTCAGATTACAAATGCCCATTCCCCACCCCTCTCTCACATACAGTCTCTCTCTCTCTTACCCACACAAGCACATAAATATTATTGCTTTGTGTGTGCATTAATTTGCTGGATCAGGCCAATGGCCCATCTAGAACAGCAGTCCAGCATCCTGTTCTCACAGTAGCCCATCAGATGCTTATGGGGAAGCCACAAGAAGATCTTTCCCCTCCCTCCTCCCTCTCTTTCACACATACAGTAGACATACACTCACTCAAATTTTATCCGTATATATTCAAAAGGTAATATATCCTGCTTGCCTTTTGAATGTACAGGGGGGCAGGAGGAAGGAGGCAAAGAAACCCCTTTAAGTGTGATTCCCAGGTGGAAGGCGCAGCTGCGTCAATTTCATATGATCTTTGTAATTCCACCCATTTTGGCTTTGTATAATTTCTCGCCAGCATCTCAGTATGTTTCTGTTTAGATATCCTAAGCTCCTTGAAATTCATTAACCTGTGGTCAGCAACAAAAAAAGGGAAGGGGTAATACTGGTTATAAGCTACACTCCCTTTCAGCGTTTGGTCACAGTTAGTCACCGGATTTTCCAGCTGTGAATATGATGTACAATATTTACCCTAATTGAATTGCTGTTGTAACACCTTTCGAGAGGACGGTGGATACATTTGCCACACAAAAGAGGAGAAAGAAAAAAGGTAGGTAGCTGGAGCCAAGGACTTTATAGAGTTCCAGGAGTTCGGCTATTCCAAGAAGAGGGCTCCCAGAAGAGGGTGCTGATGAACTCCTCCTTGAAGCTTTAACCTTTGGCAGTGTTGGGAGCTTGGGTGCAAGTCAGCTTGCAGAAGAGTGGGATTATATGGAAGTTAAGACAGATAAAGTGAGGGAATCTCCAGATTCCCAGACTGTTCCTGTATCTTTAACCTCTCAGTGGACCCCCCCTGTCTCTTTGTTGTTTAGAATCATATTCTTTGGCTGCATCCTGTTTACAATTTCCTCCCCACTGCAATTCTCTTTCTTGGACCTCAAGATGAAAGGTCACTTTCGAACCATCCTCTAAGAGAACAAAGGAGAGAGCATGGCTGCCTTAGTCTTCTCTAGATTAGATGGATTAAAACTGGAAACTCCTCTAAAGGTAAAGGGACCCCTGACCATTAGGTCCAGTCGTGGCCGACTCTGGGGTTTCGGCGCTCATCTCACTTTATTGGCTGAGGGAGCCGGCGTACAGCTTCCGGGTCATGTGGCCAGCATGACTAAGCCGCTTCTGGCAAACCAGAGCAGTGCATGGAAACGCTGTTTATCTTCCCGCCAGAGCGGTACCTATTTATCTGCTTGCACTTTGACATGCTTTCGAACTGCTAGGTTGGCAGGAGCAGGGACCAAGCAATGGGAGCTCACCCCGTCACGGGGATTCGAACCGCCGACCTTCTGATCAGCAAGTCCTAGGCTCTGTGGTTTAACCCACAGCGCCACTTGCGTCCCTATGGAAACTCCTCTACCCAGTCATAATTAACTACTTTATCCATTCTCTTACCCTGACAGCATCTCCTTGTGTGTGACTGCAGCAATTTGACTTTCTAACTAGAGTCACAAGCCTTGTGTCAGACATTTTGCATGCCAAAGGGCTCCAATAGGTAATTGGGACCAGTCTTCCAAAAGGCAAGGGTGGGGTAATTGCCCACCCTGAAATGTTGTTGAACTTCAGCTCCCATAAGTCCTAGCCAGCATGGCCAATGGTTTGGGAAGATAGGAGCTGTGTTCCTTGAAATATCTGGAGGGCCACTTTCCTCATCTGTGACCTGAGATCAGAGGTGAGGAACCTGAGGCCTAGAGATTGAATCTTGCCCCCAGCCCTCTTTATTTGGCCCATGAGACTCTCCCCAGGGCTCACACCCCTTCCTGGCCACACTTCCTTTCTCAAGGCCACACCTGTTGAACTTTGGTTTGCAGAGTGTGGCTGGTGAATTTGGCTGGAGAGTAGTCTTTGACCATGGGTGTGGCCAGGATTTTTGTTGGGAGGGGAGGCCTTTGGTTAGGGGAGACAGAACCTCTGTGGTAGAAGCGCACTAGATGCAATGTAACTGGAAATGTGTACACAGCCTAAGGTTCATCTGCTGGTCTGAGCGGCTTTTGAACCTGGAATGGGAAAAGGCACCATCTGGCAAAGGAATTCTGAGCAGACCTTCGGTGGAAGAATGTCTGGATGAGTTGACAGGTTTGAGAAGCCTTCTTAATTTTTGGCAAAGAGTTAGAATATAGAATCACAGAGCAGGAAGGGACCAGGAGGGCCATCTAGTCCAACCCCCCTGCAATGCAGAAATCTTTCATCCAACGGTGGGCTCAAACCCATGACCATGGGATTAAGAGTCTCATGCTCTACTGACTGAGCTATCCAGCCTGTTGTTGCTGTTGCATTTTTTAAACAACAACAATCCAACATTTTGCCCCTCCCTGTGACAGTCCACCAATTATCCCCCTTCACATCCAATGTCCCTGGAATGGTAACACATCATGGCACAACAACAGCATTCCAGGTGTGTTTGGGAGAGAGAAATAGTTGGTGCATTTGGGAATCACCCAACAGAAACTCTTTTGAGGGGCGAAACATTATTAAAATACTAAAACAGCTGTGTGTGTTCTTTCTTTTAAACAAAAAAGTGGGTGAGGCTTAAAAGGGGGGAACTGAAAAGTTTCTGCCTCTCCTTAAAGCATTTAATATTTTTTTTTTTCAGTTTCTCATCCCACTGATGATACCATCCCCACCAATTTTGCAACCTGTGAACAGGGTGGTGAATTTGGGGCGGGCGTTTTGTTACAACTCCAACTTGTCTATTAAAAAAACACGACATTTCTTCATTTCTTTATTTCACTCCATGAGCTTCATAGCTGTGTGGCAATTTGAGTTTTATTTGGTTTTTATAAAGATGGCTGATTCATCATATGGCAAGAAAGGAGCTGTCATTTCTCAGCAAATGCAAGAATTCATTTACAGAAGCATGTATTTGTCTAAGAACATCTTTGCAATATTACCAAGAGATTCAGAACGGGGAAAGTAGGCCAGGAGGTTGAAAGAAGTTTTTGATTGACGTATGGGATCTCTCTCCCTCTCAGGTTAGTAATACTCTTCTAGTCAATTATTATTATTTTTTTAAAAGTTAATCAAACAGTTCTTATTATGGAAGGAACAGATGGGGAGAGAGTGCCCTGTGACTTTGGTGAGGCTAAACAAAGATTTGCTTGATAGGCAACTGGGAGGAACTCCACAGAATCAGAAGGATCTCTAATTGTACTGACATGAGCCATTCCATTGACATCTAAGAAGCCAGCCTTCCCCAACTTGGCTTCCTTCAGCTGTTTGGGACTATAGCTCCCATCAGCCCCAACCAGCACAGCCATGGCAGCTGGGACTGTCAGGGTAGCTTCTCAGCCAGTAGTGTAGCAGCAAATTCAGAAATGCAGGGGCTCTTGATGATAGTCACACCCAGCGGCAGAACATATGCTCGCGCTGCCCAGGGTGGGTGCACTCCTGAGTGTGGTGGGGTGTGGAGGGTGTCTTCCCAGGTGCTGGATAGCTGCTTGGGTTCATGGAGCAGAGTGTGTGCCCTACAGCTGGGAGCAGAGTGAGCCGCTGATGGCAGACATTTGGCGTGCCTCCTACCTGCGACTGCCAATGTCACCCCCTCAGTGAAGACACCTGGGGTGGTTCATCCTCACCACACCCTCCTTCCTCTGCCCCTGGTCACACCCATGCCCCCTCACAGCCACATCCCTTGTATGATTATACAACCATCTTACAATTATACAACAATAAGAACACTGCAGCGATCAGTGCAGATCTCAGTCTAGCTAGCTCTACTATTTTCTATGCACATACAAGGGCACATGATTTTGAATGATCCAGTATCTTCTCTTGGTGTGACTTAAGTTGCGCTTTCCGGGACGTTCCATTGCATGTAACAGAACTTTCAGACTCTTGAAACAGAAGGGCCTTCTGTTTTCAGTGTCCCTAAATGATTTGTTTTTGGAGCTTGCAGTACAACAACTCCTTGGTGTTCTCCTCCTCCTTTTCCAGAGTGAGCCTAGGAGTCAATCCTCAATGCCTGACTCACCTCCTTTCAATCTGATTGGCTCCAATCAAAACAAAGGGTGAAAATACTCACTTTAAATGGCTAAAAAGCTCAGCTTTCATGCTGAATGGGCAGCTCTGGGATACTGGAGACTGAGACCCCCTTGTGGAAATAGTAATGGGTCTCCAAAACTCCTCCTCACTCTGTGACCCTAGAGCATTACACCATCATAGAATGATGGGAATTGTAGTTTTGCTTTCACAGAGCTACAATTCCCATCACCCTTAACAAACAACAATTTTCAGAATTCCTTAGGGGAAGCCATGCACTTTAAATGTGTGTGTTGAATGTACTGTATTTTTTGCCCCATAGGACGCACTTTCCCCCCTCCAAAAATGAAGGGGAAATGTGTGTGCATCCTATGGGGCAAATGCAGGCTTTCGCTGAAGCCTGGAGAGCGAGAGGCATCGGTGCACACCGACCCCTCTCGCTCTCCAGGCTTCAGGAAGCTATCCGCAAGCCTTGCAAGCCTGGCGGGAGTTCCTGTGGGCTCACAAGGCTTGCGGGCAGCAGCCTGCAACCCCGGCGAGTGTCCGCAAGCCTTGCGCGCCCGGCGGGAGGTCCCGCCGAGGCTTGGGGCGGCAGGCTGCCACCTGAAGCACACGGAGCCCTCCGGAGCATGCCCCCTGCTTCAGGCAGGTGTGCGCAAGGCTTGGGGCGGCAGCCGCGGCTGGGGGGGGGAATAATTTTTTTTATTCATTTCCCCCCCCCCAAAAAAAGCGCTGGTGCGCCCTATAGGACGAAAAATACAGTACTTTAAACGTATGACATGGATTTGTCTCCAAACATCTGAAGGGCACTAGGTTGGGAAAGACTGCTCTGAGTAGTGGCCTTTCAACAGAACCCTCTACCTTCCTACTCAGAAGTAAGTCCTATTGAGTTCTATGGGGCTTGCTCCCAAGTCAGAGGGTATAGCATTGTATTCTTAAGCCTCTGAGCCCACCATTTGGGACAAAACAAGCTGGGGGTGCTTGCATGGGGGCACAAACCAGGCACCCCCACAAATTGTGCACCTGACGTAAAGCCTTACTGCTCCCCCCCCCACTAAACCTCTGTCACAAACCACAGCAGTAAAGAAGTGAATTGGAGGAATATCTCTTAAAATTGCTACTTGGAACAGAAACATCATGGGACCTTCTGCATGCAAAGCAGATTGTACTATGGTAGTGGATGCCCCCCCACCTTCCCCCAAATATGAGAAGTGTGAAGTGAATATGGAGGTTTCTTTACAGAAGAAAAATCTGATAATGAAAGTGAAATGAATTTTAGTTAGATGTGACAGTTTTGGGTAGGAGTTCACATATTCCAAATCAAGGCACTAGGAATTTATCAAACATTTACCTGAACTGAACATATACTATTCTATTAATACTTTTTATTTGATAACTGTATGCATATACCCAGAACACTGTACAGTGGTACCTCGGGTTAAGAACTTAATTCGTTCCGGAGGTCTGTTCTTAACCTGAAACTGTTCTTAACCTGAAGCACCACTTTAGCTAATGGGGCCTCCCGCTGCTGCCGTGCCGCCGGAGCACGATTTCTGTTCTTATCCTGAAGCAAAGTTCTTAACCCGAGGTACTATTTCTGGGTTAGTGGAGTCTGTAACCTGAAGCGTCTGTAACCCAAGGTACCACTGTAGTTGGAAGCAGTGTCTGGGTGGAAATTGGCAATGTCCGGGAGAATCCGTATGTGTGGAAAGCCACGTCAGCAGTGTCATTTCTGCCGATTCCCCCCAAAATAGCTCAAAAACAGCTCACCAACTTTGGGCAAGACTAAAGAAAGCTCAACAATATTTGCATCTGGATTTTCACTTTTTGAATTATGGCAACCCTAGTTCTTCTAATACGTGCACCTGCAGAAGCTGGGATTGTGCCCTGTTCTCCATTAAAGTGAAGGTTTTCATGTTGGGAGTGGCATCTATAATCCTGGGGATGGCTGAAGAGTCACCCTGGGACACAAAATTCCCCACCTCCCAAAGGTCCCACTAGTTCTGCTCAGAGTTTATTACCTGCCACAACACCTGGTATTCAAATCATCTTTAGTACTTCCTGTTTAACTCTTGCTTTTTTGCATGTTCAAAGGACTCCTTGAATATGCACCCTTGATCTTGCCTGGGTTTTTTTTTTGGTGGTTTTTTTTTACATAAGCCATTCCAATTCAGCTCAGTTTAATAACACTTCACATGTATATCGGCATATTTCCTCTTCAAAGAGGCTCTGTATAAATACTGATTAATGTTCACAACACACCGTTTGCAGGAAGTGGAAGAACCTGTAGGCTGAGTGATAAGGGCACTTAACCAAACCATCAATGAAAAAAGAGGTACAGGGCTGGAGTGTCCTTGAGCTCTGGTCTTCACACTTTCATGGATCCACCAGTAGTCCACCAACTGCAAATAGCTATCAGTAGTGCAGGTCAACAACTAAGGACAGAGGAAAGGCAAATAAGATGCAATTATAGTTTCCTCTGTACATAAGGAGAGCCTGCCAGAACAGGCCAATGGTCCATCTAGTTCAGCATTATTTTTTTCTCACAGTGGCCACCCAGATCTCTATGGGGAACACTCAAGCACGAGAATACTCTCCCCTCCTGTGGTTTCCAGTAACTGGTATTCAGAAGCATTACTGCATCTGACTAAATCTCCAATGCTTGTGGGCTTTATTGAGCAGCTAAAGGTAAAGGTAAAGGGACCCCTGACCACTAGGTCCAGTCGTGGCCAACTCTGGGGTTCTGGCACTCATCTCGCTTTATTGGCTGAGGGAGCGGCATACAGCTTCTGGGTCACGTGGCCAGCATGACTAAGCCACTTCTGGCGAACCAGAACAGCGCACGGAAACACCGTTTACCTTCCCGCCGGAGCAGTACCTATTTATCTACTTGCACTTTGATGTGCTTTCGAACTGCTAGGTTGGCAGGAGCACGGACCGAACAACGGGAGCTCACCCCGTTGCGGGGATTCAAAC
This sequence comes from Podarcis melisellensis, assembly GCF_964234715.1. Lineage (NCBI taxonomy): Eukaryota > Metazoa > Chordata > Lepidosauria > Squamata > Lacertidae > Podarcis > Podarcis melisellensis. The sequence continues at coordinate 30,473,301 of NC_138546.1, forward strand.
CGCCAACCTTCTGATCGGCAAGTCATAGGCTCTGTGGTTTAATACACAGCGCCACCTACGTTCCCTTATTGAGCAGCTAGCTACATACAAAACCACACCTTCTTCTAACATGCTGTATGTTGAGGAGTAGAGCCATCCAGCTGGCATGGATGTAGTCAGGATTTATGTTGGGGTCTCAGTTATGTCTCAGTTAAGTATATTTTATTGAGTTACGTGCTGGGGGGGGCACCCAAGACTACAAACATATCTCTTTTATTGTTCATTTATTTTGAGCAGGAGTAGCCAACATGGTGCCCCCACCAATGTTATTGGACTACAGCTCACATCATCCATTGGCTGTACTAGATGGGGGTTGATGGGTTTTGAAGTCCCGATAAATGTGGAAAGCACCACATTGGCTACTCCTGGTCTGCTCTGCTGAGCAGTTGTTCTCCAAGGGCCCAGGAGGAAACTCTTTCCTAGCTCTGTATCTCACATCTTGCAACTGGAATGGCTGAGGACCATCTACACACAATGTATGAAATCTACGACGATGTGCAGGGAATTCTCAGAAGACAAATTGATATGAAAGGTGTTTCTTGAAGAGAATTTGAAAGCACTGCTCCACATTAATGGTTCATTTTAATTTCCAAGTAAATGAGTTCAGAACGCAGGTGTAAGGTGCTCACCTATATGTCTACCTGGCTGGACCATCCCCTTAGGGGATGGAGAAAACATCCTTTTCATGTCCACCTCTTCCTTTCATTCTGAGAAGCCCAACAAATCATAACCAATTAGAGTCCTTTGTTATCAAGGCTGTCTATCCTTTGAAGAGATGAGCAAATGCCACCAGCAGCTAATTTTATACAAGCCGCCAAAGATCTGTCAAGTGTAAACTATCACATTCCTTTTCAAGCTGGGGTGGCCTTTTTAATTTGCCCAAAAGGCAAAATAAACCTTCTTAACAAACCTTCTGAAAAGGGAAAGGAACCTAGCCTTCCTCGCTAAGAAATCAGGGCCCTTTCCCTACAAGATTTCAGATTGTGTGGAGATCATAACTGGCCAAATAATTGTCAAAACACCAAAATGCAGGCTACTTTCATTGTTTGGCTAAGGGGGGGGGGGAGAGAGACATAATATTTAAGGACTTGATTAAACTCATGTTAGTCACAGTCAGACTTGCAATTACTCAGCTATGGAAGTGCAATAGGACTCCTACTACAGATCTCAGGGATAGTAATCTTTGGAAAATAGCCATTGCAGATAAACCTACACATCAAATCCATGTCATCAAGGGATAAGTGAAGCAGGACAGTCCCCCCCCCCTTTCCTTTTGCGGAATGGGTTAGTTTTGCTTTTTCACACTAAAAAGGCCTAAGGAACGCCTATGCCACAATTGGGGTGTGTGTGTGAATGATTAAAATGTTGTAGGTGTAACAGCAGGGTGTGATTTAAGGGTTAATTATGGTATCAGTAAATCAGCTAAGAAGAGGGATGGTAAATGGGGTTCTGGGGCTTCTGCAGCAGCCTGAGGATGCCAGGGGATGATGCTGGCCTTGGTTCAAGGCTGTTGCTACATCTTTATCCTAAACCAGGAGTCAGCAAACTTTTTCAGCAGGGGGCCAGTCCCCTGTCCCTTAGACCTTGTGGGGGGCCGGACTATATTTTGAAAAAATATATATAAAATGAACGAATTCCTATGCCCCACAAATAACCCAGAGATGCATTTTAAATAAAAGGACACATTCTACTCATATAAAAACATACGATTCCTGGACTGTCCGTGGGCCAGATTTAGAAGACGATTGGGCCAGATCTGGCCCCCAGGCCTTAGTTTGCCTACCCATGCCCTAAACACTTCCAAGCAAGGAGAGCTAGTCTCAAAACCCAGAATAAGATGTGCAAGAGTAAGGATGCAGAGAAAAGGGATGAAGCTCCTCTCTAGGTAGTGATGGATAGGGTAAAGCATGTGAGCCGTGAAGGAGATATGGATGGAGGGGGATGACTGTGGACCATACCTCTCGCTCTGATCCACCAGAGAGCTACTCCAAAGCCAGGCTACCAAGTCATTTCCATGACAAAATGTGCTTAAAGTGGGCAGCTATGTTTTTGCTTTTTGGAGATTTTGCTGCTTTACTTTTGTGTGTTTGTGTGTGTGTGCCTGTGCATATGGAGAGAGACTGAGAGTGAGATTGTTCTGCTAATAAGGTAAATATAAATATAACAAAAAAATTAATTGATCTCACTTTATTTCTAGTTCAGCCAGAAATAGTGATGACCTTCCTGCAAGTTGTCCATGACTATCATGAGATGAAGGTTTGAAGAAAAAGGAGGAGGAGGAAAGGCTAAATGAAAGAATAACAACAACAGCAACAACAGTACTTGACTCATTAACATTTGTACTTCAGCCTAGCACACAAGCATACTGTAAGTCGGACCAGATCCAGAAAGGGGCAAGAATAAGCACTTGTCAGAGCCTCAGAACCAGCCGCCAAGCAATGGAGAGGGACTCTGGTGCCGGTCTAGGACTGCAGAAATCTATCTTCAGCACTCAGCAATGATGCTCATTAGGTGAAATCTGGCAGATCACTTGCCTATTCTACATTATTCCACATGACAATAAAACAGAGGTGAGAACTGCATGTGCCACCTCAAGTTCATTTGAAGAAAGGTGGGATATAAATGCAGCCAAGAAATGGAGCATATGCAAAGACTGTAGTTTGAGAAGGTTGATGAGAATTCTTAAGAGCTGTCAAATAAACTGAGGATGGTGCAATACCCTTACACAACCCTTACACTTTCCAGGAGTCTTTAGGGAAACCCATGGCTGCTGAGTGGTGTGATACTGCTTTAAATGTATAGTGCAGATGGAGCCAGTATGCTACCAGCCCAAACTCTTTTGATTCCATCAAATAAACATACCACTTCATATAGTCACACTGTCTCCCAAAGAATCCTGGGAACTGTAGTTTGTTAAGGGTGCTGAGAGCTATTGGGAAACCCCTATTCACCTCACAGAGTTACAGTTCCCAGAGTTCACTGGAAAGATGAATTGACTATTAAACCACTTTGGGAACTGTAGCTCTGTGTGGATGGAAATAGGGCCCTCCTAACAGCTCTCAACACTTAAACTACAGTTCCCAGGATTCTTTTTTGGGCGGAAGCCATGATTGTTTAAAGTGATACACTGTTATTAATACACAGTGCAGATGGGGCCTATATGGGGTTATCCTCAGCTACATTATCAGAAGTGTTTTTAACAAGCATTAGTGGACAGCTAATATACCCTATCAGCTTTTGCACTAACCTATTTCCCTCTACTCTTCTGACATAGTATGCTTGCTTTGGGAAGCTCTTTTGTTCTGGCCATCTAGGATACAGTGAACTTTTTTTATTTTTGGAGGGGGGGGGAGCATCCCAAGAGGTCTGGGCCTCTGTCAGCACACCTCCGTCCAATGCGGGCCGTGCATTGTGATGAGCGCCGCAGCCCAGCAGCTGAACAATATAAGTCTGTTGGACATTCCGTCTGGGCTGTCACGTTCAATTTGCACATGACCTCCTGGCCAAAAATCGGGAGAGAAGTGGTAGAATGCGGGACTGAAAGCTTATATTATTGCTTTGACAGCTTCAGTCATCTAGAAGTAATGCAAAATGCAATTTATATTTATACTCTCTGACCTTCTGCTCAGACAGGAAAACTATCTAATGATGGGCCACGGTAGCAAGGAATGAAACAGATCTCAATACGACTGGAATTTGTCTTCTTCCACCCCCCACCCTCCCTTTCCAACAATTCAATAACAGTCAAAAGACAAATGAAACATGAAGAGAACCTTGGTTAGGTAGTGACACAATTATCTTATAGTGAGTAGGTTTGGGCTTTGAGCTTTAGTAAAGGTTGCTTTCTGTGGTTTTCTCTGCCACTCCTAAGACAAGCTTCCTGTTCCCACTAGTCCAAAGGGTTGCCTCCTTCAGAATATAATGCCAGGACAGTGAACTGTTGACTCTGCAGATGTGGTTGGACTCCTGCAGCTAATAATGCCGGCCAGCATGACCAATGGCCAGGGAGGATGGGAATGGTAGTCATGGGATGGTATTCATTCATGAATGCCATACCCATGAATATTATCCAAGGAGGGAAAAGCTGTCAATGGCTTCTAACCATGATGACTGTCTTCTGCTTCCATGGTCAGAGGCAGTAATGCTTTTCAATACCTGTTACTGGAAACAGCAGGAGAAGAGAGTGCTCCTGTGCTTCGCTTCTACTTGAGGACTTTGCACAGGCATCTGGTTGGTCACTGTGAGAGCATGATGCTGGACTTGATGGGCCATTGGCTTGATCCAGCAGGCTATTCTTACATAGTCCAGCAGCATCTAGAGATATGCTGATTGTGAAAAAGAATTGCCTGTTTGAGTCAGCCTCAAGAGACTCTACCCAACATTTGATTTCTGCCAGCGCAAAGGCTCTAGTGATAGTGGATAGGTGCATGGGTGTAGCCAGGATTTATGTTGGGGGGGCATGACTCCCACCTGTCATCATCCTCTTGTCTGGCTCTGTCTAGATTCAGAATGAAAAGTCTCAACAACAGTTGCTTTAAAATACTATCTTTTGACCCCAAGCGCTCAGAAAAAGCTGTCATTTCAATTTCAAATATTCTGATTATTTCTACTGATAGCTAAGCATCTTTATTTATTTACTTGATTCAGGGGTCCAGCTGCCCCCCTACCCCCTGGATAGGTGAGTTTTAATGTTGTGCAACAGAGAGATCCAAAGCAAGCATTGCACTAGCAGAAACTTGTTGCGTAATGGATTGAACAATCAATTATGCGACAAAGTTACCAGCAGCCTGTTCATGCATTCTCTTGAACTTGATTCCGCTGGTGGACACATGTCACCAGTGGAACAAACATGCAGCTAAGTGACTAACTTGGTGCTACACAGGATACTGGCCAAGGTTCTTCTAACCCAGAACTTCCAATGGTAGCCAGCTGGATGCCCTGGAAGCTCACAGACTTGAGGATGAAGCAGTAGTGTTGCTACACTGTTTTCCCCTATACATCCTGCTTTTAGGGATACACTCACTCTAATAATATGCTGTGAACCACCCTGAGATCTTTGGGTAGAGGGTGATATACAAATTTAATGAAATAAATAAATAAAATAATAATGTAGGCACCTTGTGGCTCATCATGACCTATATCCATTGACTGACTGGTTGTCCCTGTGACAAAAGGTTGCAGTGTATCATCACCTCCTAAGAGTTACTCTCCTTTTGTGAGCTTGAGCCAGCCTTCCCCTGTCCTAGGATATTCCATTCCATTCCCCTCTCCCCTGCTTCAGGAATTCCATTTTACTTTTGCAACCGACACTCAGTATTTTATTTCTCTCTGAGATATGTTTACTATTTTGGAGAGGAATAAAATTAGGGCCAGCTGGAACAGGCCTACTATTCCACTGTATTCATAAGTTCAGGACTGGATGCTGACCTGGGAGAGGACATTCTCTGTGGCCGCCCCTTAGTTGTGGAACTCCCTCCCCACAGAGGTACATCACTCTGTAGCTTCTATACCCTGGCTTTTGACCCTTGAGATGTAATTTTAGGACTCACCTTATTTCTGTAAGGGTAAGTTGTTTCCAGCTGCTTTTATTATTATGTTTCACTGCTGTAACCCCCCTTGGAATCTTTGGATGAAGGGTGGGTAAACAACAATTATACACCCCCACACATATAGAGAAAGGGGAAGTGTTAAGTATACATGTTTTTAAAAAACCACTCACCAGGAAGTTGTGGCAATGATTCTTCAAACACTGTTGCTGGAGCACTGTGGGGATGATCTATAGCAAATTGCAACCAGTAATGCATGAATCAGACTAGACTAGAGCTTGCCCCCAAAGTCCCTTTTGCATCAACACCTGGTATCCTCAGGAAGCTGTCAGGGCCCTGGCATGATCCACTCTTGATGCTGACTCTGGGCTCTCTGGGCTGGCATTTTAATAAGTCACAATTATACTGATACAGCATTACTCAGGGGGATAGTTGGAAATTAAGATGGTGACCCTCCACATTTACATGTCCCACAATGCATTAATGTGATGCCAAGGACTGTCCTCTTTAAGTAGGACACCTGACCACTTTAGTTGTGAAAACTGCATAGGGACATAGGAAGTTGCCTTATACCAAGTCGAACCCTTGGCCTATCTAGCTCAGCATTGTCTACACTGACTGCCAGCTGCTCTCCAGGGTTTTAGGATGAAGTCTCTCCCAGTGCTACCAGAAGATGCCAAGGATTGAACCTTCTGCATGCAAATCACACTCTCTGCCACTGAGATGCATCTCTTCTCCAGCAGTGTTATTTATTGCCTGCCCCACCAACAGCTAAGCCGATGTATATATAAAAAGGGGGGGTACACCCCAAGGCTAGGGTTATCCTCATTCCCCAGAGTGTGATACATCTCACTGTAGCAAGGAAGGCTGCAACCAGATGAGCTGTGTGCTTGCTCAGGCTGCAGTCCTGTTGCTGTCAACTATAGATGGACATCTTGAAGCCACCACTCCACTCAGGCTCTAAGAGTGATACTATACACCTCTTCAAGAAGAGGACACTTCTGTAAGTAGGACACTTGGCCACTTTTGTCATGAATCTGGCTCTTGACATCTTAACTGGTGGTGTTTTGGTTGGAATCCCACTGTGAGATCAATCCCTGGAATGAAGCCAAAGGTGAAAGGGGACTTATTCAGGGGGCCTGGCTCACCGTAGCAATGGATCCTTGTTGATATGCTGCAAAGCAATTGAGGCTAGTCCATCAGGGCAAATGGGTTACTGCTCCACCAACTTCAGCCAGCCCTCAGCCAGCTCCTACTTGTCTGTATTCTTACTTATATCTGGTCCTGGGAGTGGCACTGTATGTCATCTCCTCAGTCTGAGTTTTGTCCTTGTAGAACTCAGTAGGGAGGAGGATGGAGGGGAAACTGGAATTGGTTGGTTCTGGCAGTCATTGACTCTGGTGCCCCCTGCAGTTGGCCTCCCTGCGTTCTGCTCTGCCAGTCCCAAATGGCACCAATCATCATGGTGCAAACCAGCCAGAGATCTAGCCAGAGATCCAAACCTACCTTGTGCTCACCTCTGATCTAGACTCTGAAACAAGAGTGTCCCATCATGTGGCTTGTTTTCCAGAAACTGAAGGAACTGCTTATACGGACAGCCACAAAGCTTCTCAATGTGAGGCAAATGGATAGCTCAGTTGGGATAGAGCATGAGACTCTTAATCTCAGGGTTGTGGGTTTGAGCCCCACATTGGGCAAAAGATGCCTGTATTGCAGGGGTTGGACAAGATGACCGTTGTGGTTCCTTCCAACTCTACAGTTTTATGAAACATGTGCAATGAGGCAGCTTTTGTGTAGAGCAGGGTTTCTCAAACTTGAGTCTCCAGCTGTTTTGGACTACAGTTTCCATCACCCCTGATCACTGGTCCTACTAGTAGGGACGGTGGGAGTTGTAGTCCAAAAACAGATGGAGACCCAAGTTTGGGAAACCCTGGTGAAGCAAAAGCCAGGAGATAAAATTCCTTGTGGGAGATATGATGATGGTGATCATATATCATATGTTGCAGTAGTAGCAGTAGTAGTAATAATAATAATAACAACAATAATAATAATAATGGCAGCAACAACCCTGGAAAGAAGCACACACCATGGCAAAGCTTTGAATAATTATTTCTTCCACGGTTATTAATCCACCCCTCTGCCCCCCAGCTGCCCTTATAATCCCCAAGCATGTGCTAGTGACATCACCCGGCCATCAGCTCCAAGTTCCTGTCCCCTGTAACTGTCATTAAGTGCTGCGAGCAAATGAAAAATGACTGGGAGACTCAGCGGCTCCCACCACTGACCTTGTGTATTATTAGAATGACCTCCCTTTGCTTTGACCATAGGAGGGAGAGAGAGCGAGAGCGAGAGCAAAGTCTTCCCTGATATCATTGCAGTGGCTGGGACTGAATCGAAGCTGTTTGCAAGGGGATGGTGATGGCAGAGGGGGGGGGCAGGGAGCAAAAGAGTAAGGAATGCCAAGTAAATGTTATGCAAAGCTGGGGGGGGGCTCAATAAATACTTAATCAGAAGCGGAGTCTTTGGGGAGTTGCCCTTTTAGCAGATAGAAAATAACACAGGAGTGGGGCATAGAGAGGCCCAACATTTTGCCCTCTGACTCATGTTCGTAACAGAATCTTCCCCTGCTTTCTAAGGCAAAGATCAACAATCTTCTTAAGCCTGTGGGCACATCTGGATATCTGGATGAATGCTTTGGGTGCCCCCCTGCCCTGATCAAGTCACATCTCTCCCCTGTGGATCTGTCCCCTCACCCCCGACACACAGAAAGGAGGATGCGTGCTCACTCCTCCCCACATTTCCACAGGATATTGGTAAAAGCCAGATCCAGTGGAATTAATCTGTGTCTTGGAAAGTACATAGAGCTGAAAGAGGAAGTGGGAAAGGCTGGCCCTCTTCTAACTTCCTCCTTCTGTTCTGCGTAGCAAGAGAACAACAGTGAGGGTGCTGGTGTCTCTGAGTCTTTGTGGGCACCAGGACAAGAACTGAAAGGCGTGATTATGTCATCGGGGGCCACACTGGCACCCCCAGTTCTAAGGAGTAGGACACCAGGGTTGGATGGGATAAGGTGCTGGCTTGTGGCAGGATTGGCAGCATCGTCAACAACATGATTTTCTTTCCTTAAAAATTCTGCTTAGCTTCCAGGAATTCTTTAGCAAAAGGACCTGCTCCCTAATTCTGTTGCTGTGCTGTGCTTTTATGCATGATGGACTGTATGCATGATATGCCAGTCTGCATAATATGGTTACCAGAGGGCTGCCACTCTGAACTAGCCTAGGTTGCAAGGGTCTTCATTTGTGTACAGCGGCCCAGGTTCAGATTGAGAGATTTTCTCTATGCTATCACAAATGTCTACACATAGCTATTCTCCAGATCCTTCTCTGCATTTTCTAGTGCTGGCTGACTACTCCATGGAAAAAATGAAATACTTTCATTGAAACAGCAGAAGACATTTGGTGTCAAAATCTGATAGCTGCTGCACATTTGGCAGGACTTGGCAGCTACTAGCTAGCATGCAGTGACATTCAATTTCTGAGAACTTATGTCAACATTCCCCAACCTGGTGCTTTTGGGGTTGTTTCAGACTAGAACTCCTATCTCCCGCAGCCAGTGTGCTATTGACATAGTATCATTATAGCATTTTTCTTGGGGTGGTGGTGGTGGTTTCCAGTCTGGATGATGTCCAGGGATCGCTTCCAGGCTTGTGATTCTGTACCACAAAGGTTTAGAATCTAGTGGAAGATGACACTGTACCAGTCAGATCAGTTTCTTTATAAGATAATGGCCTTGGCTGATTTGTTAAGCACCAACATTCATATGTCCAAAGAACTTTCTCTGTTGTCATGGAGGCAAATAGGGGGCTCTTTTCCTACCTCAAATGGCTGGATGCCAGCTTATCCTAGGATGGAATGGAGAACAATAGGCCAAGAAGTGCTGTGTATGAGAGACACAGAGAGAGGAGAGAGAGGGGTTTTTTTGGTTGATGTTGGAAGCTGAAGACACAGAGGCTTTTCTTGCTCTCTGCTGAATTTATAACTACAATTCAGGGATGTCCCTGGGCCAGGGGTGCCAATTTGAATACAATATTGGGAGGGGGGCAGGTAAGCCCCGCCCCACATAATCAATCACAAGATGCAGTGCACACACACCATTTGTATGGCAATGCCCATCAACTGGAGGGTCAACCCCCTCAAATATTTTATTGGGTGGGGCAAAGCCCCTTCAGCCCCTAGGGGTTGGGTCCTATGATGGGAACTTAATGGGGAAGTAAGATCTGTGGAGTGTTAATGCTGCAATCCCCTCCATCCTATGCTCAGGTTGCATATATGTGTAAATAAAACTAGATAACCTAAAGACACCACAGTCTCCATTGACCTTCATTCCAAGGAAATAAAGCTCTTGATCGTCACAGGCATCCCTGAAGTCTCTCACTGCTCAGAGACTGGGGTGCGCACAGCAGAATTTTAAGCTGCCTTAATGTGTATGTATGTTTTAAGTCTTATACATGATTCAGTGTGCACAGTGCTTGGCGATTTTCAAATATAAAGCAGTTTTATAAATGTCCTAAATAAATAAATCCAACATACAAATGTTGGTGTGGTGCAGAGGATGGTGTCCACAGCATGGCTCGATAAACAACTCATGCAAATGCTTTTCCATGGTTGGAGTATTGGATGTGCTGGAACTTTGCCATGCAGACACACATTTCTATTGCAATTTCACTTTAAGCAAAATTGGCAATTCTTTGCCAGTCCTTTTGCCTGTTATTTACACACACACACACACACACACACACACACACACACACTGAAACAGTTAACAATGACAACAACACTGAAGACTGATTTAAGTGAGAGAGACACAGAGAATCTCAAAGCCTTGTCTTCCCATCAACTCCCTTGGTTGGAAAATAGATCTGATACTCTCTGGACTAACTCCTGGCCAGAAAAGGGGTCATTTTATTACAAGTTATGACAAGCTGCAGAGAGATGGGGAGAGAACTCAATAAGGAGCATCAGCAAGTGGAATAATAAAAAAAAGGAATGCTCTTGATGGTTTTGAAGGCAGACTGAAGATGACTTCAAATGATAGGTGTTAGCAGAAACCTTGATATAATCAACGGGGGGGATTTCAAACATGGCATCTTCAGGAAAGTGTTCCAGGAACGAGAGATGGAGTGCTGCTCACCAGTTGGATAGAGTGGATGCTTCTTCTCCTCCCCGCCACCAGCAAGTGCCTGAGCATGCTTCAGTATTAATGTGCCATCTCCTCTTCATAAAGGAGTGAGTTGCATGATTACAGAAGAGCCCTACAACTATGGGTGCCTCTCTCTTCTTGAAAGTGCCTTAGGAAATGACGGGGATGTTTGGGATTTTCTTAGCATCTCAGCTTTCAAATCATAACCACAACAGAGGATCTCCCTCCCTCCCTCCCTCCCTCCCTCCCTCCCTCCCTCCCTCCCTCCCTCCCTCCCTCAGTACCCACCCTCTCTCGCTCACACACACACACAGAGAATTCATGAAGCAACAAGTACTATATGTAGGCACTAAGCTGGTCCTTTTGTCCCCAGGGATCCATAAGGTTATTTTCAACTATGCACAGCAAATATTTTCATAAGGCAAACCTACACAATTTGCGACCCACCAGGCTAAAGACACTGAGTTACATGCATTGTAGCCAGAGCTTTTTTGAGCACCCTTGAGCACCCCCAGAAAAAAACAAACCACTGGTTGTAGTACTAAATTGAAGTCACTTAGTGCTATACTTTTTCTGCTGGCAAAATGTTTTACCTCCATGGAATGTTGTTGCACAAGGGAATGTGCAAACTGTTCCACAAGGCATTTCCGCTGGTTCAACTATGGCACTGGATTCCTCTGTTGTGCAAAATTAAAATTCATCCATCTCCTAACTCATGGTCAGTCTGTCCTCATGCTAGCAGACAGAGAATTTTGGATACAGCCCCAGATGGGGGGCTGTCTCGTTTAGCTACCTGAGGCGAAACTGCAAGGTGCCGCCCTCTGCACACACACTGTGCACCATGCTTACTGGGGTCATATGGCTGAGGCTTCCAGCGAGATCCCGCGAGAGCCCTGTGTGATCGTGTGGAGCCCTCTCGTGACCTTCTCAAAACCCTGGTAAGCAAGGTGCTCTGCCTCACTTACCGGGGTCTCAGGAAGGGCATGTGAGGCATCCAGGCACCTCCTCAACATCTTACTTGAACTTGGATGGTGCTGCATCTGCTTCTTGTGTCTCCAGCAGTGTCTCCAGCAGTAGGGGCAGTGGTGCATGCCTCCAGTCAGTAGAGGGCAGGCTTGAGATTATCAGACAGTCAGGGAATGTACACTTTGTGGTTTTGCCACTAAATGCCTAAGCTCCACCCCATTTCCTCCTTTTTTTCTCCTCTCTTTCTCTTTTCTTGCATAAGGATACCATGAATGTGGCTCCAGTGATGTAGCGTAGAATCTGAAGCTGTCCTTCCCCGCCCCTTTACCAGTGGAGCTCTGGTGTGTTATATTTTTCCCTTTAAAACTCTGGGAGGGGAATAGGGGTCCCCTAACAACTCTCAGCACTCTTAACAAACTGCAGCTCCCATAATTCTTTGGTAGATGCCAGGACTTTGATATCACATAGTGCATGGGTAGGCAAACTAAGGCCTGGGGGCCGGATCTGGCCCAATCGCCTTCTCAATCCGGCCTGCGGACGGTCCGGGAATCAGCTTTTTTTTTGCATGAGTAGAATGTGTTCTTTTATTTAAAATGCATCTCTGGGTTATTTGTGGGGCATAGGAATTCATTCATTTCCCCCCTTCAAAATATAGTCTGGCCCCCCACAAGGTCTGAGGGACAGTGGACCAGCCCCCTGCTGAAAAAGTTTGCTGACCCCTGACATAGTGCATTAAATGTATGGTAGGAATGTGACCCAAAATACACCTTGTTCATAGAAAGCTAGAATGTTTGTGGGGAGGGTGTGTGTGTGCTCTAGTATTCTCATTAATGTATTAGTTTTCTGTGTTCAGGATTTGTTAGTCCAGACTGAGTTCACGCCACACTTTCTCCGTGCTGGGATAGCCCAGTTGGTAGACCGTGGGACTCTTAATCTCAGTTATGGGTTTGAGCCCCATGCTGTGGCAAAAGATTCCTGCATTGCAGAGAGTTGGACTAGAAAGATGACCCGTGTGGTCCCTTCCAATTCTATGCTTCTTTGATTCTGTGATTCCCCATTCCCTGCCTCTGTGAGTGGTACAGTTCAGGAAGTGGGTCTTATTATTCTAAAGCAGCAGTTTTATAAACACCTGGGAGTGGACTGAGTGGGGTTATTTCTGAGTGGACTTGCCCAGGGTTCTGCTGTGAGCCTTCCACTGCTTTTGAAAGACATGGGGGTCAGGGCAGTGATGGGGCATGTTTGATTCTGAGATCGAGCCCCACAGGAAAGTGTGGGAGGAATGTTGAAGGAACACACATGTTGTGTCCCTAGGAAGACTGTAGGAAGACAATGGCTTTGGCTGGCGATACCAGCTCCACACAATCGAGCCTTTATCTCAGCAAAGATAGAATGGCATCATGCACATTCTTTAATGGAGACTAAAGGCATTCTTTCTAGCAGCTTGGGATGCTTTCTTCGAGTCATGAACTTTTCTGTATTTCATCTTAAATGAGTGGATTCAAGTGCTTAGCCTGATGTTGACGAGGCATTATTCTTATTATTAGGTTGTATTCAGCTTACTCAGAGTAGACCAGATGAAATAAATAGGCTGATATTAAGCTGCAGTCCTAAGCCTACTTAAGTGGGAAGGAAGCACCCGTGAATTCAATAGGACTTACTTCAGATTAGACAGGGTTAGGCTTGCGCCCTTTATTTCAGTTGGCGTGCTCTGACTATGACCTCGTTGGAGTCAACTCTCAATTAATAAGAATTTATTTATTTATTTATTTATTTAACGTAATGACAGTAGCAATCCAAATAACGGATCTTTTAAATCACATCTTACCAGTGAGTAAGAACTTGAGCTATTATTTATGATTTTTTAAAGTTCATCTTCTGTTGCTATTTGAATGAATACCCTCGCCAAATAAAATCAATCTTTCTCGGGTAGATACACATTGTGTGTGTGTTCTCTCCCCACCCCCACCCCTTTCCTTAAATTAATTTGTCCTAGCCAAATGTCAAGGCAAACCCGCAGCAACAGTACCAATAAAACAGTACGGATCATATATTTGCGTTTTTAAAAATCGGCCCCCAAGGACAAAACGCGTAAACAATAAAAGACGGTGAATGTGGGCTTCCTTCAGGTAAAGGATGAGTTGCGCAAACTTGGACTAAATGGGAAAATGGCAAAGCATCGAAGAAATGTGATGGGCGCACACCGATCTCAAGTCAACTAAGAGGAGAGGAGCGAGCCGAGGGAGGTTCTGTTACCTGTTAACTAAAAGTTGCCCTCTGCTATAAGATCTGTTTCACCTGCTCGCCCCTCAGAAGCTTTTATGCAAGCCGGGCACCTGATAAACAAACAACCCAAGAAAGGTAGTTCTCCCTGAACATCCCTTCCGAGTGGGGGATTTCAATTTTAAGTAATAAATGAGGAGCAATTAACTGGTCACGTTTACCTGAGTCCTTTTCAGAAAGGGTTATCTGCTGTGATGCGATCGGAGCCAATACAACTTCTTTTCTGTTTATTCAGGTTTTGTGCCGTATGTGTGTTTAAGTAACCATATCAATACTAACTCACAGGTTGCGATCCTGTGCTCACTTACTTGGGAGTAAGTGCCCTTGAAGACAGCGGGACGTGCTTCTAAGTAGATGTGTTTAGATGTGGGCTCTGAAGCATTAGAGGTTGAAATATGTTGTTGGGGGTACGCTGTATGTTAAGATATACTATGTTGCCAAAAGGTGGGGAGGGGGAGAGAAAGAGAGGGATAAGGAGAGGGCAAATTCCGAGGTCCCGGAATAATATTGCATTGTGTTCAGAGGATACCATTAAAATTGGTTGCCGCCCTGGTAAAACACAGCTGGACCGGTCCAGCATTCTCTTCTCACAGTGGCCACCAGGTGTATCTGGGAAGCCCGCAAGCCCGTGAGCGCGGCAGTAACTCTCTCCACTAACGAACCGCGGCAAGTGGGATACAGCGGCAGTTCTGAGCTACATAAATCGATTCCCTATAAAGCGGCTGATGGGCTGATTTAGCGTAAAGAGGCTGGTTGTGTTCTAAATCAGCCTTCCGCATGCGAGTTGCTGTAGTCCAGAAGAAGAGGAACCTTGTAGGATCAGGCCAGTGGCACACCTAGTCCAGCCAGGATTCCTGTTGTCACAATGGCCAACCAGATGGTTGCTGTAAGATACCCTCAAACTGAACCTGAGCGCAACAGATGTTGGAGGGTGAGCATAGCTGCCGAGGCTAGCAGCCATTGATCGCCACATATAAAGAGGCACACTTCAGCAGGTAAGGAAGTCACACTGAACTCCGTGGGGCTTACTTCTGAGTGTAGGCAATGATCAGGACTGCACTGTTAGAACCCCCCAGTTTGTAGGCACTGGTCATAGCATTTGCCCCCCTCGCCCAACAAATCCTGAGCCCCCCTTCTCACTACACACACGTCAGTGCCACCTCAACAAAATAAGACACCTCTTCCCATAATAAAGTCACATTGCAAAGTTATTGAGAGACATCTCCCGGTTCCAAAGACGACCCTGGGACAGGGGAGGGGGGCCAGGAGAGTCTGGGCAACCAGAAAGGGTTTGGGGGGTGGGGTGGGAGGGAAATCTATGGGGGAAAGCCGATAAGCCTGTCTGACTGTATACAATCGTCCCCCTTTTCTACAAAGTTGCGGAAGCGACAGTCGGGCAGATGGTAATCTCAAAAGCAGATAGGGGGGCTCCGGCGAAGGGGGGGCGGCGGCGGAGAGAGAGGCAGCGTCGCTCTTTGTCGAGGTCCCCTTGGCTGGCTAATCAGCCCCAGCGTCTGCGGCGGGTCCCTGAACCCTCCCGTCTGCTTTCGACGGCTTGACGGCCTGGAAAAAACGCGGCACCTGAATCATTGAAGAGGGAGGCAGTTGACTTCTCACCCTCTCCTTCGCTTTCTCTCTCGGAATCCATCACCTGAGCGTTTTCTGTGAAAGGCTAGCGAAATCGGGGAGTACACGAGGAGGGGTGGAGGGCCGAGCGAGGCAAAGACTGGGAGCGGACAGAGACCCTCTGGAAACCCCAGGAGGGCACTGCCGCCCCCTCACCTGCCTGAACAGACGGCGCACGGGGCACGCGGAACAACGCCTCTCCTCGCGGAGACCAGAGGAAAGAAGTCCCAAAAGACTCTGGATCCGTGAGAAAGTCCCACGCTAGACTCAACCGACTTAAAAAGAAGGGGCAGGTTACAGTGGGTGTCTGTGTGGAACGCAGGTGGTTTTGCTGAGAAGACTTTATATTCATTTAAAATAATCCCTCAACTGATCTAAAATCTTAATTCCCAAGCATGTTATTTCCTTTCCCCTCCAAGGGGTTTTGTACCCCTCCCTTTCCCCAGATCAGGGCGGCTTATAACACAAGATGCAATGCAGACAGCAATCTAAAATAGAAAACAAAACTATAATTCCATACGTCCATTATAGACTGAAAAATACAGCAACTGCCATAGTTAAACTATGGAACTTGCTCCCACAAGAGGCAGTGAGGGCCACCTGCTTGGCTTTAAAAATTCATGGCAGACAAATTCATGGAGGAGAAGTCTATCAGTGGCTAATGGCTTGGTTTCTCCTCGGCGCAATGCCTCTGAATACCAGTTGCTGGGAATCGCAGGTGGGAAGAGTGTTGTTGACTTTAACTTTTGCTTGTGGGCTTCCCATGGGCATCTAGCTGGCCACTGTGAGAACTGGATGCTGAACTTAACAGCCAAGACTCAACTCCAGCCAGCATCCGCATCATCAGAATTCCAAGGGCCTGGACAAACCACGGTCTGGAAAATGACGTGGCAGAGCAACTGGGGCGCCATATGCATTGCTGGCATTCCATATGCTCACGTGCTGAATCTGAAAGATTTATATTACAAAAAGGCTTTGCATGATGGACCTCCTGTGATCAAGGGGTACTTTGGAGTTCAGATAGGATTGCTTCTATCTATTTCAAAATTAGGCTTGGAATGTTAGTTACAAAACCCCCAACACCAGCAAACATGCCAGGAGGACACCTCAATCCTAAACATGTTCAACAAGCTCGGTGGACTCGTGGGAGCTTTCTTCCAAGTAAACATGCATAGGATTGGGACCCAAAGGGACCCAAAGTCGCCTTCTTTTCCTCAGTTCCTTCATTGGAATGTCCCTGGATGTCATCCTTGTCCTTGAACCCAGGTCTTCCGAATGGAATATATCTAGACAGTGGAGTGAGAGTTGGAGTGAGGAAAGGGGTCCCGATCCAACCAAGCGGCAGCGCTTCGAAGCCCCGCTGGTTTCCATAGGAGAGAACTGGGCACTTACTCAGCTCTCCCTCTGGAAATAAAGGTGGCTCACAACCCCTTAACTTGCACAGGATGGGACCCAAACTCCTCGCTTTAAAAATCTGTTTGAACTTTCATTTCCAGGGCTGTCTAAATGGGACTCCGAAGGCGCCCCACGCCCCCTCAAATTCAATTATTTTATTTTATTGTCAGCAGGGGAGGAAATAATTCATCTACTGGCAGTGCTATGTGGGGATCCTCGGAAGTCAGGGTCACTATGTTCAGAAGGGTTTAACCCCCAGATAGTTGTGTGTAGGATCGTAGCCTGAATCTATACTGAGTTACTGCCTGTCATTTCAACAACAACAACAACAACATTTTTTTTAATTGCAGGAGAAGGGAGCTTCTATACTGATGAACCGGGGTCCATAGTGAAGATTTTATGAAAATCCACCAACTACCATCAGACCTATCATCCTTTCTGAAGACCCAAAGGAAACAATATGTGCGGGGCGTGTGTGGCTCCTCATCGTTGCCAAATAAGCAGCACGTAGTTCACCTTAGCGCGCGCGCGCACTTGCTAGTAGGATAATCAAACCGCAAAGGGACATGTTAAAATTTGGGGACATATTAAAACCCACCGGCAAGGGACCTGATAAAGTCCGCCAGCCAACCCTTTCGCATTTCCCCGATCTAATATATATGATTTCGGTTCCAAAATAAAGGAACGTCTCCAAATCTCCCCCTCCCCCCTCTCTCACACATATCAAGCGCCGAAAAGGGGGAGGTATATATATTGAAATTAAGGTAGCGCCGATGTGTGTGTTTTAATAATGAATCTAATTAGCATCGGGGGAAACCCATTAGGCGCAATCGCGTGAAAATCAAAATCTGCCTTACGACTTGGACAGCTTGACGCCGGAGTCCTTGCACTGCCCCCTCCCACTAGCCTCCCCCCTCCTGCTAATCATGGGGCTGGACCACTCAGCCTCGCCTCCGTTGACAGGCGAGGCAGGAGGGCAGCGATAGATACCATTGTCCAGCCCTGACCCTCCATTAACACTCTCTATCAGCTTCTGTGGGCTGTCGCCGGTTCCCATCCCGTCTCCAGATTCGAAAGGCACCCGTGTGTTGATGATGATGGTGACGACGATGATGATGATGAGCTGGACCCCCCCTCGCCCTCTCCCTTTCCTCTTTGCCTCGACTAAATGGATGGAGTGGATGATGACCTAAAAACCTTGCCCCCTCCCCAGCTCAATTTGCCTTATTACCCTCTCTCTAGAGAGCCATTGTTCCGCAGGTGTTTCCAATTTGCACCCCCCCCCACACACACTCTTAGCCAATGGCTTCTCTGTAGTTCTACATTCCGATTCTTCTGCTCCTCATTCAGTCCTTTAAGTCCTATTAATCCCGAAAGAAGAAGAAAATGTGCTTTGCGTCCATTGAGGATAAATACATCAATAAATGCTGAACAAAGTGCATGTGCGATTTTTAAAAAAATGAAAACTGTAAAGTAAAAAATGGAAGAAAAAGAAGAAGAGTTGGAATCCCTACTCCTCAATGAATCCTCTGATTGTCTCTCTAATTGGGGATGAGGAGGGGGAGGTGGATGGGGAGGTGTAAGAGAAACAGCTGACCTGTTGGGGTGACAGACACAGGTTGGGGAGGGTGACATTTGATTGTAAGCCTCCCTTTGAAAAGAAGAAAAGGAGAGGACCAGTCCAATAGAAGCTGGGACCGAGAGAGCCGGAGGGTTGCTAAGAGACAGGGATGCTGACGAAGTTCTATCAGAAGCTCTACCCTGACCTTATGCAAATGGGGGGCTGCCAGCTCTTTGTAGGGAGGTGAAATTTCCACCCACCATGTCACCCATACCTGGCACTCAGCCTTTTATTCAAATGTCCTCTAAAACACACTCACAGAGAAAGAGGTGACAACGCATGACACACTGGAGGAGAGAAGGAGAGAGGGAAACAAATCAGAGTTGGGAGGAGGAGAAAACTAGATTTCAATGTCAGCGCTTTCTCTTTTTTTCCCCCTCGCTCCTTGGCTTCGAAAACTAGGCATTCCCTCTCCGCGCGCCCCCACCCCACCCGCCCATCGCCTTTCCCGGAAAGGTCCTTCGATTGCCTTCATTCACATCAAGAGGCTATCATAATAAACTCGCATTCTTGGTTCTAGAACGCTTAATACGCCGTTACAGGCTGGGTTGGCTTAGCAACAGCCAGGCACAATGCAGAGGAGCGGAATGTCGTTATTTAAGGACGTAAGAGGAGGGCCCTGCTAGATCAGGCTTATCCTATATAGCCTAGCATCCTGTTCTTACAGGGGCCGGCCAAATGGCTGTGGAAAGCCGGTGAGGTGGAGGCTAGCGCAACAGCACTTTGGCCACCTGCGATTCCAAGCGAGGGGTTTTCAGAGGCATATATTTCTTTTGGGACATTTACTTCCCACCTTCTCCCTCCCCTCCCAACTCCCCAGCAGCTCAAGGTGGTTCCCCCCTCCCCGGCCCGCTTTATCCTCTCAGCAACCCTGAGAGGTAGGATAAACTGACTGCGAGCCTCCTAACCCTAATCCCGGTCGCTTTATATAATCCAATAAAGAAGATTCCCAACCTAGGGGGCGCAGTCCGAGGACTAGGGAAGTTATCTGTTCCCTCTCAGCCCGTTTAGGGACTCCCATATCCATAAGAACACCATTCGAGTGGAAATAAAGGTAGCTTTTCCCTCTGCTGCCCTGACAATACCTGCCTATGTGTTTTGATCCATTAGTATTTGTGAAAATGGGAGGATCGAAGAGTGTACCGCGCGCATTCGTAGAGAGTGAGAGAGCTTTCCTGATTAACTAACAGGAAGAAGCGCATGATCTTGGCTTAATTTTAACCGGTAGAAAAACTTGTTCTTCCAAGTCAGACTGCTAGTGGGAGTTCACTTGACCGAAAGCTCCCCATACACCAATCCCTGAGCATGGAAAGCTAGCATGTCAACAGGGAAAGCCCTGAACACAGAAAACAGCACTTCAGGAAAAAGGTTAGACTAATACCCTTCCAAGTAACTAGTTTTCTATATGCACAATTAGATAGCATCCAGTCATGTGACCTCCAGTTGCAGTCTTTTGTGGTGTAGCCAGACATGGCAAAGGTTACTGAGAACCTTGGACAGGGCCTGCTATATATCTATATGCTTTTTGGAAGGTTGGGTGGATATTTCCCATTACAACAATCCGGCAAGACACATTGGCTTACTTGCCCAGAGTAACGCATTGACCCCACATCAGCGTTCTAGCAGATTACCCCTCGATGTTCCGAGCTTTGTCCTCCAAAACCTATACGCACATTTGCTAATATGCAAAGCCCTCTTCAACCTAGGATAGATTCTAAAATGTGGACCATCTTCAGCTTCAGTTTGAGAACACCAGTCTCTCACACAAACATCAATGGACGCCATTGGTGCTAAGCTGAACTGAGTTATCTATCTGGGCAGGGCAGGGAAGCGTTTTTAGATCCGGATTGTATCCGACGACGTCACACTCGAAAGGAGACCCACTGAAATTAATGGACTTGTTTTTAACGAAGCCGAGGCGAAGGGAGAAGTGGAGACAGCCTCCTAACCAGGGTCCGAGGGGCGAGGCAACCATCTGACTAGCGTTTCTTCGGATCTAAGCTAAACACACCCCGGGATAAATCAATACGTGGACAGAGTAACTGGGTTTCAAATGCAAGTCGAGAAAAAAATAGGAAGAAGTTCTGGGCTGTTCAGCCACAATCCCAGGCACACTTATCTGGCAGTAAGTCCTATTGAATCCAGTGGGTCTTACTTCCGAGTAAACGTGGCCTCAGGATTGAGTTGTGAGACTGAGACTTGCCAGGCTACCTGTGACTTGCAAGGGATCTTACCTAAACACACACGCATGATGGTGTTTATGTTTATTATTACTAATCCCCAGCCCCTTATTCTCTCTCGAAGGACCCCAGGGCGGCCTACCACAAAATATAATAGTGAAATCAAATTTAAAACATTTTCAAAATGGAGCATCAGTAACGCCTCTTTGGGTCAGTTGGTTTCTCCTAAGCATGATGTGATTCAGTGATATACTTCTCTTGAATATGGAGGCTTGGTCGAACTATTATCGACAGACCATGAATTTATCGAGCCCCGCAAAAAAGCAGTCAGCTTGTAGTGTAAGGATGTGGCCATGAATGAGAGAGGGAGCGTGCAAGCCTAACCATGTCTTACTGAAGAAGTACTACTGAAATCAATGGATCCTGCTACTAGGTAAGTGAGAGTAGGATTTACTTGGGAGTAAGCTTCATGAATCATTGTGGGAGTCACTTCCGAGTAAACATTGATTGGAACAATTTCCCAAGTCTTGACAATCCATTTAAGTGAAGAGTTTTTACTCAACAAATTAACGAGGAACTATTAATATCCGAAGTAGCTAACTGCTTTGCTTACTTTTTTTTTAAAGGAAGGAGTATGAGAGCTCGTTCCGTAAGTAGAAACTGTGGTAATATTTACTTATTTAGAATTATTATATACCGCTTTATATTGGGGGGAGGATCCAAAGTGGTGTACAAAAGAGTAACAACAGCAAGAAGAAAAACATAACAGAAACATAACAAAACAATAACACGAATGCATGAAACACAGAGCGAGATATATTATAATAATGCACATTTTCAAATTTGCTGTTGAAATCTGCATTGTAATTGGAAATAATAAGTTGTTAGGAAGTCACGGGGTGGTTGTAAAGGTACCTAGATCTTTATCCTAACTCGCTTTCAAAATTCTCATTGATTTCAGGGAAATTTAATTCCATTAAGAAAATGACACCCCCCCCAATTTAGAAGGAAGAAACTCCGAATCTATTTAGCTATGCGAGGTGAGTAGGGTTGCCCTCTTCACAGACAAAGCGAAGTGGGTTTCACTGCCACGCGATCACATTGAGGGCCAGCAAGCTTCTGAATTCATTGACCCCTCGATAAGCTTATAAAGTTGCCATGGTCCCCGACCCAAACTGTTAAGAATGCAAATATCGATATATAATCAACATTTATTAGTCATCCATCACCATTACTAAGAATCATAAAACGCTTCAAAAGACGGTGTAAGTAACTATACCATACAGAAGTTGAACACTGGCAAGCAAGGTTCACTCTGGTACACTCTGTACATGCCCATGCTCTAGGCTCATATTTTCTAATTATATATATATATTGCACGATACCTCATAAACTTCTGTCCCACCTCTAGGCCCTTTCTTAACTCCCTTTCGACCTCCTGGTCTTTATCCACCCACTACACTGCATCCATGGACTCGGGAGAAACAATATAGACCACTTTGGGAAACCCTGAATAAAGGATTTGGTCTATATTAAGTCCAGGATCGCTAGAATAAAGCGTTCATGTTCAGAGGCAGTGTACCCCTGAACACCAAGTGAGCAAACAGCGAGGGAGGCCTTCCCACGCTCTGCTTATGAGCTTCTAGGGACATCTAGGCTGTCCGCCGTTGGAAACAGGAGGTCGGGCTAGGTCGATTTTTTAAAAAAATGTAATCCAGCAGGGCTTCGTGTATGCTCTCAGAAGAACGAAAGACCTCTGGAGACATCTTCAAGCGCTCCCACCGGGGTTAGCAGAGCAGATGTAAGAGCAGGACTGGGGGGTGGGGGGCGGAGGCCGGGAAGCTTGTTTGGCTAGACGCGGGGCCTGACCTGTGAACTCAAAGCTGCGATCTCTCCTCCCAGGCTGAGCCGGGTGGTAATAAAAGCGCCAGGGAGACAAGGAAGAGGCCTCCTTCGCCCCGGGGCCATCCTCACACTGCAGGCTGGCTGCATTTTTTGCAGGCGCTAGCTCCCTGCAACTTGCAGGCAAAGCGAGAACTTCATTTCATATTCCATCAATATTTACAAGGCTCGATTGAATTTCCCCCTGACAAAGTTCACACCAAGCAGGCGCGCGGCTAAGATGAAATATTAATAGCCAAGGAGGCGCCTTATGAAATGGCTGGTTATGTTGTTGCGTTTAAAAATAAAAAATAAAATAAAATATAGCAACAACACATTTCTTCTGCACCCTACTCTCCTACGCTCCCTTCATTCTTCTCTTGCCCTGGAGACATTCGCGGCTTAGATTTGTGAATTCTGAAAAAAAGAATGCGATGGTTTGTAACCCGAGCGAGAACATAGAAACTGGGTTCGCACGTGCCTGTCATCCAGCTCTCGATTTCTCTACACGCGGCTGCGTAAGCGGCAGCTGAAGGTGTGAACAGGCTCTGTTGTAAAGTCCAGCGGCCACCGGGGCAGTTAGGTTGCGCTTAGAGCAGGGACTGGCGAAAGACGTGGGCCCCTTCAGACGTTTCATGCAGGACTCCAACTCCCATCAGCCCCAGCCAGCGTCCATGGACATCGCTCAGGGGCGCCGGAGTCCAACAAGACCGGCAGAACTACCGTTCCCCTTTTATTCCGGGCTTCTTTCCCCTACACCTTGCCAGCCACCCTCTTCTTTCAGGAAGTAATGTTAGTCCTTCGGTGACATAAGAATGTGGTTCTCCAGCCGCGAAGCGTTTGGGGACCCTCCCATTTGTTCTGCTGGATGGGGCCCCGGACTTCTACCCTAAAGTCTTACTCTGGCTGCACCACTATCAAGGGCCACAGGATCTCTGGAAAGGACTCTCCCTCCCTCGTGGTCAATCATCACTTGATGTTGCAGCTATCGCGTGGATTACATGCGGAGGGGTCAATCGCGTATCGGCACACGTGGGAACGCAAAAACCACGGGACAGGGGTGCCAACTCGATTTTTTTTTTTTTTTTGCATAATCTGTCACAGGACGCACATTATTTGATTGGGAATGCTTATCAACTTTGTGGGGCCTGCTCCCCTCAAATATTTTGGCCCCTAAGAGTTGGCTCTTATGCCACGGAATCATGAATTCCGCCATGCACTCCGCGGTGAAGCGAGCGATTACCCTCCCAGGGGAAACAATCATATTTCCATTAAGGTGGAATCCTGCCCTTAGGATTCCTTATCTGTGCCCCGCGCAAATCCAGCCCCGCGCAAAAGGCATTTAATCCAAGGAAACATCTCCTAGAATAAGGAATAACGTGGCCTGATCCGCTGCATTTTGCCATGGGGGGCGGGGGAGGAGTGGGGCGTTTGCCCGATGCTTCCTGCTCACAAAGTCTGAGAGCTATCCAGGCCAAAACAAACAAGCAAACAACAATTCAAGTGTTTTAAAACCCGACTGATTTCAATGGGATTGTCTGGGTCGTAGCCTAGCCTCTCTCTTTGAAGTGAGCAGGTCTCCAACGCTTCTGCTAAACCTGCGGGCAGACCTAACTTCCAGTAGCCTCCCTCGGAAGTAAACTGTGTTGCTTCCAGTGAGATAAACTCCTAAGTATGTGTGCCCATAGAAAGGTCGCTGCGAGACTAAGGCGAGACCGTCCTATGGACACACTTACTTTAGAGGATATGTCGCAGGAATCAATACTACTTACTTCCGAGCGATGCTACAGGAGGAGGTTGGGGCCGCCTGCACGTTTAGCAGAAGCCAACAACCCAGAGGAGTAGCGCAGCTTTACGCGCAAGTAAGAGCGCAACACATTTCAGCTGAAATCCTCTTGAAGTGGGAAGAGCTTTCTGAGTAACCTGTGGGCAGGACTGCGCCGCAGTGAGCTTCGCCACCTCTTTCACAAACTCATTCTCCGTCCCTCGGTCTTGGGACACCGAGATAGATGATAGATAGATAGATAGATAGATAGATAGATGATAGATAGATAGATGATAGATAGATAGATGATAGATAGATAGATGATAGATAGATAGATGATAGATAGATATAGATATAATACAAAAATATGTGTAATTTATTTTACATGTTCAATACAAGAACCCCAGTAAATACACTTTAATCTTGCTCTGACAACAAAAAACAGGTTGATCATTGTAGTTTTAGGGCAAAGGATAATAAATGTATTTTAAACTAGTAGACAAACACGGGATCTCCACACATGGCAATTTCAAGACCTCCGAACTGCCTGCAGCTCTGTTCTGTTTATTGGCACCTTCGGGGCGCAAGAAGCGCCTGCGACGTATCTACCTGGAGCTGCCTACCTGATTCGCCTTCTTAAATGGGTAATAATAATAATAATAATAATAATAATAATAATAATAATAATAATAATAATAATACAGCTCTTCCTCTTCAGCATCACATATTTCTGATGGTCTTGCATATGTTTCAGACATGGCCTACTCTAAAGCAGCCGGAGTGAGCTGACGGTAGATCTGAATCTACTGGAAGATCTCTGACGGATCTCTAACATATCAGCAAATATATCCGGCTTCCAGCAGCAACAAAAGCGACTTTTTTCTCCATCTAAATTGGCTTCTGAAAGGAAGAAAACTAGGGAAAGGAAGAACTGGGAAAAGCGCTGTGGGAAAAAGATCCACAGAATGCTCAAAAGGCAGAATGTGCTCGGAGACACCCTGTTCTTTCATTCTAACTGTTTCTAACTTTATATCCAACTTGGCTCGATTGGTAGATCTCGGGGTTTCTGATAAAATGAATCAGAGTAGATCAGACAAACTTGAAATGCGCGCGCTTCTGCCTTTGATAACAGATGACAAGCGAACCCCTTTCCTCTTTTAAATCAGGTGATATTGGAGTTCACAGTCCTTTCCTTTCTTCTTAATTGTTTTTCTGGACCAACAAACCAACTGTACTACTGATCGCGAGCAGAAATTTGGGGTGTTTGGGAGGAAGAGGGAATTGTGCTAGCTTTTTAGGCCACCTAAGCCCAAGGGCGTAGCCAGGGAGGAGCCTAAAGGTCAACAAAAAGACATATCTAATTGAGGTTCTTCCCCCCCCCCCAAAGAAAAGGCCTGCCCCCCTAACAAAAATCCTGGCTACGCCTATGAGCTTAGCCTCTATGTGCTTGTTTGTTTGTTTGTTTGTTTGAACTCACATTCCTACCGGGTTCAGTAGGATTTACTCCCGAGTAACTATTGAGGAGGTGGGGGCAGATGGGTGAGAAAGAACGGATCTTTATGATTTCTGATCAGACCAGACGGGAGAGGAAGGACGATACAAGAAAAGTGGTGCAAACTTTCTCTCTCTCCCCCCCCCCCCCACTGCAGGAAACGACGGGGGTGGAACGAGCGGGCAGGTATCTACTCTTGCGAGTCAAACAAGCAAGCTTTGGAGGGGCAGCACGATACCCACCCCATATTTGGGGGTAGGGAGACGTAACAGGTCCCCCCCCCCTCAGGCCTGCAGTTCGCTTCGGCTTGAAGCCCTTTGGCAAATGGGAGAGGTTTTCAGCAAGTGGATCAGGGGGTAATTCAAGGGCGTGGTCGAGGCATGGACAACTGAGGGAGGCTCGTTCTGTTGGGCATCCGAACAGTTACCTGAACGTTCATTGTGATTACAAGTCAGCGTGAGTTTCTCGCTCTGGCACAGACAGTCGGGCTGCTGAGCCTTGCACTCTCTCTCCCCCTTCTCCGTCAGCTTCCTAACTTTCCTTTTGGATCTTCTCCCACCAGAACTAACCTCTTGTCCATATGCGCCGCCCCCGGCTCCGCTTTTGATTTCCACTCGGAACCGACTTAAAATGAGACTAAGCCAAAGAGGGACAAATAACAGGGGAGCAATCATAACTTTGTCTGCTCAAAACCAAGTCCCATTAAAGTCAGTGGGGCGTACTCCCAGGTAAATGGGGGCTAGCATTGCAGCCTCTAGCCCAAAGGCCTATTAAAAAAAACCCTATTTCTAAATTTGTTATTGCCAACGCAGGGGCTGTCACGTAATTTATCTAAAAAAAAATGTCAATGTAAGGGTATCGGGACTGCAGTCCCCCCCCCCCCCAAATCAACCCTCAGTCATATTGGAATAACTGGGTTGTGTTGTAATCCTTATCCGGTTGAATGAGAAAAACAAAGTGCCTATTAATGAGACACAGAGGAGGAAATAAATCGAATGTATATTGTTCTAACCGTCCGCATTATAAACCGGTTTCAGCCTTGAATACGAAGGACTCTGCCCATTTGAGGTAAATTGAGTTTAGGACTATTATTATTATTAAAAATATATATTCTGACTGCGACAACTCTGTCTTCGCAGGCTAAATGGAGCTAGAAAATATTTGTTTTAAATCAGGAGATATGTATCTCCGTTTAGTAAAGGCGTCGAACCTAAAGTTACTCAGGTGTAAAAGCCTTGATTTCAAACGCGGATTGTTTTATTTCGGAGAATATTCTTCCCCACCCCCCAGGTTTTGCAGAACCTCCTTTCTTCGCTTCTCCCATGCAAAATCATAATGAATGGAAGGTCTTCGGGGCAGGTTCAGAGCTATTCTGTGCCCACTGATGGTGCTATATTTTGCTTAAATACATACCTACAAAATGCGGCCATCGCTTTAAACCACAACGTGAGCGGTTCAACAAGTTTTTACGACGTGTACCTTTAAATGCCGAAATTATTTTTGTATATTGTTGGGCTTCTTCCTCTTTTTAAAATCGGAATAGAAGAAGGTAATAAAAGTCAAATGTGCAGAATGCTATTATATACGCACACGCGTTCATGCACTTGGAAAGAAAGTCTTGCTTGATTTCTGCTGAACCTACTTCTGAACTGTTCGTTCAACTTCTTCTTGCTTGTTTGTTTTTTGAAAGGGGAGAATATTTCTTTTGCTAGCCTAAAAAAAGTCTGAAGTCCGGAATCAGTTCGAAGGGGAGCGAAAATGCACCCACAACTGAGCTCAGTGGAGCTTATTTCATAGGATTTCAGTGGTAGGTTGTATTCGGGTCCTTCTTTGGTTACTCTGCTAACACAGCGCAAGCCTAACCATGTTTACTCAGAAGTAAGTCCCACTGAGTTTAAGGCAGCTTGCTGACTAGTAAAAGTGCATTTAGGATCGCAGCCATTGTCACTTTACATACAAAGGTGTTCCTGGTTTTACAGCGCAATCCTTAAGGATGTCTACTTAGAGGTAAACCCTTCAACGGGACTTACTCCCCAACCAGGCAGATGTGGTTCAGCAATATTCCATAACATTTACCTAGCTGAATCCAGGTAGTTTTGTGCCTGAAAGAATTTAGGCAAAATGTCACGCTGCTTTTAAATAAACGGGTTTAAGAATACACACAAGCTGAAGCTCTTCACTGCTTTGATTAACGGATTCTAATTTTTTATATACCAATTCCCGGCTAAAGGAAAGTGAGCCAAAGGAAATACCTGGCTAACCTCGGCTGATAAGCTCTCTATCGGCTCAACCTCAACCTTACTCCTCCTTGTCCGTAAAATGGGAACATTAACCCTGGTCTACTTTGCCGGGATTATTCAAAGCGCGGGTGTGAAGCACTCAGATCACTCTGACAGCGCTGTGCAAACGCCAGCTATATTATTAGCCGTTTCCCACCAGTAGTTATCATTAATTATTGCTAGTTAGGTGAACAAAGGGGCCTTAAGAGGGAGCGAGGCAGAAAATGCGATCATCTCTGACCTCATGCAAGAGATGTTTGCGAGCAGGGCTGTCAGCGGCGCGCCTTTCGCCCGCACCCCGCGCAAGCGCGCGCCTCCTCTCAGTTCAGGTGAGTAGCTGCGCCCCAAGGAGCCTGCGAACTCCGCAGCCCACCTGAGGAGACGCTGAATCAGGCGGCCAGGTCTTGGGGTGCGGCAAACGGCAGGACGCGCAAGGGAGGCAGGTCCACACAAGCACAGAATGTAGGGAGCTGGGGGGGGGTTCCCTTCGTACAGAGCGGAGGGATGAGGAGGGATCAGGCTTCACATAGCTCCTTGGGGTGCGCAGTGTACTGTATACACACATACACGCACAGAGAGCGAGAGAGAGATATGTACACACACACATAATTACACACACGTGTAGTATATGTGTGTTTCTGAGATCAATCTTAGCTCTATCATATATTCGGTGTATGTGTATGTGTTTTACACACACACGCAGTATGTGTGTTTGTTTGTATATTAATATCACAGCATATACTTGACATATGTGTGTATTCGATAGATCTGTATATCGATATGTATTTCAACATAAAACGTATACAGCATATATTATATATTAATATAACACACAGGTAGTGTGTGTGATAGAATATATTCCAATATTTATTTGGCAATATACACCAAATAGTTCTGAGAAGCCTGATCTCTCTCCCTACTGTATATATTTCCTAAAATCTACTGCCCAGAGCCAAGGGTAATAGATAAATGATATTTAAAGCTAAAGGGTTGGCTGCCTCCGAGCCTGTGGATTTGTTTTCGGTACCAGCCTTGAGCTCAGTTCGCGGTTTGTCCACACACACAACCTTGCCCCCCTCCGGCTTAGCTGTCTTCATTGCAGCAGTTTCATTTTTGGGGTGGGAGCTGTTCTGTTGCCGCTGTTATTCAGTTGGGAGTCAGGATCCCTTGCCGATCTACTCTGGATCATGCAGAGATCTGCCAGCTAATATACTTCCTGACCCAACCCGCGCTTCTCTGGCTTAAGGCCCATTGAACTCGGTGCGTCTTACTTCCGAGTAGACACGTAGAGGGCTGCGCAATAAGTTTTCTTATTGGCAAGTGGCCTGAAAATTTAGGGTGCGGTTTGAAGCCCAATGGGAGATATATACATAAATCTCCCAGTACAACAGCAGCGCGTAATATGGGGTGGATCACGCTTTCTAGACTCATAATTGGTGTTCCATTTCTCATTTTCCTTATATACATTCCTCAGAATACTGGGACCATTTTTTAAAATGTCATTTCCCAAACACCCTTTGAACTTTTCAGTATCCTTGTGAAATGAGCTTTCTCTTTCTCACACCTACCTACACTGCAACTAGTGGATTCCTGCTAGCAGACAAACTACTAGAAGATCTCTACCAGCTGCTTTGCAGTAGACCGGCAATGATTTCTTACTGAAATGAAGAAAGGTTCAACAATCTAGGAGTGGATTTCGGTGTAGAAGGACTGTAATCTGCGATAGGTTCTGGTTACTCAAAACAAATCCCTGGGCTCAGAATTAATTCTAAGCGTAGAATCATAGAATCGCAGAATTGTAATGCTGGAAGGAAGGCACCACAAGGGTCATCTAGTCTAAGCCAATGCAGGGGGTTAGACTAGATGACCATCGTAATTTGTTTTTGGTTTGTTTTTGTCACAGTTTCAGGCGAATGGATCTTGAGGTTCTAGTAAAAAGACAAACAAAAGCAAAGTAGATCCTGTAGTCTACAATCAGTGCATTGGTGTCTTCGAAAATCTCTATTAAAAGGTGAGATCTCTCTCTCTCTCTCTCTCTCTCTCTCTCTCTCTCTCTCTCTCTCTCTCTCTCTCTCACTCACACACACACACACACACACACATCAACACAATGGGGGTGTCAAATTCTGAAGTATGTACGATCAGTGCATCTTTACTCGGAAGTAAATCCCTTCGAGTTCAAGGGGACTCCCTCTCGGATAAACGTCCACAGGCTTCGACTATATACGGCTGCAATTCCTGACCCCCTTTACCAGAGCGTAAGTTTCATTGAACTCATGAGTTTTGAGTAGATATGCACAGCAGGGGCGAACAGATCGGGATCTGCTGGGGGATTTCTACCAGATCGCCAAGGGCTTCTGACTGACTCGCGTTTCTTTAACAACTGCAACAACACAATGACACCCCCTCCACACAAACCTAAATTAGGCTGCTAAAGTGAATAAATTTACCCAGGAGTGCACTTTGTGCCAATGAACTGGGAGCTCCGTTTGTGGGACTGAAAACAACCCGCTAGGCTCAGAATGTGCTGGGAGTATCCTGCCCTTTAATTCCAATTGTTATCTTTTGCACCTTGACTCCCCTTGGTAGATCTTGGGGTTTTAGTGGAATGATAGCAAATATATATATATATAAGAGAAAGAGAGAGAGAGAGAGATAACGAGCCTGAAGCCTGCCCGCCTCTGTTGCGTAAAATTGTCAGAGAAGGAAGATTGCGATCCGGTGCCCAATTGCTTGGGAGCAAGCTGCATTCAACAAAAGGAACAGGTCGCTTCTTTTGAGTAAGGGCTCCTCTGTTTGCAATCCCTTGAACACATTGGGATTTACTCTCGAGTAAGCAAGTGCCTAGGATTACGACGTGGAGCCGAAAGTCCCCAGCGCGAAGTTCCCTTCTCTGCCACTTATCTCAGAAGTGGCCATAGTCAAGACACCCACGGCTTTGCCTCTGTAATACGGGGACGGGATCAATGTAATTGACCTATCCTCCAGCAGCGTTGCAGGATGGGTCACGAATACGTGCAAAGCGCCTTCAACGCTTCAAAACCCTATTCAATCCTGACTCCTTTCTGTGCTTCTCCATCTATGCAAACGTTAGACGCTATCTATCCCGGGCTTGTGTGACAGATCAATCCCTCCAGACTGCAAGTCACTTCGCAAAGGGGATTTCTCTCCCTCTGCCTGTCAATACCTAACGACAAACGCACACATGCTATAATTAACGATATGTACCTAAGCCTGACGGGCTGCTCTGTCTCTATCCGTCCACCGTGTCTAACTTATGGAGGCTGAGTGTTTTGTGTGTGTGTATCCATATAAACCGTTTTGTGTTATCTACTTCCCCGGGCGGGGGGGCGGGGGGCGGAATATCACTCTATCGCTTTTCTCTTGTCTAAAGAGGGACCTTTTAAAAATAATAGTAAAAATAATAATTAATCATAATAGGCTTCGACTCTCATTTTACTTGAAAGAGACAGACAGAAAGAAAAGCAATTGTGTGTTTCTCCACCCCCCCTCTTGTTGTAAGTGTTAAATAACTTTCCCAGCGTGTATGAAAGGAAGATTGTATTTTATCAACAGCTGACTGAGGCTGTCATCTGATCTTCTCCGTTTGGTCTTCTGGTATCATATTTATTTAACCTACTGGGAGACCATGAGCCGGGGCAGCTTCTCTCTGCTGGAAAGAGCAGACGCATTACACACTGCCCCAGGTATCCTGATTGATTGTTCCCACCCCAAAGTCTCTGGATCATAATTTAACTCAGCGGCAGGCCTTGGAGGCTGGTGTGTGTGTGTGTGTGTGTGTACAAGGGGAAGGGTGGGGGCTAATCGGGAAATACGTGGAGGGGCTCAGGCTGGGAGGAATGAGACATGATCTTTCCCCAGGTCTTCGCATTATAAAGAATGTATGTTGCAGGTATATATTGTCATTTATATGAATATATTTGTGTGTGAGTATTATATGTACAGTATACAGTATATATATAATAAGTTTATAAATTACAGTAATGGATACACAAAAGTTTTTCTCCCTCTGTCGTGGACCTCCAATGAAGCTGCATGTTGGAAGATTCAGGACAAATAAAAGTAAGGACTTGTTCACACAGTGCAAGAGTTGAACTAGGGAACTTGTTCCCACAGGAGGCAGTTATGGTCACCAACACTGCTGGCTTTCAAAGAGGTTTGGACAAGGTTATCAATGGCTTCTGTCTAGGCATGGTGGGTTTGTGGTTTGTTTTTTTTTACTCTGCCTTCATAGTTGGAGGCAGCAATGTTTCTGAATACCAACTGCTGGAAACCCCACCTTTTGCTTTGGGTTTCCCACAAGCATCTGTGTGGCCACTGTGAAAACAGGATGTTGGACTAGATGGGCCATAGACTGATCTATTGATTTATTGATATTTATTTTATTCAGACCTTATTTATTTATTTATTTATTTATTTATTTATTTATTTATTTCGGATCCTGTTGTCCTCCAAGGAAGCCAAGGTGGTGTACCTGTATCTCCCTCTCCTAATTTAATCCCCACAACAACCCTTTGAGGTAGGTTAGGCTGAGAAAGGCAGTGATTTGTCCAAGGCAGGGATCAACAAACCTTTTCAGCAGGGGGCCAGTCCATTATCCCTCAGACCTTATGGGAGGCCGGACTATATTTTTTGGGGGGGAGGGGGGGAATGAACGAATTCCTGTGCCCCACAAATAACCCAGAGATGCATTTTAAATAAAAGGACACATTCTACTCATGTAAAAGCATGCTGATTCCTGGACCATCCGCGGGCCGGATTGAGAAGGGGATTGGGCCGCATCCAGCCCCTGGGTCTTAGTTTGCCTACCCATGGTCCAAGGTCACCCAGAGAGTTTCAAGACTGAATGGGGATTTGAACCCTGATCTCCCATATCCAAGTCCAGCACTCCAGCCACTACACTACACCACTGCTCCTTTATATCTGGAGTTCCGTTGAGTTCTCCAAGAATTTAACAGCCTTGAAGTGTTCTCCAGGTCTAACCTGTTCCATAGATCTTTACAAATGGGTTTTTTTTGTGGGGGTGGGGAGAGGGGTAGAGTAGACCAGGAGAAATCTGGCTGAGAAGGCTAGCCAAGATTGGTGCTTTCCCAATGTTCTCCTAAATTAAAGACAGGCCTGCACTTACTCTTCAGTTTTTCGTCGTACATAATTTGAGGCCCTCTGGATCAGATCTAGGGCTCCTCTGTCCCAGCTTCCTGTTCCCAACAACGACCATCCAGGTACTTTTAGGAAGGTCCCAGGCAATGCCTGAAAGTGAGACCCCACTGTAGTTAGCCCTCTAACAGCTGGTCTTTTTGTTTCAATATAGGAGTCTGAGAGGAAGCACTCTGGCAAATTGGTCATTGACTGGAGACTGCAGCAAGTGCTGAGATGGATACAGAGAGCTGTCCAATAGGTAGTGGTAGTATTATCTACTCTCAGCCCTTAGACCCTAAGGCAGGGATTCCCAAACTGTGGTCCTTGGCTTCTTTCAGGTGGTTTGTGGTGTGTTCACATTAAATATTCATATTGATTAACTGTATTTCGGTTGTTCAGCATTATATTACAATGTGGATTCCATAGAAAGCAAAGTATAATGCAACAAAATTCAACCTAAGAAATAAAAGAAGCACTAAAAACACAATGAAAAATCACAAGCATCTAGCACGGCATGTTACAATTGCTACAACAGACAGAAAAATCATTAAGTGGTCCAAGACCATCAGTAGGTTTTTGCTACCCAGACACACAGCCAGCCTTTCTAACTGTCATTTCTGTGCATCCTGTGGACTAGCTGCTGCATGTACTCACTTCTCTTTTTTGCTGGAATTGTTCCCCTTTGGGATGCTCCAAGCAAAGATTCATTTACTGTGACTTCTAGTCGTCATGTTGCCTTTTCCCTCCCACTCTTCACTGCCTCTGGCATTGTAAATCTAGACATGCAGGTTTCAGGTTTAGGTGTTTTTACAAAGGAAGCAAGGCCATTAAAATAATAGGCCTCTTCATTGGTAGGTAGAGTATCATCTTCTTGGGCTTGAAGTATGCCTGGTCCTAGATGATGGTCCAGAAACACGTTTTCCTTAGCTGAAGATAAGATGGAGCACAAGACCTGTGATGAGAAGGTAGCTCAGTGGTAGAGCATTTACTTTCCATCCCCCAAAGGAAGGACTGGAAATGGGGATGTCTTCTGTCTGAAACCCCAAAGAGCCACAGGTAGGGTCTCAGCCTGCATACTAGATGAAGCTGGTAAACAGCTGCCCTGGACACAGAATTGTCTCCATGGACACCAGCAAGTCCAAAATGACTCCCAAGCTGTGCACCTGGTCCTTCACGGACACAGTTACCCCATTCAGGACCAGGGAGTCCTCCACACCCGCCTGCCCCCTGTCCCCCAAGAACAGTACTTCTGTCTTGTCAGGATTCAATCTCAATCTGTTAGCCGCCATCCATCCTCCAACCACCTCCTGACACTCACACAGGACCTTCACTGCCCTCACTGGTTCTGATTTAAAAGAGAGG
Source organism: Podarcis melisellensis (assembly GCF_964234715.1). Lineage (NCBI taxonomy): Eukaryota > Metazoa > Chordata > Lepidosauria > Squamata > Lacertidae > Podarcis > Podarcis melisellensis. Next base: position 30,508,089 of record NC_138546.1, read on the forward strand.
TAGAGCTGGGTATCATCCACATATTGATGAACACCCAGCCCAAATCCCCTGATGACCTCTTTCAGCGGCTTCATGTAGATGTTAAAAAGCATGGGGGAGAGGACGGAACCCTGAGGCAGCCCACAAGAGAGCCCAGGGGGCTGAACACTCATCCACCAATACCACTTTCTGGATATGGCCCAGGAGAAAGGAGCGGAACCACTGTATAACAGTGACCCCAGCTCCCAGCCCCCCCAGACGGCCCAGAAGGATGCCATGATCGATGGTATCAAAGGTCGCTGAGAGATCCAGCAGAACTAGGAAGCAGCTCCTAGCCTGCCGGAGATCATCGACCATTGCGACCAAGGCAGTTTCAGTCCCATGGTGAGGCCTGAATCCCGACTGGAAGGGATCCAAATGGTCTGCATCCTCCAGGCGTGCTTGGAGTTGTTCAGCAACCACCCACTCAATCACCTTGCCCAAGAATAGAAGATTTGAGACTGGGCAATATTGGTGGGGTCTAAAGATTTTTTTAAAGAAGTGGTTTAATGACCGCCTCTTTCAGTGGGTCTGGAAAGGCTCCCTCACAGAGGGAAGCATTCACCACCCCACAGAGCCCATTGCCCAGCCCTTCCCGGCTTACTTTTATGAGCCAGGATGGACAAGGATCAAGAAGACAGGTGGTTGGTTTCACTTGTCCAAGCAGCCTGTCCACATCCTCAGAGTTAACAGATGGGAATTGATCCCATATAACATGACTAGATAGGACTCCAGTACTCTCCCGCCCCGGCCCTGCTCCCATGGTGGAGTCTACCTCTTTCCAAATCTGAGTGACTTTATCTACAAAAACCTTTGCAAAAGCATTGCAGGAGATCTTGGGGTCCTTACCAGGCCCCAATGACAAAGGTGGTTCCAATAGATTGTGAACCACCTGAAAGAGTCTCCTGCTGCTGTTTTCTGAAGATGCAATAGAGGAGGTGAAGAAGGGCCTCTTCACCATCGCCATCGCCACTTGGTAGGCTCGACGTTGAGCTCTAACCCATGTCTGGTCCGATTCAGAATGAGTTTTCTACCACCAGCACTCTAGCCATCTCAACGATTGTTTCATTGCCCTCAGCTCCGGGGAAAACCATGGGGCTGTCTGGGCTTGTTGTTGTTGCTGTTGTTATCACTATGAATTTATAGAGGTGTTCAACTGTCATAGCTGATCTGTAATGGATCCTTTGAACTGATGCATTAAGTGAGTATGAGAAAATATATGGAGAGAACCAAGTTCATGAAGAGTGATGCAGACAATGTTAGTTTGGATGAGTAACGACTGATGAAACAAGAATGTAAGAAGATCCCTGCTGGATCAAACCAAAGGCCTGCACTCTCTGGTGGCCAACCAGATGCCTGTTGTGAACCTGCAAGCAGGACCTGAACACAGCAGCATTTGCCTGTGCTGTGGTTCCCAATAACAGGTATTCAGAGGAACACAGTCTCTGACAGCTCAGGTAGAACATAGCTGTCATGACTAGTAGCCACTGAGAGCCTCCTCCTCTATGAATTTGTCTAACCCTCTTTTAAAGCCATCCAAGTTGGGGTCCATCACTGCCTCCCTTGAGAGCAAGTTCCATAGTTCATCTAGCTTTAACTAAGATGGTGTAGCAAATAAAAGGCAATCTCATAAAAGCTTATTATTACACTGCAACATATGTGTTTTTTTAATACGATTGTTGTTATGATGTTACTGTTGTTCTCAGTATTATTATTATTATTATTAGCAGCAGCAGTAGCACCCTTTACTGAGCAACACACAGCACAAACAAAACATCTCTGCCCAAAGGATCTTACACCAGAAACTTAGAAGATGGGCTGGCTGATACCAGAGGTTGTTCTGGTTTGCCTTTTAATCAGATACACTGTTTCATTTTCCTATGGGGAAATGAAACTGACATCTGAGAAACCGTAATGTGATTTATCACTTGCCTGGCTCATGCAGTAAAGGGACACTTGTTTGAAAGCATGATTTCCGGCCTCTTGTTAGAAGGAAGCTTGTATTTTCCACCACCCTCTGAGTTTGCAAGTCAGGCATTACAGATCGACTTCTGAATACTGGGCCCTTGTAAGCTGACTTGCAGAGGTAAGCTGTGCAAACAGGACTCAACAATGCCTTGCGGTTTCCTTACACATGCTGCCTTTTCACCTTGCCACATCAAACCCTCTTTCCCTTATCTCCAGGCCACCAAACTTTCCTACCCCTTGCTAATCTTTGCTGTTCCTTTTTTTCTTCTTAAAGAGAATATTCACTAGGAAATGGGCAGAAAAGGATCAAAGAGCAAGCGCAGATGATAATGTGCCCCCCACAATCAATCAAAATCCACAACCATCACAGACATAAAAAATCACGAGAGTTTTTTGGTCTTCACAGTTTACCTGCAACAGAAGAATTTGTGTCCCCACTGAAGCTTTCAAGTGAGAGACTAATTCCTCCCTCTCTTTGGAAAACCTGATGGGATAACTTCTCTTTAGATTTGCCTCTGTTTCATCTTTCTTGGAAAATGTGCTTTGTTCTGTATTTCACTGTAATAATAATCATACTTATATCAGAATGGTACCAAGGCACCAGAACCCCCAGCAGACAATACAAAGTCCTCCTAACAGGGGAAAAGATCAAGCAGCCTTTTTATTTTTATTTTTTACATAATAATAGTTTAAAAAACACCCTTTCTCTTATGGGAAGCAGAGATTGTTCTCACTCCCCCGGGCTCTCATGCTTCTTTCTTTCCTCCCAAGCTTTTGTTCCTCAAGAAAGAGTTAAACTAGTTTACACAGCAGAGAGTGGCAAACACCTGCCCTCCCCACCTCTTCAAAAAGCACACTTTCCAAAGCAAGCACACATTTTTTTTTAAACTAGCTTTTCTGTTAGGCTGCCTTTAAAAAAATAATAAAAAATACAAAAAGATTGCTTTTTCATCGTGTGAGTAGCAAAATCAGATAATGACCCAAAGAGCTTGAAACCTAATCAGCAATTTCTTTTTTTTTTGCCTCTTTTTTAAGAAGTCAAGAAGAGATTACAAGTTAACTCCGGTGCTGTTTGTTGGCTGGCTGTAATGTTTGCTCAACCACATTATGATGGTGAGAGTAATGGATTTATCTAGATAAGGGGAAGTAGAGCTTGCCAACGAAGAAGGGGAAAAAAATATCAAGGTCAAACACAAGATAAGGCCTGACACTTTCCCCTATTTTTCACACACTTGAAAGCAAGTGTGACAATACGAAAGGGGAAGCGGAGTCGGCTCCAAAACACACCTACGCGGATCATAAGGAGAACGGAAAACATCCTAGCACAAATCATTCTTACCTCTTATTTAAAAATTAACTCTAATTTTTATTTAACTGCCTATGCCATGTTTGTTACATGATGACATTTTAAGGGGGTGGGAGGAAATACTCTTTAGAAGACATCTGAAGGAAGCCCTGTTTAGGGAAGTTTTTAATGACTGATGTTTTAATGTATTTTTAATCTTTTGTTGGAAGCCGCCCAGAGTGGCGGGGTAGAAATAAATTATTGTTATTGTTGTTGTTATTGTTGTTGTCATTATCATTATCATTCCATAACATGATTTGCATGCTTGATCAAAACCAGAGTTTCCCAGATTTCTGATTGCTGCAGCACACTTCTTTTTCATGAATGAAATTGCAGGCAAGCATTCACGCAGTGCGTGTAAGAGTAGGAACGTTATTAAAATTAACACCACCTGTATCACCATTGATTCTCTTCTCGTTGCAGTCCTCCTTCTACAAACCTGATTGATACGAGATGGAAAGAAAAAAAGACTTGTACAGATTGGTTCACTTCTGTGAAAATGACACCCCTCTTACAGGAGGGCAAATCATGGAAAGGCTGGAGGAACGCAAGGTGAACTGGCTATTAGTCCACCAGGTATCACATTTTATTTCAAATTCAGCAGTCAAATCTCAAGCAATTGGACCATTGACACCATTTGAAAAACTAATTCTGAACATGACTGGAGTCTAAAAAAAATTACTATCAACTCTATACAAAATACTGAGTGACTTAACCATTGGACAATGTTCAGCTAGCAAGCAAAATTAGGAAAGGACCTAGACACCGAAATTGAAGAACAATCTGTGGACAACTCCCCACCCCCCCACCCCCAAATCAACATCAACCTGAAGCAGAGAAAAGTCTTTTAAGTTAATACTCAGATGGCCTCTAACACCTTTAACACTCAGCTACCTAGGCAAAACATCCTTTTCAGCATGTTGGAGAGGGTGCAAGGTAACTGGTATAACTTTCCACCAGCTCTCAGAAAACTTCAGTAGTCCTCTTTTGGCACAACAGTGGTCTTTAGTGTGCAGATTGATAACCACCAATGCAGATAATCTTATGAGTCACCTGAAGCTCTAAAGGCGGAATAAGCGGAAGCAATAAATTTCAAGAACTACCGGTATAGAGCTAAACCTTCTGAAACCTACAGCTTATCCAAAGAACTTCCTAAACAGAAAAGTCTTAACCACTGAAAGGTGGGCAATGGGTCATCCTTGGAAGATAACTCCAAAAGATAGGAGACACCACTGAAAAAGCCATGCTCTGGCATCTGTCCTCAGTGGCTTCAGTTGAGGGATTTCTTAGATGGCTCTAGGTATCATGTTCCCAAAGCCTTCCTGCTTATTATCTTTCATGTGGTGTGTGTGCTTATTCTACTAGACTTGAACTCCAAAATGGCTTCTCCTTGATTGACCCTTCCTATACATGAGTATGTCTACAGACCAAGAGGCCTTTCTTATAGGAGTTCCAAGCATTTTTCATATCTTGTCAAGAGATTCCAATATGTGTTATACATCTCAGCTGTGCAGAAAGGTTCGTTTTATTTCTTATATGGCGGCCAACTCCATCCTCCACCCCTTCTTTCAATGCTTCCCTTTTAATAATCTCTATCAATATTGGTTTTTAGCAGATTTTAATGTCAACTGGGGATTAATGTGCATTAATTGAATTGACTGTATTTCCTTTAATGAGCACAAAAGGATTTGGTGTTAATACTGATGATCCTAATAAGACTCCTCTGTATTATCAGAATTTTCTCAACATCCTGCAATAGTTTATTAGAAAAATGAATTAATTTTGTTACTGTTGCCTGGCTGCTTCTTTTAAATAACAATGCAAGCAAGGTTGATTGCAAATTGAATTTCTTTTATGAGATTTAGGAAAATGAAGTCAATGCACAGCTGGCAGAATGGTTGCAATGGGGCTCTAGACTCACATTCTTCAGCATATCACATTGCCTCTTTTGTCAATCGGTTGAAAATAGCACCTAGCAATGTAGGAAGTTGCGTTACATCAAGTCAGACCATCAGATCACCAGACCATCTAGCTCAGCATTGGCTTCCCAAGGTTTCAGATAGAGGGGATTACCAGGCCCACCTGGAGATTCCAGGGACTGAATTTCTAACCTTCTGCATGCAAAGCAGATGTTCTACCACTGAGCCATGATATTTCCCACCTTTTAAGATAGAGGCTCTGGCTGTCCTTAGTTCCTGTTTCTGGAATCTCTACACAGTGGCTTTCTGTCTTCAGTGTTATGATCTGTAAGCTGGCAGGCCAGCAGGTGGTCAAGCATGGAAGATGGAACTGGCAAGTCAAGAGCATCTCAGTCTGCACCTGAGTCCTTTATAGGATCCCATTCGCCCCTTTTGTCTCATGGTCTTCATAGAATGGTAGCTGCAATACCACCCCCACTGTCATTTACAGTAGTAGTGCTATAGTGAAGCGGTGAGTAGGTCTATTGGGGGAAAGGCAATGTAGTCATTCTGGAAGAAGCTGTGGATTGAACCAAGGACCTTATGCAAAAGAGTTCCATGCAGGATCTAAATGCAATATATGCAGATCCTTTTTCCAGCAAACTGCCACGGTGGCACGAAAAGTGAGGTCCCTGGTTTCTGTGAATCCTCTAATTGGGGATTCGTGTTGTCTTCCTTCAGGCTCCTTTCTTTTATTTGGGGATCATATTGTCACATCTCAAGTTAGATTGATTATTTGTCATGATGGGACTCCCCACGTGGACAGATTCTGTCTTTGCAAAGGGGGTAGGTGCAGGATTTTTTTTTTTAAGGAAGGGAAGTTTGGTTTATGTATCCTCTGAGCATGACTATTTGTTTAGCTATTAAAATATCAAACGTCTTTTGGCCTACTGGGTATATAATCTTTTTTATATATAAAAAATAAGTTAATGTAGTAATTAATATGCTGTTTAGAGCCAACAACTCTTCCCCCACAAACAGTCAGAGAGTCCCAAAGTCTCTCTCGAGGAGAATTGCCTTCAGGGGTGCTGCTTGTTATGGAAAATATTCAGGCTATGGACCCATAGGCACAGCTTTGCATTAAATCTGCCTCTGCTAATTTATGTGCATTGAATTTAGAATTTAAATGTCACAAAAGATAATCTGACTAGTTCTCCATCCAAATTGCCCCATGCAAAATGTCCAGTTAATTTGACCCCATCCCAGGTCACTCCAATCAGTTCCCCTTTAAGTCAGCTACTCCCAGCTTTGGAGCCAACAGGTCAGGCTCCAGCTCATTTCAGCTCCCCACGCGCATCATCCCCAAATCATTTCTAGGTAAAGTCACCACCCGCCACACTTCCATGGAGGGACTCACAGCATGGCCTCATAGGAGATCTTGAAACATATGTAGGTACATATGGGAGACATGCCAATATGGTGGGGAGGTCACTCAGAGCTGGTCAGGTCCTCGATGGGCGATTCATATTAGCTAGGAGTGAAGAACCTCAGGCATGGGGGTCAAACATGGCTCTTTTCCATCTGACCCTTGGAACTCTCCCAAGGCCACACCACCATGGCAGGCCACACCTCTCATTGGCTGTGTTTCACTTCCTCTTTGAGTGCTTTTGGCTGGCTGGAATGTGTACTTGACCTGTGATAATGGCACTGGCTTGCCTGGGTGGAATGATGTGTGGGTGTATGTAGAAACCTTTGATTTTGCAATGTAGCCTGCTGCACAAAGATAATAGTCACACTTGTTGCTCCACCCACTTTTTGCCTCTTATGTTTAAGACGCTCCCAGGAAGCTGACAAGCTGTTCACATGCACCTCTTGCAGTCTGGCCTCAAAGCTTTGTATTCAGGGCTAGACTACACTACAACCCCAGAAGTTCCATTTAGCTCAGTTGACTGGTAGCCATTGATAAACTAATCCTCAGTAATTTTCTAACCCATTTTAGTAAGAAAGAAATTTATTACATATCTTGTTGCAGGAACTATTGATTTTATTCTGGATCATACAATATAGTGGTACCTCGGGTTACAGATGCTTCAGGTTACAGACTCCGCTAACCCAGAAATAGTACCTCGGGTTAAGAACTTTGCTTCAGGATGAGAACAGAAATCGTGCGGTAGCAGCAGAGGGAGGCCCCATTAGCTAAAGTGGTACCTCAGGTTAAGAACAGTTTCAGATTAAGAACGGACCTCCAGAATGAATTAAGTTCTTAACCCGAGGTGGCACTGTAGTTGCCAATTGTGTGGAATGAAAACAGCGTATATGTGTGTGTTTATGTGTGTGTGTGTGTGTGTGTGTGTGTATAAACACATTTAAAATCTTTCACTCATATCCTGCTCTTCAAGTTTAGTAACCAAGCAAGGGTTAACTTCATAGCATTCCATGTTGAACCCCCCCAAAGCCTCAGTTTTTTTTATCTAGCACGCCATAATAAAGGATCAAGAGTTCCTGCTTATTATCTTATCCCCCCCCCATGCTTGTTTTACTAGGCTTGGGCCCAGACCAGTTATGGATTAACACTGTGATCAATAGCCGGCTTGCTGTCTCTCTCTCTGCAGGAGAAAATGAACTGAAAATGCAGTCAAACTCTTATTGATCAAGGATATAGGTCTCACTTTCGTTGCCTCTGTCTCTTGATAACCCACAAATAATGTGATGAGTTGCTAATCTCTCTGATTTTCAATGGACCCTTCACCCCTCTAGACTCTGCCTAGCAGCTTTTATGGTTTGGCTGTGCTGCATTCTGTTGTGTAATACATGTAAGCATCAACTTCCAATCTATTCCCATCTGGCCCGGTCAATTGAGTCACTTAAAATAGTTCATAAATAGAGATGGGCCAACAGGAATATGCAATTATATTTGGCTTTCTCAGAACAGATGAATTATCCTGTAATAACCAACAGATCAGTGGAGTGGTAGAGGATATTGCTTGATTTACTATGCTCAGTGTGTGTTTGTGGGTGTGTTTACCAGTAGTGTAGTGGCAAATTCAGAAGTGCAGGGTCCCTTCATGAGAGTCACAGCCCATGCCCCCTTCTAAGATTATACAACCTAAGATTATACAGCAATCTATAATTATACATAACCAGAGATGCATTGCAATGATTAATGCAGATCTTAATGTGTTGCCATTCAACCAGATCTACTATTTTCCATGCATGTACAAAGGCAACTGAATTGGATTTCTTTAATACATTCATATGGTGTGTCTGAAGTTGTATTTTCCTTGAAGTTCCATTGAAGCTCTCTTGAAACCAAAGCGCCCTGTGTTTTCAATGTTCCTAAATGCTGAACTTTGGAGCATAGAGAAAAATTCCTCTTCTGGCTTCTTCCCATACACCTTCTCTAGAATGACCCTAGGAGCCAATCTTCAGTGCCTGACTCACCTCCTCTCACTGTCTTTGACTCTGATCACAAAGAGGGAGAAGACTTATTTTCAGTGGCTGAAACCCTCCCCTCTCATGCTGATTGTGTAGCAGTAGGATACAGGAGACAGGGATTGTCCTGAGACCTTGCTGCAGAAATAAACCACCACACAGTGCTATTTTTCTAGAAAAAGAGGTGCTGGAACAAACCAGGAATGTATCCCTGATTCTCTTAGAATGGCAATGGCGCCTACGTGAGAGATGCTGGAACTGAGTTCTGGCTGAAAAAAAGCCCTGACTAAACCCTACACAAATCTGGAGTGCAGTCCCTAAGATGGTTGGGTGGTGCCTTGTACACTTCCTTCCAGCAATTCCTGCAACCAAACAGGTGCCAGTTGTATTGTTCTGCTTTCCTTTAGACCACATCAGCAAGGCCAAGAAGGGGTGGGTGGGTCCAGGACCTCCATACACATGGCCCAGGCTTGTGCCATGTGGTGGTCTCTTAGATGCTGACCGTTGCCAGCAGCAGCAGCAGCAGCAGCAACAACTCTCTCTCTCTCTCTCTCTCTCTCTCTCTCTCTCTCTCTCTCTCTCTCTCTCTCTCTCATCTATATCATCTATCTATAATCTATCTATATCTATATATTATTTATCTATCTGTCTATCTATCTATCTATCTATCTATCTATCTATCTATCTATCTATCTATCTATATCTATCATCTATCTATATCTATCATCCATCTATCTATCTAATCATCTAATCTATCTATCTATCTATCTATCTATCTATCTATCTATCTATCTATCTATCATCTATCTATCTATCATCTATATCTATCTATCTATCATCTATCTATCTATCTATCTATCTATCTATCTATCTATCATCTATCTATCTATCTATCATCTATCTATCTATCTAGCATCTATATCTATCATCTATCTATCTATCATCTATCATCTATCTATCTATCTATCATCTATCATCCATCTATCTATCTATCTATCTATCTATCTATCTATCTATCTATCTATCATCTATCTATCTATCTATCTATCTATCTATCTATCTATCATCTATCTAATCATCTATCTCTATCTATCTATCATCTATCTATCTATCTATCTATCTATCTATCTATCTATCATCTATCTATCTATCTATCATCTATCTATCTATCTATCTATCTATCTATCTATCTATCTATCATCTATCTATCTATCTATCTATCTATCTATCTATATCTATCTATTTATCATCTATCATCTATCTATCATCCAATATTGTCTGTCTTATCATTTGTATTAATGATATCAATCTAATTTACCTATCATATCTTACATGCCTTATCTAGCCAATCAATTTATCTTATCTGTTTCATCAAATATCTGTCTATCCACCACAGAAGAAGAAAAATGCATATTTCTAAAGAGAGGAGAGAATGGGTTAAAGAAGCATATGGCCATTTATACTACAGCTAATTTGAAGCAATTGGTAAGATCTTAGAAAAATGTCTTACAAAACATCCCCCAATTAAGCTCTTTTTTTAAAAAAAGAGAGAGCTGCTAACAAAAACAAGAAAAACAACAACAGAACAAATAACAAATCGAGAAACCCAGACTCTTTCTTCTTGTTCCGAGATGTCCTACCCAACCCAGAGCATGGCGTTGCCATCCGGGAGCTGAGCACATCCATAATTAATGCAATCTGTCGACTATTATGACTAGGCCTGACAGCATGGAGATGACAGCTCCTAAATATGTAGACATTTGGTAGTAGTCTGCATGGTGCTCAGTAAAGGTTTGCTGCTTTTCTGGCCAGGCTAGGATGCCACCAGTGTGGCTAACCCATGGCTCACAGCACACACACATTTCAAACTGCCCTCTTTGGCACAGCAGCTGAATGTGAACAAGTCCTTTTATGTCCGTCCTCCTCTTTTTCTCCCTCCCTCCTTCCCCAAATCTAACGCTTTTATTTTTGTCAATAAACTGTGTCATTTATTCTAGTGAAGAAAACTCTGTCGTTTGAGGTCTTTATCAGAGTTCTTACAAATCAGGTTAATTGGTGATCAACAGAGCTTTTCTGCTTTTAATGAGGCCTGGTAGCCTAAGGCAAGGGCCTAGCTTTAGATAAGGGACTTTCCCTTCCCTTCTGCTGGACTCTTTGATCACTCCTCCCGCCCCCCCATAACAACAACAGGCAAAAAAAATATAAAAAATCAGGAGAACAACCGCCGGGAATGTCATTGTTTTTTAATTGCCTGATTACCAAATGTTGGAGATAAAAGATAGATGTTCTCAATTAATAACATTTACATAGATTAGCATCACTAACAAGCCTCATTAGGAGCGCCTGACTTTTTGTTTAGATGGTGTCCCATGTCATTTGTGTGCTCTGATTTTGCTTGCTGGAAGGGCCTTCTGCCCATGTAAGGCAAAGGACCGATTCTGTTTCTCATCTCATGCTGTTCTTCCAAATGAAGACGACGTTCCAAGCGGGGTGGGTGGCAGGAAGAGATTTTGCTTCTTTTTGACACTTGTTATAAACGAGAGCTTTTTGGCTGTACTTCCATAAAAATTGCTAAACCTTAAGGAGGAGTGATTTGCTATTTGGCTATTTGCCAAATCAAGGTGGCACCAGGTTAATAAACAACATAGGTAGAGACTTGGGTACCTAAGTTCAACAGGTGCTAAGTTAAATGGGTAAACACTCAAGAGGAACAGTGTTCTGCCTTTATATCTATATCTATCTCCGGGGTGAGCTCTCGTTGCTTGGTCCCAGCTCCTGCCAACCTAGCAGTTCGAAAGCACGAAGTGCAAGTAAATAAATAGGTACCGCTCTGGCGGGAAGGTAAACGGCGTTTCCATGTACTGCTCTGGTTTGCCAGAAGCAGTTTAGTCATGCTGGCCACATGACCCGGAAGCTGTACGCCGGCTCCCTTGGCCAATAAAGCGAGATGAGCGCCGCAACCCCAGAGTCGGCCACGACTGGACCTAACGGTCAGCGGTCCCTTTACCTTTATATCTATCTATCTATCATCTATCTATCTATCATCATCTATCTATCTATCTATCATCTATCTATATCTCTATCTATCTATCTATCATCTATCTATCTATCTATCTATCATCTATCTATCTATCTATCTATCATCTATCTATCTATCATCTATCTATCTATCTATCTATCTATATCTATCATCTATCTATCTATCTATCTATCTATCTATCTATCTATCTATCATCTATCTATCTATCTATCTATCTATCTATCTATCTATCTATCATCTATCTATCTATCTATCTATCTATCTATCTATCATCTATCTATCTATCTATCTATCTATCTATCATCTATCTATCTATCTATCTATCTATCATCTATCTATCTATATCTATCATCATCTATCTATCTATCTATCTATCTATCTATCTATCTATCTATCATCTATCTATCTATCTATCTATCTATCTATCTATCATCTATCTAATCTATCATATCTATATCTCTATCTATCTATATCTATCTATCATCTATCTATCTATCTATCTATCTATCTATCTATCTATCTATCATCTATCTCTATCTATCTATCTATATCTATCTATCATCTATCTATCTATCTATCTATCTATCTATCTATCTATCTATCTATCTATCTATCTATCTATCTATCATATCTATCTATCTATCTATCTATCATCTATCTATCTATCTATCTATCTATCTATCTATCTATCTATCTATCTATCTATCTAATCTATATCTATCTATCATCTATCTATCTATCTATCTATCTATCTATCTATCTATCTATCATCTATCTATCTATCATCTATCTATCTATCTATCTATCTATCTATCTATCTATCTATCTATCTATCATCTATCTATCATCTATCTTTCTATCTATCTATCATCTATCTATCATCTATCTATCTATCTATCTATCTATCTATCTATCTATCTATCTATCTATCTATCATCTATCTTTCTATCATCTATCATCTATGTGTCATCTTTCTATCTGTCATCTATCTAACTATCATCTATCTCTATCGTCTCATCTATTTAACATTTATCTTTATTCTAGGTATTTATATTCCCATCCTTAACTAAAGTTCTCAGGGTGGCTTATAGGCATAAATAAACACATTTTAGCTTACATACAATAAAGCAAGGCAGGTAGTTATCAGGGTTTGGCCTGTTCAATAGTGTTCACAGATGTGGTAGTCTGGGGTCATGGGAGATTAGAGACCCCTTACTGTTTTTGCAGTTGGGTCCCAGCAGGATCATGGTCTCCACCATCCTAGAGGGAAGCTTTTTTAGCCATTGAGAAGACTTCTCAACCTTTCTGCTGATTGGCTGCACTTCAAAACATCTGGAGGGTGCCAGGCTGGGGAAGGCTGATGTCATAGAATATAGCATGACTATCCAGGGAATGTTCGTAGCATGGGAGGATTGATCTGCTGCCAAATCACAAATGCATGATTGCCAGAGAGTCACAAACAGGGGGTATGATGTCATATCCTCTAAACTTTTGTGGTGGGAAGGGAAACAATAGAAGCTTAATCTTCGTCCTATCACTGCACACTCTTCTTCTTATCTACAATGGGATAGGTTGTCTGTAAATTCTCTTAGAAAGCACACTCCATTTTGAACTGGACTATGCACTTCAGTCCCTGCTCCTGCCAACCTAGCAGTTCAAAAGCACGTCAAAGTGCAAGTAGATAAATAGGTACCGCTTCAGCGGGAAGGTAAATGGCGTTTACATGCGCTGCTCTGGTTTGCCAGAAGTGGCTTAGTCATGCTGGCTACATGACCCGGAAGCTGTACCCCGGCTCCCTCGGCCAATAAAGCGAGATGAGTGCCACAACCCCAGAGTCGGTCACGACTGGACCTAATGGTCAGGGGTTCCTTTACCTTTACCTTTTATGGACTTTTGTAACTTTTAAGGGTTATTGCCTGCCTGATTTTCATCACTGTAGCTGTTCAATCCCGGCAAATCTTCTGATGTGAGTAAACCTTATATTTTTTTCTTGTTTACTTCAACAGTCTGAGAGTGTTTTCTTTGTTAAGGGGGAAATGTAGAAGGGAGATGGTCCAAGTCTCCCTGAGCATCCTTGGATTTCATAATAGTTTGAGCAGAAGGTTATACAACGTTGTCTCTGAAAGCTTCTAGAGATAAGCTACACACAGATGGTGAATTTACCCTGCTGAAATAGGTATTTCCATTCTTACACAAGTAAGGAAAGGGAGGATAATTAATAAATAAAATATCCTTTCCTACTCATCTAAATCCATCCGACATGTTGCCCAGTGGGAGAACACCTGCTCTGCATGCATGGGGAGAGACACATGTCTGAAACCCTGGAGGGCTGCTGCCAGTCAGTGTAGGCAATAATGAACTAGATGGGCCAATGGTCTGATTCAGGATAAGACAACTTCCTGTGCTCTTAATTAGTATTTCCATGCCTAATCTATCTTGCAAGGGTGTTGTGAAGGTCAAGGCATGGAGAGGGGAGCATGTGTTCCACAGAGGGGGGTAAAAATGCAATATTATTATTAATTTTTAAAAAAATATTCCTTTCATACACACCCACAGAGGGAAAAACTAGTTTGTCCCAGACAGATAATGACTTGGGTTGTTGCTGGTAGCAACTCATACACATTCTAGATGTATAGTGAGCCAGCTGAGCTTCCTTGAGAAGGCAAGTGGAGTTCACCTACAGAGCCTCCATTTGAACCAACCTCAGGTTATAACCTAATTGGCTTCTTCATCTCAGCTCACTGTCTTCAGGTCAGGGCATGGAGAGATGCCAAGGGATTAAGAGAAACAAGCTGTGGAGTTGCATTGCCTGAAGACAGACAAGTTGAGTTTGAAGCAGTTCTTGTTGCATAGCCCTTGTCTGTCACACCAGTCTGCTTGTTAAAATGAATGTCTCTCCCCCCTCCCCTGCCAAACACCCTCCCTGCCCCCCCCCCGGTTTCTTTTCTTTGAGGAAAGAAAGAAATGAAGTCAACATTACATTGTTCTATACTAGCCTTTTACAACCTGGCTCCCTCCAGATGTTTTGGATTCCAGATGTTTGGGGAGTTGTAGTCTCCCTGAGGCAGCTGCCTCATTCTGCCTAACGGTAGGTGGAGCCTGCCTTGGCCTTGTGAAGGGTAAGAGCAAAGTGTTTCCCCAGCCATAATTCAGAGAAAAGAAGTATGCTATTGAGTTTTGTGTCTGACACAACGAAACAGCCTTTTTCAGATGTGGAAACATTATGGATTCGAATCCTCCCTGAGTGTGGCACCAATTAAGTGACTTCTAAGATGGGAAGGGAAGCTCTTGGTTGGTCAGCCTCATAACAGAATATTCATTGAACATAGCTACTGCGCTTCTGTCTTGTTACAAGGAGATTATTTAGTCATGCAGCACCATTTGCCCTTTTTGATACATCACATTAAGTTTAGCTGAAAATGCCACATCTGATCTACACATGAAGTGAGCCTCTTGGTAAATAAATGCCTCTGAGTGTCATGTATTAGCAATCAAGTTAGGGCATGTCTATTAGAAGCCTTGAAGCTGAACACTGAAGAGTGTCTCCAAGTCAAGAGATATAGAAGAAAGAGAGCAAAGGTAAAGACAGATGTTGGGCTTAAAGATCAGTCACAGCTGGTTGTCCAATCTTCCTGTGGATCTATCATGGCAATAGCTTACATTACAGCCTTCCTTCTCACACCTCCTGTTATATACTATGTGAACTGTTCACATTTTCTATAGTTTAAAAAGATACACACACACACACACACACACACACACACACATTCTATGCAGGGATATTTTAGACTGGTCTGGAGGTTCCAGCTGGTGCAAAATGTTGCAGCTAGACTGTTGATCATAGAATCTTAGAGTTGGAAGGGACCCTGAGGATCATCTAGTCCAACCCCCTGCAACGCAGGAATCTCGGCCAAAGCATCCATGACAGATGGTCATCCAACCTCTGCTTAAAAACCTCCAAGGAAAGAGAGTCCACCACCTCTTGTGGGAGTCTGTTCCACTGCTGAACAGCTCTTGTTGCCAGAAAGTTTTTCCAAACATTTAGTCAGAATCTCCTTTTTTGTAACTTGAAGCCATTGGTTTGAGCCCTACCCTCAAGAGCAGGGGGAAACAAGCATACTCCCTCTTCCATATGACAGCCTTTAAGATATTTGAAGATGGCTATCATATCTCCTCTCAGTCTCCTCTTTTCCAGCCTAAACATACCTATCTCCTTCAAATGTTCCTTTGTCAGGCTTAGTTTCCAGACCCTTCATCATCCTGATTGCCTTCCTGATGGGGACAAATTACTGCCAGCACATAACTCCAGTACTCAAAGGCTGCATTGGCTACCTATATGCTACTAGGTGAGGTTCAAATTCTCGTATTAATTGACAAGGCCCTTCACAACTTGGTTCCAGGATACTTCAAGGCAGTGCTCCCCCCATGACGATAGGCTCTGGTACAGTACTCACCATGAAGTTGTTAAAGTAAGTGCCACACTTTTTAACAACAAAAAGAGAGAGGTGCCAGTGAGTATGCCCTGAAAAAAGCAGTGCTTCAAGGGCTGCCCAAATCCTTAAACTCCAGCACAACCACTGAGGACTTCACTGTTCTTGGTCCTCTGGGGGTTGGGATACACAGCTTATATCCACCAGTATTGTGGGCCAATTTTATGGAACTTCCTTTCAGACAGGCCCTGTCTCTACTGAACGTCCAGCACCTAAGAAAGGTTTTTTATTTTATGTTATAGTTTTAACTGGTTTTCATTTTTTTGCATTGCACATTTGTAAACCACTTAGAGTTAAGCAGTATATAAATTATTTCAATAAATAAATAAATAAAGTATGTGTGTGTGTTCATTCTTTACTTCATCCCCCCTTAAATATTATTGTTAGGGAGGTGAGTTGGTGATGTCACAATACCGCTCACAGCCATTTCCCCCCCATTCACTCCAAGCCATTTTCAAAACAGGAAACTGCATTAGAGTGAGAGAGAAAGAGAATGGTGATTTGGAAAGGATGCTGATTTGGAATGGATTTCTTTAGGTACGAGAGTTTCATTCAACATTAATGCAAAGTTAAGAGGTGGCATCCCATTATCCAGAAAGTGCCCACCATGTTATTTGGGGTGCAACCACTGTACATTAAAAAGAGACACCCCAAATCTTGGTACCTGCAGTGAGCAATCCTTTGAGAAAGGCAACTGTTCAAAGGAAGTTGCCTCATTTTCCTTCCACTGTCCACAGCCAGTTCAAAAGTCCAAGATGAAAACAAGTGTAACAATAGGATATTCATGTGCTGCATTCAAGGAGAACCCACTCCTGACCAGAGCACTGGATGAATTGCTCCAATCCTGCTCATTATGCAAAGGTTATCTCTATAATGCTGCCAAAAGCAGCTCAGTTTTTTTTGAGTTATCTGCCATGTAATTGCCAGCTGGTTTCAGGGGCAAATTTAACTCAGATATCATTTCTTTCTTTCTTTCTTTCTTTCTTTCTTTCTTTCTTTCTTTCTTTCTTTCTTTCTTTCTTTCTCATGTCTGGCTGTAGGATATTGCTGTCCCTTTGAATAGCTATTTGGTGCATATCAGAGGTAACCGCTACCGCAAGTACTCACATTCCAGAGAAAGCTATCTTGATGTTTTGATTTCAAAGGGAAATGGAGCATCATTTGCTTTTAATCGAATCAAGAAACGTTAGTCGATGAATCAGATGTTGCCTATTAATGTATTGGTTATATTTGCAAAAACATGTATCTGGCTAAAACTGAGCTAGCCTGAGGAAATGAGGAGAGTTAATCTTGCTGATAATGGGAGGAAAATGCTTAGCTCAAGAAGAAGGATGCCTGCAAAGGAGTGAGGACAGCAAGAGAACTGCTCCCTCCTTATTTCTGCCCTGCACGCATAATCCCAACAGTGCACTGGATGAAGGACTAGCCCAAGGCATGAGAAAGATGGCAGGTTGGCACCCCTTCCCCATAGAAAGGCTGCAGTTTGGGCCAATGGTTGAATGTTACTTTGACCCTCATTACAGGATAGTGTCCTTCACCACATGGGGCACAGCAGGCTATGTTAGACAGGTGAGGAAGGACATGGCCTGTTAACCACACAGCCCCATGTCCTCCATCAGAAGGGGACAGCCAAGGGCTACTGCCACTGCCACCCAGTAACTGCCACCTGAGGCAGTCACCTCAATTTGCCCAATGGAAGGGCTGGACCCGGTTGGATGGGATGGTTCAACCACCTTCAGTTATTTCCCCTTTTAGGATTGCAGCCTGAAGCTTAAAGTCTTTGAACCTATGCTGAATTTAAGGCTAGCTTATATATCAATGGTCAGAGAAGTGCAAAAATCAGCCTAGTATGAGTCCACTTTAGAGGTGGAGAATTTCAGGCCTGGGACACAAATGCAGCCTTCCAGGCCTCACTATTTAGCCCTTCGACATCTCCCCCAGCCACTGATTTGCACCCTCCTAGAGTGTGCCTAGGGCTTGCCGATCGGAAGCTTGGTGGTTCGAATCCCCATGACGGGGTGAGCTCCCATTGTTCGGTCCCAGCTCCTGCCAACCTAGCAGTTTGAAAGCACGTCAAAGTGCAAGTAGATAAATAGGTACCGCTCTGGCGGGAAGGTAAACGGCATTTCCGCGTGCTGCTCTGGTTTCACCAGAAGCGGCTTAGTCATGCTGGCCACATGACCCAAAAAACTGTCTGCGGACTAACGCTGGCTCCCTCGGCCAGAACAGCGAGATGAGCACCGTAACCCCAGAGTCATTCGCGCCTGGACTTAACTGTCAGGGGTCCTTTACCTTTACCTTTTAGAGTGCTTTTGCCTGACTGGATCCTGCCATTGAACTCTGATAATGCCTGTTGCTTGTCTGGATGTGTGTGCATGTATGAAAACTAGTCTACGGTACAAAAGTAAAATTTGCATTCATTGCTCCACCTACTTTTGTCTCTGACCCCACCCACCACTGGCATGTTGCTCTGGGACTGAAAAAGATGGCTAGCCCTGACCTAGTTATTTCATTGGATTTGTGTGGAAAGAAAGGGAGTTAATTATGTGCATTATATTGTCCAGAGAATGCGGGAGACAAAACACTACAGGATGTCTGAAGCCCCCTAGCTGTCAGGAACAGCACAACGTCCCTTCAGCCACTCCAGCCTCCTTCAGTTTCTCAGGTTCCCTCCCTGCTGCCTTTTAAAGAAGCAAAGCTTGCTGGGTATTTCATGCTCACAGGTGGTCAGTTCAAGGACTCATTAAAAGTTTTACAACTTACCTTTGGCTACACACACCGGAATTATTGTCAGGGTGGTTTAAGAAACCTCAGCCATTAAAAAGGGAAAATAACAAAATTATTATTTAATGAGATGGCTAGTCTTCCCATTGTTACTTGAGTTTCAAAATAGGCTCCCTGGTGTTTCTAGTTTCTGGCTATTTTTTTTGTTTTGTTTTCCCCTTGCTCATTATTAATTCTTTTTTCATCCCCTCCTTCCTAATCAGCCAGAGATTTGAGAGCGTGAATATTTTTTGCTTGTTTTGTCCTCTCTGCCTCTCTTTCTCCTTCCACCCTCTTTTGGATTTAACAGTTACTTGCAGACCTGGTTGAAGATTTAGCAGAGGGTCTGAAGCAGAGGGCATTCCTCGTGACCACCCTAACAGACTCTGGGCATGCATGGTTGATGTGATGACTACACCTTGAGGTCAAAGTTCTTCAGGGATTTCCATAAATCCAATGGGGTAATGTGCCAAATGAGATTAGAGGAGGCTTCTTGTTATTGCAGAATCCAATGAAAATATCACCTGCTAATCTCCTTATGGGAGGGCCCAGGAGCAGGTAGCTAATTTGAGGCTCCTGAGCAAAGGACAGGGCAGGCTGCCTAAGGAGAAAGCAGGGGCTTTCAGCATAACTTGGCTTGATGCAATACATTGATTTTTCAAGTTGGATGCAGAGACTTCCTTTGCTTTGTTCATTTTAGCTGGCTCAAATAGTTTTGTTTTTTAATGGGCATTGCTAGTGTACCATATGCCAGGGTGTGCCAGGACTCAAAGTGGGAGAGCCCTAGTATGTGCAATGATGCCCCCTGTAGCAAATCAAGGCTGAAGCATGGAAGGAGAGGGGAAGACTATATGGCCATCCCAAGCCCAAGCTCATCTCTGCCTCACAAACTGGTTCATCCACCTGACCTGGTCAGGCTAGAAATATTTCCCAGTCAAGTCTGTGTCGTTACCTGTGTTTTGCCAGGGTCTTTTGCCTGTTCATCCTCTAGCCCAGGGATGGGGAATCATTTTCACCTAGAGAGCTGCTTTCTCTTCTTCACAGCTTTCTTGGCGCAACATGGAAGCCAGGGGCCAGAGGAAAAAGCGGACAGCTCAATGAATGTTAGGTTTTGTACAGTAGGCTATTTTCTACTCACACACAACACAGTCTGTATGCTCCATCTAGGCAAGCAAAACACATCCTCAGAGTTCGATGGCGCATTCCAGCCAGGCAACTATATCCAAGGAAGATGGAAAGCAAGACCAGTGAGAGGTGTGGCCTGGAGAGAGGAGTGTGGCTGGTGAGGGATAGTGGCCTGAGGAGAGTCCAGAGGGTCAGATAGTGAGGCCTAGAGGATTGTACCTGACCCCTAGGCCTAAGGTTCCCATTCCCTGCTTTGACCTGCCAGCCAGCTTCCTGATCTTATTGCCTGCCTTTCCTTCCCAGGCTCCCCCAAATTCTCATTCCTATCACTTTTGTTCAGACTTAGGAGCATCCCAGCTCAGGAGCATCCCACACCCTGAGGTTTCAGGGCCAAGTGATCCCTGCTGATTCTTCTTCTGCACTCCCTCACATCACTGAGGTTGGAGATGGAGGTTAATTGGGAGGGTGGAGGAGGGATCAGAGGAGAGCAGACCGTCCCCTTGAGACAATGCAATAATTTACAGCTGCCTCCTGTTGGGATGAAATTTACAAGCTGCATGCTTAGACTTCTTCTTCTTCTTCTTCTTCTTCTTCTTCTTCTTCTTCTTCTTCTTCTTCTTCTTCTTCTTCACATTTTTTTTTTAAAGTCACACACCTGGAAATTCATGCCTTCTCCCTGCCACCTGGAGGGGGCCAAGCAAACATGGAGACTTCAGGTCAGCCCTGGGGGTCTGGAAACCCTAGTCTCAGGTCACATTCACACCACACTTTTAAAACACCTTTAGAGCACATGGATTCCTCCAAAGAATCCGGGGAACTATAGGTGGTGAAGGGTGCTGGGAACTGTCACACTAGGGCGTGGTGGTAAAAGCTACAGTTCCCAGAATTTTTTTGGGGGGAGTCTGGGAAACCCTGATATAATATATATCATGCCACTCAGCTCCAGTCACAGACCCTCCAAGTGTCCCAATTTTCCAGGAACAGTCCCAGATTTACAGAAGCTGTCCTGGTTTCTGATTTGATCCTGGAATGTTCTGCTTTTCCTTAGGATGTCCCTATTTTCATCGGAGAAATGTTGGAGGGTATGCAAGTGCTACTCAAAACCGAAGCTGATAAAGGATAAGGCTTGAATGAGCACCTCACAGCCAGTGCAAGACTTGTCTGTCAGAGCAAATGGGGCACTGCCTCACCAATCTCAGTCTACCCTCGGCCAACCCTAAACTGCCTGCCTTTTTGCTTACAGTCCATCAGGAGGTGGCTCTGCTTGTCGTTGGCTCTGGATCCCCCTACTGTTGGCCTTCCTGCCTTCTGCCCTACCAGTCCCATTGATCCCCATGGACTCACAGATCCCCTCGGAACATCTCATGCCTCCACATCCTTAGAGGAAAAAATAATCACAGTTCAGTTTTTGGAAGGGCCGGTTCGCATAAGAGCTAAGTAGCCTGTTGATTATCCTCTCTTTGGGTTGGCTTAGGGGATATTTTAAACCTGTTTCCCAAGGGGTCAGTGAAAGTGGCAATGGTCTGTTAAGGCTGGCAGATCTCATATTAGAGCCACAGGAGGACAGAGTGAACTTTACAAGGCACTTTTAATCTTTTGGCCTTTAAAGCAGCCCAGGGACACGGAGTTCACATCAGGATAGAGGCATTAGCCAAGAGGAGTTTACAAATCCATCCTCCTCATCCTCACCCCACCTTCAGCCCCACTCCCAGCACAGTCCCATCCTTGGATGCATCGGCCCAAAGCAGATGCTGCTCTTGCTGTGTTTGTGTCTCCCTGTGTCTCGGGTTAGTGTAACCTCTCCCCCCCCCCCGGCTCCTTAGATAATGATTATGGCCAATTATGCAAGATGGCATGCTCTTTAATCATATCACTTACATGTTGGCTGAATGGCATTGACAAGAGTTTGGTGGGGGGAGATAACAGCTGTCCTGGGAGAGGGGGGAAACAAACAAACAAACAGAAAAAGAAATAAATAAAGCGATTGAAAAGCAGAGGGTGTGTAAGAGAGCTTTAATGTAATGTTGTTGTTTGCCTAACCCACTTAAATGTCCATTCCTATTTTTGCATGACATCTCAGTAGCAAGGAATCCTAGCCAATAGGTTTCTGTAACCAGTGCTATTCTTACTCAGAGCAGACCCATTGAAATCAATGGCCACATACCCTCCAACATTTCTCCAATGAAAATAGGGATGTCCCATTCCATAACGATAATTTTACTATTTATACCCCACACATCTTACTGGGTTGCCCCAGCCACTTTTGGCTAACATATATAAAAACATAACAAAACATTAAACATTAAAAAAAAACCCAACCCTTCCCTATACAGGATTGCCTTCAGACAGTTCAGGGGTTGGAAACCTCCATACCCTCCAACATGTCTCCAATGAAAATAGGGACATTCAAAGGAAAAGCGGGACATTCCGGGATCAAATCAGAAACTGGTATGGCTTCTCTAAATCAGGGGCGTCTCTGGGAAATAGGGACACTTGGAGGGTATGTGGCCATGACTTTCTCAGCTCCATTAATTTCAGCGAGTCTTCTTTGAACTAGGGCCACATCCACACCATACATTGAAAGCACCATAATGCCCCTTTAAACAGCCATGACTTCACCTAAAGAATTCTGGGAGCTGTAGTTTGTTAAGGATACTGTGAGTTTTCAGCCTCCCCCTCAATTCCCAGTCCAGTGTGCCTTCTGGGAATCTAGTTCTTCTGTGGGTAGCCCCAGTGGAGAAAACTGGTTGCCTTATAAATAATCCTCAAGCCCTGCCTGTCCATTAGGTGGACTGAGGCAGCCACCTCAGGCTGTACAATCCCAAGGGGTGGCACCCCCACAGGCACCCTGCCTGCTCCTGCTGCTGCAATCCAAGTGAGGAGAAGAGTGACAGCTTCTGGCTTCTTGCGAGATCTCACAGACCTTTCACAAGATCTCACTGGAACCCAGAAGCCACAACCACGTAACCCTGGTAAGTGAGGCTTTGCTGGTGCTGTGGGGGGGGGGTAGTGATGGAATGGCAGCTGTGGAGGGCAGCGCCTTCCTGTTATGCTTAATGTGTCATGCTCAATGGCATCACCAATGCTGCCCCTAGGCTTGGGCCCTGAAATCTCAGCATCTGGCATGCTTCTGATGTGGCAATCTTAGCTTTTAGTCATGATGACAGGTGAGACCTTTAACAAAATGTTGAACCACGCCTTTGCCCCTTAACAGCAGTGCTCCTGTCCATGGTTTGAGCCAGCCATGCTCTCCTTCAGGACACTCCATTTCCCCTCTCCAGACCAATTTACTTGCCCAACAGACGCTCAACATTATGTGGCCACTGAGCATATTCAGTCCTGACGGCACTAGTATTTTTGGGAGCTGGTTTGGATGGTACAATATTTTGACACCCCAATGCTTCCCCCCTTTTATATTTTAATTTATAACTATAACAATAGCAACAACAGATAAAACATAAAGATAATAAATAATACATAAAGTAAGTAAATCAAACTCCTATTGCAATATTGCAACAATGTAAATAAATCATATGGCTATTCATCATCCTGTACCTTATCATTCCAAAACATAATAGAAATTGACCACTGTTCTAAAAACCAAGAACCTTTCTCTCGCTGATAGAATATGCAAGTTTCATTTAACCTTATTTTATTTCAGACCCTTTCAAACCAATCCAGAATTGATTGTACTGGACCTCTCTTCAATTCTTTAGCAATTGCTATTTTTTGCTGCTATCAGTAAATTTGAAACCAATTCCAAAATCTAGCCTTGGAAATATCCCTTGTAAGTAATTCTGTACTCATATTTTTGAATCGTAGATATCCAATCATTTCTAGATTAACGTTTTGAATAGTAGACCTGTATGTCTGAACTACCAAACAGCTCCATAATACATGCAGACAACCTGCCTATTGGCATCTACTAATCCTGAAGTTACATTCGGATACCCCCCCTCCTCCCACAGCGACCTTTTGGATCTAATACCAGTGGCACTCACCACCTGAGTTTGCTGTGATAGGGAGTGATAGGAGTCTCTCTGAGCTGGGTTGGGGAAATCACAGGAGAAGTTCATTGCCTTAACTTACGATCACCCACAGGCATCTGGCTAGCTTTTGTTGGAAGCAGAATGCTATCGTGGAAGAACCTTTGGTCTTTTTCAGTAGGGCAGCTAATCTTGGCTTTCTTTTTTTGAGAAAGAAAAAGAATCAGGAATGTGTATGGAGACATATAGGACCCTAATTGCTGCCAAACTGTAGTGTGTCCTGCTGCAGAGAGCCATGGTTGCCTGACCATGTTTGTTTAAGCCGCCTTTCCTCCCCACTTAGTGGACGTCCATGCCTGCCAGAAAACCATGTGGAATGCATAAAAAACAGGGGCATAAAAGAGGAAGAGAGATATAAACGTAATTAAAAACAGCACCTTAGACACTTGAGCTCAGTGGTTTTAATGGTCCGCTTTATAGGGCCGTCGCAGGCCCATGCAATAATAGATGGGTTGACCGCATGCCATAGGCCACATGGGCGGAACACCACTCCAAGTGATTCACGACGGGTAATAAATCCATGCCATTAACAAGATAAAGATCCCCATGCCACAACCTTGGCATCCTTCCTGTTATGTGGCATCTTGGAAGTTGGCAGGCAGACCCAAAACCCATGAAAGCCTTCTATTCCTTTTTTGTTTTTTTGGCAATGTAAGGAGGAACCAACCAACCAACAAAAGAGATGAGCTTCACCACTTCTCTCCTTTTTTATTTTTGTTCAAATTGCAGGGTGTGTGGGAAAGGGTAAAAAAAGAAATTGCATCCTTGAAAGCTCCTATTCATATGTGGAGAGAGGTGTATGGGGTTTCGAGTTTTGTTTTGCAAGTGTAATAAAAGGCATCAGGCATTGCATGCAGTTGCAAAAACAAAAAACCTTCATATGCAGAAGGTCAAGTTGAGCTGAACTAATACAACAATCGGAAGTCAAGGTTTTGGTTGTTGTTTTTTTTGCCATTACATCACTGGCCCTTTGATAATACCACTCTTCACCTTGAGCCACTCTTGTGTGGATTGCCTGAAAGGGAAGATAGCGAAATCTGCATGTGACAATATCGGGACTGAGTCATCCCGGCCTTGGTTTTCAATTGGGCAAAGCAGCTATGCAAAAAATAAAAAAGGTAGAGAATCTCTTCAAAATTACTTGAAATTAATATATGCTTGAGGAATGTTTGCCAGCTTTCTGAATATGAAGGTGTTTGCCTAAAAGAATATAAGAGTCTCCTCTGGCTACTGTTTTATGAAATATTTATCAACACTCCTGAATGGTGATTTTCTTTTAAGCTTGAAAGCCAGCAACAGATAAACAGAGCAAGTATTGATACAGAATCTCAGGCTTTGAAGTCAGCAATGGAGAAATCACACAGTAATTAAATATTGAGTTCAGGCCGCTATCAAAGCATCTCCTTCGACATCTTGCATTTGAGGGATATGGTGTGATGTGCCACCTTGGGGCAAAAATGGGTTACTTGGAGGAGGATTTGTGTTGCCTTCCTGGGATTCTCAGACCCCCATTTACACAAACAGTTCATCGTCTGAGAAAGCTGTTCCTCGGTTGTACAGCTTCAGGCTGTAAGTGGAGCATTGCATTGTATAAATTCCCTGTGCATGCAAGAAATTAGAAGTCAGGGAAAAGAATTCTCACCTGGTTGCTTTTCCGGCATGTTAATTTTTCTACTTGTAGGGATTTTGTTTTTGCAGGGAACACTCCAGAATGCAACCCTCATCTTTGGTTTGAAATGGTGTAATCCAAGAAGAGCAAAATACAATTCCCAGGACTTTATTAGACAGTGGATATGTAATTCATTTGAACTGTTTCTGCCCAGAAGGCAGAAAAAGTTGCACTATACTCTAGAACATCTTTCCACAACCTGGTGTCCTTTTAGATGTTTTTTAACTACAGTTCCCACTGGCTGCTGCCTGGGGCTGATGGGACCTTTAGTCCAAAATTTCTGGATGGCTTCAGGTTGAAGAAGGCTGCTCCAGAATAACCTGTGTTTCCCCCCTTGAAAATATCTCAGGGGAGGCAGATGCGAAGTACAGGTTGATCTTGCAACAGAAACTTTGCACTGAATTTCTGCTGGTCAGGGGTGAATCCATGCCATAGCTGTAATGTTTGCCAAGAGCTGAATTTTGGGAACTTTCCTTCAGTGACAAAACAGCTGAATAAGTGTTCTCTACAGTATAGCTACAGGTCATAAGGAGATGGTCAACAGCTGTTCCTCATTTGCTTCCAAAAGGACAGCCACAAGTGTAGATTTAGGAGGGTTCCCATGGGTCACTAGTTGAAATCTTTGCCCCAAGGCAGGAGTCTCTAGTGACTTCTCCATCTCTTCCATGTCAACCTTCAAAGAAGGAGATGCCACAGTCTCCTTTAGTAGTTTGTCCCTTTGCTGAACTGCTAGGAGAGTTAGTCAAATGGCTGAGCACTCAAATAGCATGTGTGTGTGAGTGTGTGCATGTGCTGTGAGTTCGGTGCATGTTTTGAAGCCTTCTTTCTCCTGATCTGTTACTGTAATAGGAGAAAGAAAAGAAAATCTTCCAGAGAGCCTTTCTTCCTAACTATGAGTTTACCAAATTGTATGTTATGTTTATTAAATTCTCTCACGTCCCTTTTAAGCCTATAATGTGGTTTTTTCCCCATAACGGCAAATATACCAACCCAACTGATGAATTAAATGATGATTTGGTTTTCTTTAAAAAAACAACCAAATGATTTCAATGAACTCAAGTTCTTGAATCCATTGACAGCTCTAGAAAATTAGGAGATGGCTCACAAGCTGGACTCCACAACAGAGTGTGGGTGAGTCATTCTTCATATAGATCCCCTCTCAAGTTATAAACATGGTGGTTCTGAGCTTCCTCCACCACTTTTGGAGGCAATACACCCCTGAACACCTGTTGCTGAGAATGACACTTGAAGACTCTTTATAGGTTTCCCATTGGGGCATCTGGTTGGCCGCTGTTAGAACAGAACGTTGGATTAGATGGGACACTTGCCTCATCCAGCAGAGCTCTTATTCTGTTCTCAGTACTTCCAAGGACTCTACTGTAGCAAACATTTCCTCCTGGCTAATAAAATTCATCCCAGATAGTACATATAAATACTTAATGAACTGGGGATGATGGTAAGAAATCCATCTCCATTCAGATATATCAGCGATATAAGCTGTGTACTGGGGCATATTAAGAAAATGCATGCATGCCTTTGAGCGCAAGAAGAAAGCTTGCCTTAAAGAAGAAAATTAAAGTTCTTTCGGTGGAATAGCCATAGCTCAGTATCAGAGGACCTGCTTTGCATGCAGAAGGTCCCAGGTTGAATCCCTGGCATCTCCAGGGGGGACTGGGATTGTCCCATATCTGAAGCCTTGGAGAGCATCTGCTGGTCAGTGCAGATAGTTCTGAGCTAGAGGGCCAATGGTCTGGCTCAGTATAAGACTACACACACACAATACCTTTAAAGAATATCCCCCCAAAGAATCATGGGAACTGTAGTTTCCCTCACCACAGAGCTACAATTCCCCGTATTCTTGGGGGCGTGCATATACTGTTCCTAAGTGGACTCAGATCTTAAGATTTGGGCAACACTGAAGTATGCTTGGGGAAATGGTTGATAAGGGTGTAAGTGATTGTTTACCCCCTTTCCACTCTCGTGATACCGGCTGCTTTATACGTGTGCATGTGCATGTCAGTGTGTGTGTTTATTTCATTTTTGCTGTTCCCTAGAATAGGGGAGGCAATGTGAAGCCAGCTAAAAATAGCCCAGTACAGAATGAACTTTTGAACTGTGAAAGCCGGGGGATGTAATCTTCCTGCTTAATAGAGTATTACAGTAGATACTAAACGGTCTGATAGAAGCTTCACTGAGGACTGCACTGTTTATATCAGAGGAAGGGAAATGAGGGTGAAATTATTATTATTGCTTAAAAGCAACTCTCCTAGATGACTAGTGTTGTTCTTCACTAATTATTTATTAGGATATTACCCACTTATTTGCCTATTTGGGATGCATTAGGATTTTATTGGGAGAATGTTGACTCCCTCTCATTTCCTTAGATTTCTGGTTTGTACAAGATAATATTTCCCTCCTTGCCCAGGGGTGCCATTTCTGAGTTCAGTGTTTGCAACTGTGTACACGCCACGCATTTAAAGCACATAATACCCGCCGAGGAACTGTAGTTTCTTAAGGCTGCTGGGGATTGTAGCTTGGTGAGGGGTTTGAATCCAGGTCCTGGGATTCTTTAGGAAAATTCATAGGCTTTAAATGTTCTTTAAATATATTGAGCATTTGCAGCCTGTGTGTTGGGACGTGAGATTTCCAGGAAGGTGCAAAGGCCTGCTCTTGGATGCATTCAAGGTGAAAAGTAAAAATGGCCACCAACTTGGATAGCATTAAAAGACAATTAGACATATTCATGGAGCCTTGGGCTATCATTGACTACTAGCCATGATGGGAGGGTTCTACCTCTTCTGTTAGTGGCAGTATGCCTCTGAATACCAGTGGCTGGGAATCGCAGGTGGGAAGGGTGCTGTTGCATTCAGGTCCTGCTGGTGGGCTTTTCATGGGCCACTGTGAGAACAGGATGCTGGGCTTGATCCCTTTGGCCTGATCCAGCTTGAATTTGAATTGCCACCAACACCCCATCCCCAAACAACAAGACAACACCCTAAAGTCTTTAAACATCTTTAACAGAACGTTAGAAAAGGTTTTTTGTGTGTAAAGTAACATATTGTAATGGAAATATTTACTGTTGATGTTTCTTACCTGCCATTCATCACAGGTCCCAGGACAGGTTAGAATCATATGAAACCACAATACTATAATATTAACTAAACCTGTCTTAAAAACTAATGGCAATGTTATCACCACAGGGGGAAACTCTTAGGCGTTTCTGAAGCCAAGTGATTGGTTCTCATGGGCACTTGCTATATGTGAGAAGCAAAGAGCTTGGGAAGGGATTTTAAATTTGTTGAGTGTGTGCATGTTTTTTGGGAGGGGTGGGGTTTATTAATTCATTTGCTGCCTTACATTTATATCCCACTTTTCATCTGCTGTGGAACTCAAGATGGTATCCATGTGCCCCCCAGGCCTTGACTAGACTTGGACATGCTTAGGTTTCAACAAGGTAGTGGCCCCATATACTTTCACACCACCACCCTGGGACCTCCCTTTCCCATTAGTCCTCCGCTCAGGGTGCTAGCCTCCAGGGTGCACAGGGGTCTATGACAGCTTTTCTGCAAGGTGCCCTCTATATTGGGGTGAGACACACTTCAGTGGTGTGTGTGTGTGTCTGGTGGGCCCAATGCACTGACAAAGCGCCACCACCCCAAAGTTTCTTTCGCTGATTCCCACTCTATGCACCTCATTTCATGCAGGTACCACCAGGAGAGCTTGCTTTGCTGATCTAAATGCATGGGCGGGTTGATACGGAGCCACACTACTGTATAATTCTGTCTTATTCATACTGGGGGCTGGGGAAGTTCCATCTCTTTGACCTGGACTGGGTGGACTGCGGTCAGTCCTGTCATGGCTGTCACTTCCCACACTCCTCCCAGACCCAGAGCCCATGTTTCATTACAATATTGTGCATATTTAGAAATAATTCACTCTGTCTATTGGCCTCTATAGAGCAGTCTCCATAGCTGTGGCAGCTGTAGTTAGATGAGAGTCCTGTGAAGATTAATACATTAAAGAATATGGAATCCTTAGATATTAGACCGGGAGAGGACAGGCGGGTGTAATAAAGAGATAGGCGTTTTCACAACCCACCAGACTCGTTTTAGAATCTTCAGGAATCAAACATTAATCTCTCTGAATACCACTTTGAGAAACCAAAGGAAGTTGGGGGCCGGGGGGAAGGAATCACAGAGAAATACTTTGGATGAACATTGAATCTGGCTGGTTTTGTTATCTGTGTTTCATTAGTTTCATGCATGGTGTCGCTGAGATGCTATCGTCCAGTGATTATAGTGCATAATCAGAGACATCCTCTGGTAGTTAACAGCTGCCCTCAAGCCCCTGTCCACACCATACATGGTAGTATAGATGTGACTAGTCCATAACATCCAACATCTTGAGTCTCCAAACCAGGATGCGCATCTTCCCACCCGTGCTCCTGTTCGAGTCACATGATCTACAGGAGATCACGGAGCCTGAAAGATGCACTTTCTTCAGGATTGCTCACACTGCACCAGAAAACATGCAGTGGAGGTGCCACACAAGATTTTTTCGGAGCAAGATCTTGGCACGAAATTGTGCAAGATCATGGCACCCAAAATGGTGCTCTTGTGAGAGAAAACAGGGTGTCTGTTTTTTCCGGGACACTTGCTAGTCAGCTAAAAAAAGGGGGGTATTTATTTATTAACAACATTAGCATTATTCACATTTAGGCCTCAAACCATAAACAATCATGGCTTCTCCCAAAGAATTATGGGAAGTGTGGTTTGTTAAGGATGCTGAGAAGATCCCTATTCCACTCACAAAAACTGCAGTGGCCACAGCAGTTTGACAGTCAATCCCTCTTCTCAGGGAACTCTGGGAATTGTAGCATTCTGTGAGGAGAATAGAGGCCTCCTACCAACTCTCAGCACCCTTAACAAATTGCAGCTCCCCAGGAAGCCACCACTGTTCAAGTAGCATGGCAGTTCTTTAAATGTATGGTGTGAATGTGAACAGGGACGCGGACTTATAAAAAATATTGGGGGGGGGGCGGGAAAGCTCATGAATAATAAATAAGCTCATGAATATGCAAATAAAGTGGCGCCGCCTCCTCGTGAGCGAATAGGGGAGAGCGTGCTGCGCCTATTAATCAGCTCCAAAGGAAATTGGGTGGAGCTTTTGCTCGGGAGGGAGGGCAGGAGGCATGCAGCCCGCCCCTCCCTGTGCATTTTGGGCTGGGGGAGGGGCGGCGATGGTGCTCTGCTGGAGGGGCGCCGGAGATTATTGGGGGGGCGGAGCCCCCGCAAACGAATTTTTGAGGGGGCTCGGGCCCCCTCAAGCCCCATGGAGTCGGCGCCTATGAATGTGAAGGTATTAACTTTGGATGCTCAAGAGTGGGCTTCCCTCACTCCACCCCGTGGATAAACCGAAATGTTTGTGGTTTTGGTACTATGGGAACAACTGTGTCAAGCAGAGGGTGATCTGGCAATTTATAACAGCCTAGCAGACAGTGAATGTGCACACTTCAGGAGTTTGGAGCTGCCCTAGCTACTAATTTCCCCTCTCTGTTGGATTTATATGAAGGGGTTCCTAGGCTGCTGCTGCTGCTGTTGC
This sequence comes from Podarcis melisellensis, assembly GCF_964234715.1. NCBI lineage: Eukaryota > Metazoa > Chordata > Lepidosauria > Squamata > Lacertidae > Podarcis > Podarcis melisellensis. Next base: position 30,539,484 of record NC_138546.1, read on the forward strand.
TGTTTAAGAAGCATTTCCTTCTTTAGCGAAAACTTCTTTCAAATAAGCAGTTGACATTAAAGCAATGCCGTTCATTATGGGTTTGTTTGGGTTCTCCATGTGGGATTATGCTCTGCCACAGGAAGAGTGCCAGCTGGTAATTTAGGGAAATTACAGAGTCTGGGCATCTCTAAGTACGGTCACGCGAGGTTCAGCTTGACAGCAAAAGAAACAGGAGGGCCGATTAATGTCTGTGAAAGTAGCTAGGCTCTCGGGCGACTGGGGTTCAGTCTCTCGCCATCAGGGCTTGGTTATGCTAAGCATGCTACAGAACAGAGGCTCAGTTAAATTAGGGGACCTGCTGTAGAGAAATCACTAGGGAAAGTCCTGGGGGGGGGGAGATTGTGGTTATCACACTCTGCTGGAAAACCCTACAGAACACCATAGCAGCTTCTGCATCTCAGGGCAGTAAAGGAGCAGCGTTCTTTCCAGGTGTGGGTATATTTAAAAAGACTTGAGTTGGGAAAAGCATCCTTCAGTAGGTGTGGGCCTCCAGGTTTTCTTTCTTTGAAAACCAAGGGGAAGAAAAGCTATTCCAAAATTTTGGTAAAATAATATTCATACTCATTCTAAGGCAAGAGTGATGGAACCTCAGGCTCAGAAGCTGAATGTGGCCCTCTAAGTCTCTCTATTTGGCCCTCAGAACTCTCTTCAGGCCACACCCCCTCACTCTGTGCCATATCCTTCACTGGCCCTGCTTCAAACCCCAAATGTTTTTGCCCTGATTCCAGTGAGTCCTCAAACTCTGATGCAGTCTTTTGCATGGCTTGGCGGAGGGTAGAGAGGGGTGTGTGAGAGTGGGCATGTAGAAACTACTGTATTTATGGGTTTTTGTGTGTGTATATACACACAAGCAGTGGGGTACGGGTGGCGCTGTGGTCTAAACCACTGAGCCTTTTGGGCTTTCCAATCAGAAGGTCAGTGGTTCAAATCCCTGCGACGGGGTGAGCTCCCGTTGCTCGGTCCCAGCTCCTGCCAACCTAGCAGTTTGAAAGCATGCCAGTGCAAGTAGATAAATAGGTACCGCTCCGGCGGGAAGGTAAATGGTGTTTCCGTGCACTGCTCTGGTTTCGCCAGAAGTGGCTTAGTCATGCTGGCCACATGACCCAGAAAAACTGTCTGCAGAGAAACGCCTGCTCTCTCGGCCTGTAAAGTGAGATGAGCAGCGCAACCCCAGAGTCGTTTGCAACTGGACTTAAATGTCAGGGGTCCTTTACCTTTACCTTTTTAAACACACAAACACACATTCTTATGCACAATCTTGCTTTCTGTTTATATACATACATGCATACATTCTCTCTCTCTCTCTCTCTCTCTCCCTCCCTCCCTCCCTCCCTCTCTCTCTCTCTCTCTGTGTTCCCCTCTAGAAATTAATATGCTTCTTCCATTTTATTCCATTTTATTCACTGGGTAAATTACCCAAGATGTATTTCATTCATTTTGTCTATCTCCACAGTCAGGTTACTATATTGATCTTTCCCCCTACTTCTTCCTTTTGATATATATTTTTTTTCCTTTCAGATTTCAAAGAAAAGCCTAATTACATGTATCTGATTCTCGATAGTTCTTGAAATAGCTGAGCAATCAATATTAAGTACACTTTGCACCAATTTAGAAACCTTGTTCTACTCAGACATATATTGTGTGTGTATGTGTGTGTGTATGTATAATTTAAACTGAAAAGCTGGGTAATAGGAATTTTCCAATTAGCTCTGGCTAAATCAGTGTTCTTCCATCACAATCTTAAAAAAAGAAGAAGCTGGTACTCGATGAAGAGAGGGGACTAAAACCTATCAAGAAAAAGAAGGATGTGTGTTGGGGGGGGGGAGAGAGGATTTTAAAAGAAGGACATCTTGCATAAATGAGACATAGAAACTAATAAACGGAGTGTGAGACTCGTTTCTGAAATGCTCCCCATTCACCGGAGGGAGGTGTAGGAATGATCATTGCCTGTGGGGAGTGTCACTTGTTAATTAGACGCGTTTCGCCAGCACTTGGAAAACCTACGCTCTATGTGCTAAACATTCACATTAATGATTGCCTAGATGTTGATGGCTTGAACGGAGGAGACTTTGCAACACGGTCTCCAGCTCATTGTTGTGAAGGCAGTGATTGTTTGCAGCCTTGGATGCTAAAACAGGGAGGCGAGAAATGAAGAAAAGGGATATGAGATTAGAAAGACAAGATGGGGGTATTGATTCTGCCAGCTTTAATTTTCTTGTGCTCCTGGCCTTACGGTGGGGAGGGCCAACTTCTCGTTTGTTGCGGCTGGCTTTGACCTATAAAGCGATACAACAGAGATGGTGAGAGATCAAGCAGCCAACCAGCCAGGGGAGGCCGATCCACTAGGGCAAATGGGACACTGTCCCACCAAACTCAGACAGCCCTCAGCCAATCCCCACTTGCTGACCCTCTTTCTTGCAACTGCTCTGGGGACAGCCCTGGATATCATCTTCCTCCTCCTTAGTTTCAGTTTTATTCTAGTAGAACTCAGCAGGAGGAGGACAAGGGCAAAACAATGCCTTTCATAAGCTCTGGAGCCCCCTATTATTGGTCTCCTTGCCTTCTACCCTACCAGTCCCAATGGGCACCACCCACTCTGGCAACCCTGCTTCCCCCAATTTGGTGCCTTCCAGATATTTTTGGACCAGGTTGGACAGAAGGTAGATCAGGATCTGATGATAGAGCTCTGGGTGAACTGCAGTTGATTGGCAAGGGTTTCTGATGCTCAAATACCTAACAAGTGCTTCCTCACCTCCCTTAGCTAGGTTGCTAAAAACAGTTGCATAGCATGGGTTGCCAGTGCCCGGGGCCGTGAGGAGGGAAACAGACAGGGTATGCATGCTCCTTCAACAGCCTAATGGTGTCCGCGTCACACAGGAGATTGCAGCCACACGGAGAAGCCATTTTCAACAGAGCCTAGCAACAGAAGCACTGCCAGTCAGTGCAGACAGTACTGAGGTAAATGAACCAGTGGTCTGACTCAATACAAGGCAGATTCCTATGTCCCTCATCTCCTCTCTTGATGAAGACTCCTGTTTGTGTTTCTGCTTGAGTCCCTGACCAGGACATGCCTCCTCACTGACTGCTGCCAGTCAGTATAGAGTAGTACTGACCTCCCTCAGTCTAAGGCAGCTTCCTATTATGTCACTTACTTGTGGTAAGTCAGCTGTATGTTTTGGGGCCCTCCTGTTCATTTTGCTGAGAGGGATGTCTGCCCCAAAGGTCTGCTCTAATGGCATCACTTTATGGATTTTTCTCCCTAGTGTGTGTGTGGGAAATCCCTTGTGCCCCCTTCCCTATCTTTTAGCTGCCAGCCCAATTCTGTTCCATTTGCCTGGTTTCTTGAGCAGACGAACATTGATTGTTTGTAATGGCTGCCTTATAGGTATCGTTACTGTTGTTTCCTTGTACCATTTCATTTGTTTTTAATTCCTTTATTCTTAACTGTTTAAGGTAGGTAACTTTATACTGGTGTCATGGGAGGTATAAGCTGTCTTGAGGACTAGTAGAGTATACAGTCGGATGAAACACTTTTAAACAAACATACCTCCATATTCTCAAGGGCTGGTGGTGGTGGACTTTATTCTTCAGTTAATGACAGGAAAAAACGGAAGCCCAGGATTTGTAACGATGGCTGGACTCTATAATAAAGGACAGACTTTTCCAGTAAGACACTGCCCAGTCACAGAGATCGTAAATCAAGGTGCCTCCACCTCTATAGATGAGGTGACTGGTGAGAAGTCGTGGAGCTTTTTATGTGGTGAAACCCTCATCCTGAGACTAGTCAATTGGTACCTGTCCTGTTATCATTTAAGCATCAGAGGAAGACATTTTATTTCCCCCAAGCTTTTGGTTAATTAACATAACGACCCTCTTCTATTTTTTGCCACTGGCATTTCTGTCTGACAGTTTGTCATTTGATCAATTTTTATTTTATTAATTGTTTTTGTGTTTTCTATTCCTTTATTACACTGCCATGCTCTATTGTATATTTAAAATTTAAAAAAAAAAGTAAACCACTTTGGTTATTCTCTCTCTCTCTCAGGGCATAAGGATAAAATAAAATAAATAAATAAACCCGATAGATGGATGTTTTATTAAAATGCATTTGTTAAAATTGCTAGACATTGACTTGTATCCATCAGAGATTACATTCAAACAGCACTTTCTGACCCTCCCATCCCCTGAGGCCTATCCTGAAACTCCTCAACATTTGGAAAAGCAGGCTGGACAAACACGTAGGTTTGCTCCTCACAATGAGGAACTCTTGATTGGCAGCCTTGTGGTTATCTCCCTTTTCCTGTTGCCTTGCCCTTCCTCCATTCATAGCTGCTTTCCATTAGGGAAGGCTGCAGCTGTGCTGGAGGTAAATGATGGAGGGCAATTGGCGTGAGTGACTTAGCTGTGCAGAGGTAGTTGAATAGTGCAGGGAGGTGGGGAAATGGAGCCCCAGTCAAGATGACCCACAGATGCACTGCATGCTTTCTCCTCTAGGGTTGCCAGGTCAGACTCTTAATAACTGGACTCAGCTCTTTACATTCAGGAAATCACCTGGAAGAAGAGGCATTATGGAGAACAAAAGCAAATAATCTGTGCTGGATGGGAGGTGGGAGGTGAGCCCCTCCTTCAATGGAGAGAAGGGTAGCTGAGACAAAACAGAATTGAATTTAGGATTGCAGTGGCAGTGATGTGACCTAGAAGAAAGAGGTTTCAGTTTGTTAAATGCAACAAGCTGGAGCAGAAGGGCAGAGAGCCATGGCGGATTTCTTTTTGAATCCAAGGCCACAGCAATGGGAGAAACAACCCTCTTGGAGTCTTAATGCTCCATCATAGGCTCAGGTTGTATATATGTGAAAATAAACCATATATCCTAAAGACACAGCCATCTCTTCTGTGTCTCATTTCCAAAGGCACGATTCCTGGGTAAGCTCCTGGACGAGGTTCTCCTCAATCCTGTTCTCCTCAGAGTGCTGCTTTTGTGTAATGCTGTTATTTATTAAATGCCTTGGTTGTGTGCACCCTTCAGACAAAATGAGACTGAGTGGGTGGGGGAATCTGCTTCAGACCTGGGAAAAAAGAGATCAAAAACAGCTAGGACCGAGAGGGCTGTAAAGGAGACAAAAATATTGTAAGAAGACAATCCCTGATCAATAGAGCCATGTGCCAGACTCAGATATAAGGTATATTATGAGAAGCAGAGACTTTTGCTCTAGCGGTGTGTTATAACCTCAAAGAATGAGGAGGGAATCCCCTTGTCCATATCTAAAGTCCATACAGGGGCACCTTGTCAGTCAGATGCTGGGGCACCAGATAAACTTTCAGATGCAGCTGATAGAGTGACCCCGGCAAGAAAGTGCAGAATGATCTCCTTACGGTATTGGGATAAATCAGTTAGAATAATTCATGCTATAGATTGCCTGATGCTGAGAACTCTCTATGCAGGAGAGTATAAACATACATCACATCTGATAGATTTCTCTCTCCACCCCCTCCCCTTCCTCCCTACTGTTAGAGAATCTCTACAGGAGCAGAGTTGAACCACTCGCTCCCCACTGTCAAGATAATTCTCTAAAGACTTTTATTAGTAGGAGATGGCAATAGAGGTAGTGTTTTCTTTCTAATGCTCGAAATTCTCACACTGCGGCATTCAACACTCCCTGTCATTACAAAGTTTGCAGACACAGCAGTAAAAGATGTAAGATGGTAAATAAATGGTTGTGGGTAATACTATGCAGATAGAGGCACATCTTTGCCTGTTAGGGTTGGCATATTTTGAAGAGCAAAAAAGAGGACACATTTGCCGACTTCTAATTTTAACTGTGGATCGCTATGACTACCCATGAAAAAGAGGATGTGTCCTGGTAAAAGAGGACATATGGCAATCCTCCTGAAAATCAGAACAACTTTCATTAGAAAGTTTACTTCAGAGGAGACCTACTGGTATCGGTAGAATTGTTTCAGGATTATTAGCTCCTAGGAAATCTCTGTATCCAAGCGGAATGCCAGAGGGAGGGAGGGAATTACTGTGAATATTTAGGAAGACGGTTGAAAAATATTAAAACAATGTTTGAAAAGTATTTCCCTGATGTGATGTGAGCCAATGTGGTCCAAAGAACTGGAGATCAAATCAGAGCTCATTTGTAGCCCTGTGAAATTGTCACCTCTGATGCTTAGTCCCTCCTGACCTTAGTCCTTTCTGAGCAAAATGGGAATAATATACTTCTGTTTTGAGAGGTTGTGGTGAGAATTAGCAGCGTTAAGAGTCCTGCATTTTTGATAGGCTAACCCTGAGCCAGAAATGCAATTGCAAAGGTAGAAGTGACTGACTATTAGGAAGAATACAGAAGAAGAAGTTGCCAGGGTCGAATTTTGAATTATGCTAGTTATTTGCCCAGGCATTTTAAGTGGATAGTTGTCTGCCCTGCTCTTTTTAAAATTTGCCCTTACAGTATTTGTTTTGAATTGTGTTTTTACTAGTGTATATTATACTGTATGATTTGATTTATATTCTGTACCGCACCATAATATCTAGAAGGTTATATATAGATATCAATCTACAGTCTAGCTGTCTGTCTGTCTATCATCTATCTATCTATCATCTATCATCTATCTATCTCTCATCTATCTATCTAATCTATCTATCATCTATCTATCTATCTGTCTATCATCTATCTATCTATCTATCTATCTATCTATCTATCTATCTATCTATCTATCATCTATCTGTCTATCATCTATCTATCTATCATCTATCTATCTATCTATCTATCTATCTATCATCTATCTATCTATCTATCTATCTATCTATCTATCTATCTATCTATCATCTATCTATCTATCTATCTATCTATCTATATCTATCTATATCTATCATCTATCTATCTGTCTATCATCTATATCTATCTATCTATCATCTATCTAACTATCTATCTATCTATCTATCTATCTATCATCTATCTATCTATCTATCATCTATCTATCTATCTATCTATCATCTATCGTCTATCTATCTATCTTCCCTACATCTCAGGGCAGTTTACAATATTCCCATAAAAAGCCCAATAAGACCATGAACAAAATAATAATTCAAATGATTAATAACTGCATTATTAATATTATTAATAACCCAGTTTCAATTTCCCCAAAAGTCACAGGTTGTTGTTGATTTATTCTGCACTGCATAATTTTTCCTTTCTGCTCCCTGTGCATCGAAGTCTCTTCCCCCAGCCTATCCCTATTCTTTGAAATCCCTCCTGAAAACCTCCTCATTTTCCACATGACCTTTGGGCTTCCACCCTTAATCCTCATTCCCAACCGTAGCCACGTTTCAAATATGTGTTGTCATTAGATTGTAAACTACGATTTATACAACGAAATTATTATTTAGAATTGATTGGGCTCTGATGCGTTTGTATAGAAAGGGTCTATCTACGGACAACATGTTGCTTGAGATGTTAAGAAGGAAAAAGCTTCTTTGAAACATATGTTTATCCAATGTCCAACCCGTACGATTTTTTTGGGATGGAAAGTATTAGGATGTATAAAAAATACTTGGTTGGAAAATTTATAATTGTCAGACGATTGTATTATTCTAAATCATATACCAACTACAGTATATGGGATTTGACAGTGGGTCAATGTCGATGCACTCTGCACTCTTACTTCTGCCAAATGACTGATTTTGATTCATTGGAAAAATAACACTATGCCCCCCTTTGATCAATGGATAGAAGATATGATAACCCTTGCAACATATGAACAGATTGCTTTTAGACGCAGCCTGTGTATGGATAAATATAATGACGTTTGGTATGCATTTATAAAAATTATAATGACTTGTTAATAATTTTATACTTGTCAAAATAAACATCGCCTACAGAAGTCTACTTCACCCTGTTGCTGCTGAGCAGCTAAAATACCTTCCCCACCTTGATACTGTCCAGATATTTTGGTCTGCAACTCTCACCTTTCCTGATTGCTTGCCACACTGACTGAGGCTGATAGGTATTGCTTTTTTTAAAACCTGACTGCTATCTTGGTTATAATGACTTTGATTCCTTTAGCTTAGATAGATTCCTTCAAAGAATGCTTTAACATTATTTTAATTGTTTTCTACCTTGAATACTCTTTCAGGAGAAAGACAGGAGAGAAAAATGCATGCCTACACCCATACTTAAGAACTTCAGTCTGTGTAACTCAGCACTGAACTATTTGCGATTTTTGAAGGAAAAAGAAGTATTTTAAATTTCAGACAAATAAACAGCCAATTTGTAGGCAAACGCCAGAAATTTTCTATGGAAAGAAATTGCATTTTAAGCAAGCCAGCCTAGCAAAATACTGAGATCCATGTAGCAGATCAAAAAGTCCTCATCGTATCTAGTCTTGCTTATTTGCTATGGACTTGATGAAATACATTTCCTCACACACTCCAGATCAATTTCTTATCACCTGAAGAGTCTGAAAAGGTTTTGTTTATTTGTTGTTGTTGTTGTTTTTTAAATATCCCACTTGCACCTTTCTTATTGAGCATGGGAATATTGTGACAGAAAATAAAAAGAGTGAAACTGAGGGGATTCCTTCTACTTATTGCTCAGCAATTTCAAGCGCTTTTGAAACTTTGCAGAAGTTGCAGAAGGGAGGGATGAAACTGTCAAATTTGGTGTATCTCAGTTACTCATACTTCCAGTCTTATGTGCAGTTCTCCTCATTTCCACAGCAGTTTGCAGTTTTTAAAAAAGCCATCCCAAATATCAACCCGCATTTTAGTGCTCTTTTCTCTTAATATACACATTTTTGCAAGCCATGTCCCCAAATCTGATATGCTATTTTCACTCATATATACATTTTAATATCGACTTCCCCCTAATATATGCATTTTTGTGCAGGCTATTGGGTTGCAGAACTGCACCACAAAATACAAAGAAGTGTGAATTTTGGTGACTGTGTTTTGGTTCATGCAGCGTTTTAGAAAGTTCGAACTAGGCAAGTTCATATTAGAATCCCAAGCGAACCACATTTCTCCCTCCCTTCCTGTAGGGTCTACCCTTGAGCCATAACCATGGGAGATTCACTTAGGTTGGTGGCCTTTTTCAAGATGCCCACAAGCCCAGAACATCTATGCATCTCGTTGGTCAAGCGGAAGGCAAGAGGGCTCTTCCTGCTGTTAGCATATGCCCTGTGTCACTTGAGGTCCTTCTGTCTAAAAGAGAGAACATAAACACACACAAAATGCTACGAGAGCTGTGTCTGTCAGGTTTATCTGCTAAAGCCGCTTAGTCTCTGACCGCTTACATTCTGTTATCTGTTTCCTTATGTATATTTCTCAACCTTCTAGCCAGCTCTTGAGAGATGTGCATGCTAAGTGATGGAAGGGACCATAGAGACACTCCGAGGAGCTCTGCTAAAGGGTGGAGAGAAAGGGGTTAACTGACCATCATCAATTACAGCATCCAAGGGGGGTGATTAGGCCTGAAATTGCTGGGAGGTTTTTAATTTAGCTCCGAGTAGAGGAGAAGGTCGCTGCGGCTTCCACCCTTGCTGCTCCTGCCCCCCCAGCTTAGCTGAGCTCATCAGATCATATACCGCTTACGCCTTCATCCGCTTACCATACGCTGCTACTCTGAGCTATTGTGTGTGGAGAGGGCACCAAGCAGGCACTCTGATATAATATTATTCCTTTGTGCATCCTCTCTCCAGGTCCACTGTCACATCCTCCTGTCTCAGGACTGCCTATGAAGCAGAATTCCCTTTTGGAAAATAAAATAAAATGTGGTTTAGAAAAAAGGAAGGAATATTGTGCTAGTCATCTGTACAAAAGATGTTGTAGAAAACTTTCTCAATATGGGGGGAAATCCCACTCTCCTGTTAAAAATTGAATGCAGGTTGCTGTCTGGAATGAAGCCCTCCAGCCTTTGTTCTAGAGTATACGATCCTATAAATGCAAATGCCTATATAGCCTTAGTTATGTTAGTCATTGTGAACATCAGCTTTCTCCAGCCTGGGGTCTTCCAGATGTTTTTGGATTACATGTCCCATCAGCCTCTGACAACGTACTGGCTGGGGCTGGTGGGAGTTGTAGTCCAAAGCATTTGGTAAGCACTGGGTTGGGGAAGGGAGACAGTAGTGCAAGTCACCCTTTCTCTCCTTGCACAAGGAGTGTTCACGTGTTACATTCAATGAGGCGACAATCTGTATACCTGTATAGACTCATGCAGTTATTCACATCTGTGCACATGCGTAAACAATAGCTGAGATGCACAAATCAACCATTGTGTACATGCTTTCGCACCAGTTCTTGTAGATGGATAGCTACAGCTGGTAACGTGCTCAGTGTGGTGTGTGAACTTTGCATGTTGACAAGCGTGAGACCATACTTGCTGCCCGTGGCTCCTCCCATCACATCTCCCGCCAGCCCCAGCCTCTGCCCTTCACACATTGGAGTAGGTCTAAGTGGGGAGCCTGAACCACAGAAATTGGGGTCCCCTGTGCAAATGAACAGAGCCAGTGTGTCCTACTTATCTGCCAGTCAAGACCAATAAAATTGAAAATCTGCAGCCCTCTGGCTGCCACTATGTGCTCACTTTTAAAGTTTGTGTAGGATTAAGATATGGGCTGCCTTCAGAGGAGCCTATCCCCAGGCTAAGTCCAGGAGTCATCATGTGGTGAACCGCCTTCCTGAAATATGGCAATCCCATAACAGTAGTGCAGTCAGGGATACAGTGAGTAGCCTCCTCTGTTACTTTTTACCCCTTAAAACGGCCTTTGCTTTTTGAAGGAAATTACTGAACTAGAAGTTTGCATAGTTGTGATAAATGATGCCTCCTTCTTGCGGCAAAAAAATAACATTATAAATTAAATACACCCATCTGTGAACATCTGTGAGTGGTTTTTTGTTTTTGTTTTTAAAGGAATGTTATTATGGAAAATCTTAGTCTTTAGCAAAAAAATTCAAATGCAACTCTTTTTTTAAAAAAACAATACTGAACATTTATATGCTGTACAGAGTCTAGAGGAGGATCAATGCCTTAAACCTCTTAGATACAAAAAAAATGCATTCATTGATTTAAGCAAATGGGGATAGCCTTAAGAACTATGGGGAAGCACAACCTGAAGAGCAAAGAAAAGAGATTTGTTCTGCACATTTTGCAATATTTTACTGAACTTAACATTGTGATGGAAATTGGGTTTAAAATATATTAATGGCAATATTAGTTATTGTAACTTAGCATACCTAGTGTGATTTTTTTATCCACTTGTTTGCACGGCCTTATATTTATCGAAAGTTTTATAAACATACATTTATGTATATGTTACTGTACATTTATCTGGAGTTTTTTTTTTTAACTGTAACTGCTTTTAGATGCTTTTGATTGTAATTATTCTCAGAATGTATCTATCTGTTTTGGGATGTTTTTAACTTTGTTTTGTTTTTAGATTGTATATCTGTCTGCTGTCCTGTTTGGATTCTTTGGGGAGGAAAGGCAGGACATAAATTCAATAAATAATAAAATAAAGGACATGGAAAAATAAAGAAATTGCTACTTATAGAAAGCTGTCTCACTCTGCCTTATTCAGGGGGATGATCCTTGTCTTTCTCAGTTGGGAAAGGATGACTCTGTCCAGTGTGATCTCTCTCCGTTTCTCATTTCTCCATTCTTAAGCTTGTTTTGCCCCATTTCTCCATATATTTCATATATATATATATATATATGCCTGAAAATTTATATGCATTTTTATCTTATTTCTCCCAGTACACACAATTCCTTGCACAAATTTGCCAAGCATTAATACTAATAATACATTTTCAGTTTGTTGTTTGCCTCATAAAGGGCAGTCACTAGGTGACTTACAAGAAGGTTAAAAACAACATGCTTTTTTTTTTTTGCAAGCTTCTTCTCCAATAGAATGCATTTCTGTATGCCATTTTTCACTAATAAATGCATTTTAGTATATATTCTTCAGCTGGAGAACTGCACTGCAAAATTGGGTGAAGTGCAAAGTTTCAAAGGACAACTTTGCTTTTTGTTTGCATGCTGGTTCTGGACCTGCAGATTGGGCAGGTTTGCATTAAAATGTGAACCAAATTAATTTTTCCACCATCCCTCTGTCCAATATAGCAAGGAAGAGAGATGGGTGAGTGAAGGGACCTGCAGATGAGTGAGTTCAGGCACGGGTGAAAGAAAGCAGTGAGCACAACCAAGTTAGGAACACAAGATGATGGAAGCTGATCTATGCCAGGTTTGTGCTTGAAAAGTATGATGTGTACACAGCTTTATGCTGAGTTAGACCACTGGTTTATCTAGCACAGCATTACCAACACTGACTGGCAGTGGCTGTCCAGGTTTTCAGACAGAGTTCTCTCTCAGTCCTGCCTGGGACTGAAGGGGCTAATGCACTCCTGTTGCCTTTACACAAGACAATAACACTGAGCCAGTCCCAGGTTCAATCCCTGGTGTCTCCAGTTAAAAGGATTAAGCGAAAGATGATAACAGACCTTCCCTGCCTGAGACGTTGGAGAGATGCTGCCAGCCAGAGTAGACAGCACTGGGCTAGATGGAAAACTAGTCTGATCTGGTGTAATGTAGCTTCCTGTCAACCCTGAGCACTGAAGTATCTCGTTATGCTAGGTTCCAGCTTTCTTTCCTGATGAGCTCTATTCATCTTGACGGGTCATGTTGTGAAGACCAGATTCAGCCCTTGCTGTTTGTCCTGAACGAGATATATGTTTCAACCAAGAGAGGAGCTGCCCAGCTTTGGGAAGGCAGGATTCTGACAATTAAAGATCAGATGCTTCAGCTGCAGATGGTATAGGAAAGGGCTGGCCAATGTGGTGCCCTCCAGAGTGAGACTACAATGCTCATCATCTCTGGCCATTGGCCATGCTGTCTGGGCTGATAGGAGATGGAGTAGCTATGCTTGATATAGAGCCAGGACCAGCTCCAGGTTACTGGGGCTCCTAGGAGACCTGCTCACCTTTAGCTCAGTGGTAGAACATCTGTCTTGCAAACAGAAGCTCCCAGGTTCAATCCCCAGGTAGGGCTGGGAATGTCCACTGTCTGAAACCCTTGGAGCTGGACAATGTCCACAATACAGAGCTAGATGGACATACTAGAAAGCAACTTCCTATGTCCTTATGGGCTCATTGGGCAGCAGGCACTGTCTTGGAGAACCTGCCTACCATTTCAACTTCCCACAATAACCCGGAGTGACACCATGTTGGATGTACCAGGATCCTGTTGGAAAATGGAAGGCGAACATAGGAAGCTGTCCTGTGCTGAATCAGAACATTGGACCATTGAGCTCAGCAGTGACTGGCAGCAGCTCTCCAAGGGTTTCAGACATTCCTAGCTCTTCTGGAAATGTTGGGGATTGAACATGAGACACTCTGCATGCAAAACAGATGCTCTATCATAAAACAGCCCTTCACGTGGTGAGTCTTGCTAGGGAGCTTGGTTGCTGGCTGTGTGAGGTTGCTGGGTGATGGAGTTTGACCTGAATGGTGCTAAAGATGTGCTCTACTTGGTTCAATCCTATGGTCAACACACACACATTTTTTTTAGCTAGCTGGCACACAGACTTTTTGTTTATTACTGGCCCAAGGTCACCCAGTGAGCTTCATGGCTGAGTGGGATTCGAATCCTGCTCTTCCAGGGTCCAACACTCTAACCATTACAGCACACTGGCTCTCTGATGCACCCCAGTAGCGAATCTCATGGATGCTTTAGGTTGGAGCATCCCCGTTATAACAGGAACTGGCTGTTTGTATCCTAATGACTGGTCCTAAGCAAAGTAGTAACCATTGTTGCTTGTCAGGTGCAATTGAGGGGAGGCAAGTCAGTTGCAATGGGAACAGGAAGAGGCTGGTATGATAACAAAATGGGGAGGAGAGTAGATAATATGCCCCATGCTCTCTCAGAACACCAATTGGGAGTAGTGTGCCTCCCTGTCTTCCACCCACAGTGGGAGGGAGTTATCAAATGGCCACAAAGGAAACCAGAGAGGTATTTGTCAAGGTTGTTACTTACATCAAAAGTTTCTCCCCCGCCAAAGCTTTTATTTCCCCTTATAGCAGATCAGGTGGAGTTTTGACTAACTGAGACCTGCGGTCATTGACCGCTGTTTGTACTCAGGGTGCTTTGTAATCCAACCTGAATTTTATTTCATTTCATCCCCCTGGTTTATGCTTGTTTACGACTTGTGTTTTCTTTCTGATACAGAACTAACATGTAGCTAATTTATCAGTTATGTTTTAGTGGATTAATTCAAGGCAGGAAGGTATGGTAGTGGTGGACTTAGGTGAAGGTTGGTTAGATAACAGACCAAAGTCTCCAACAGGTGCATTTGTTTTAGTTTATAGGCAAAAGAAGATATTTTTCATTTTGCTAGGTAGAATTGTGAGCAAACGATTTCCGTGGGGGTTCTATCAAGGAGGGGGGCGGGGAAGCTGGTTGGAAAATCATTGAAGAGTGGGATTTGGTGTCAAGATGCCCCCTTTGCATGTCTCCTTCACCCCAACCTGTTTTTATTGGGAGAAAGCTGCAGTGTGTGTGTGTCTGTTTGTGTATGTGCAAACCTGAGGGCTTCTCTAGAGTTATCTACTACAGACTGAGCAAAGGTGATACCTGGGGCACTGTAATCATAAAATATTTTCATATAGTAATTTTATATAGGGATAAGCTAATCTGTCCATTTCAATTTCTTATTTTTCAGCTCTCAAATTCAGTTATCCACATTTCCACGTGATTTTTTTTAATAAAAAGGCTTCTTGAAAATTCACTAGAATTTTTGTGAAAAATTTTCCTCACATGCACATTTTTTTTTGCATGCAGTTTTACCTTAAATATACATTTTACACTAATATAATGCATGGTTTATGTTATTTTCAGCCATTTATTCACTTCTAGGCACACTTTATGCCAGTATACGAATTTTTGTACATGTTATGCAGCTGGAAAACTTCTGTGCAAATTTCAAAGGACAGCTGTGTTTCAGTTTGAATATTGTTTTGGAAAGTACAAATTAGGTAGGTTTGCCTTGACATGCAAACTGAATCAGGTTTATACCCCATCTCTAATTTGCAGCTTACTCTGTTTCTCCTTTCATATTCCTTGTTCAGAGATGAACCATTGCTCAGCTGGAGAGCATCTGCATTGAATGCTTTGATCCCTGGCATTCTCAGGTATGGGTGGATGAGGCCCTGGTCTGAAACCCTGGACAGCAGCTGCCAGTCAGAGTAAACAATACTGAGCCAGATGAACTGATGGTCTGATAAGGTGGCTTCCTATGTTCCTCTGGCCTCTTCTGTTCCTTTGCTTTGTCATGATCTTCCTTCTGGCCAAAATTTCTAGATGGTAACTTCTTTGAAGCAGGGAATTGTCTAGGGTTCTGAACATTATTATTTCTACTACTAATAATAATCTAATCAATTGATCATTTCCCCCTGCGGTTGTGTCCCACAATATTCTCAATAAAGAAATAGCAATGAAGAATTAATTGCTAAGACCCTTTTGGAAACCAACCTCTGTCATCAAAGTGTAGCGGTGAGCAAAGCAGCGAAAGAAACTCAGTGTTGCTTCCCACACTGACTATTCAAGACCATAAGCCGCAGTTAACTCTGTAGCCTCAGCAGTTCACCCCTTTGAATTCTGATATCTTAGCCATGTTGGCTGGTAATAGAAAGCCTTCTGATTTTCCACAGAGAAGCATTAGATACTGTTGCCGGAGGTCAATATAGTTCTGACCCCACTTCTTACTCCGACGCACCTCCCGATGACCTCAAAGGGAGTTCTGAGCGCCGTTGTAGAGGCAGCTCCTAATGTAAGTACTGATATGGTTAACTAGGGCTGCCGGATCAGGATTTCAAAAATCAGGCACACCGCCGAGTCAAAAGTGCCTGGCGAGCGAGGTTCAATAGCGCTGGACCAATCTGAATGGGAAGCATCTGTTCTGAATAGTGGCACAGCTCTAGAATTAGAGGCAGCCCTTGAAGGGAAGGCACCTTTGGCCAGTCTTTGCAAGGGCTGTATCAGTGTTTTTCTTGCACACTCAAATTAGCAAGCGGGCTGTGCGCTTGTGGAATCCGTTGGGGCATCCTGACTGTGCGGAACTGTGCTGTTCTTTGACTATTACTGGTAGTTTGTTGAGGAGTGGGGTGGGGGGAATCAATTCACCCAAACAAAAGTCTCATTGAATGCGAGAAATTAGGAGAAAGGAGCTTCTCCCGTTACAAAGCAGAGGACATATCGTGAAGTTCATGTCCTTCAGAGGCGTCCCTTAATATAGTAGGAGTTTAATACTTTTTAAAAGCCAATGGCAGGCATCCAACGCTTCTCTCTTGGAGCTGTGAAGTTGTCTAGGAGAACTTTGCTGCCCTTCTGGCTATGCAAGAGGTAGACGGGAAACTTGACCAGACATTCTGTTGTAAGCAACATGGCAGGGCCATGGCGTGGTGCTCTCCGGCTGACGGCCAATTACTCCCTCAAACACTGGGGCCCACTTCACTTTCGAATGAGAGGTTTTGCCACACTTGCCGCGGCAAACCCCTTGCCTTGCATCAGGTCACAATTCCTTGTTTCTGAGTTTTATTACATCGCGGCCTGCCCCACTCTCCTGCAAGTACCAAGTTCTGAAATCCATGTCTACAAAGGATAGGAATTAAATAAGTGACATGTGGCTTCCTTCACATTAGTGGCAATGCACTTTCTTTCTTTCTAAGCCGTATTGGGAAAGATGTGATGAATTGTTTTAACGATAAACAACTCCCTAGATTAAATACCTATTTTAAAGTTTTAGCCTGTATGATTTTTTTTTGCCATAGCTGATGGTTGAAAGAAATGAACTTATAGCACAAGTCCCCTTCACTTCAATGGGGATTACTTGGAAATAAGACACATTGAGCTCAGCCTTGTCTATTTCCAAGTACAAATGCATAGGATTCTCATGTTCCTTACAGGATAGAAATTAAACAAAGTCACCTTTAAATTGAGATGCTCCATTTCTTTATTTTTCTAAAGGACTGATACGAACCCCCCTTTTTTTGTGGAGCAGAGGAGAGAGAATTCAGAGCAGATTTTCAAGAATGATGAAGGAGCTAGAAAGACAAAACTGATGAGGAAAGATGGGTTTTTAGTTACCATGGAAGAAAATTAATATTGCCAGTTCTGAGTACCCATCCTGTTAAAATCTGTGGTGTCTTGGGTAGCAGTGCAATCCTATATTAAGGTTACCAGATTTTTTTTCAATGAATCCGGGGACACTTTTCAACTTCCTACTAAATAGATGGATTTTGCCAGGGGACTGATTTGTAAATCTGGGGACTGTCCCTGGGAAATGGGGACGTCTGGTAACCTTATCCTATACAGTGTATACACCTAACTTAGGAGTGAGCCCTTTTGAGTTCATTGAGGCTGGTACAGGAGTATAAATGCATGAGATTCATATTGCTGTAGAACAGCATCTTGGAATATTATTAATCTGCTTTTAATTATGAGTATTGTCTCCTCTCACAATAGAATTATGGTGACTGAAAAGAACAAAAAACACACACCTAGGGATGCTTCTAAAAATTGCCTATTATGGAGCTTCTGCAAATAATTTAAAGGGGATGTATTTGATTTAGAAGCCAGACTCTTGTCTGTACTGCGCAGTAGGATAGATAGCAAAATTGTTTTCTCTTACTGGGCATCAGCAAAGTTAATTTTTCAGCCCCCTTTGTAACAAGAAAATGCAAGCGGAATTTATATGACATGAATAGGGGAATGCCTGATATTAAAGCAGTAGTTGCTATGTTTGTTCTAGTATAATAAGAATAAGAATAATATGAAATACACCATGCAAGTTTTTTTGAATGTAATCAAGTAGAAGGAGAAGGAGGTGTAAGAAGAAAAGTTAACACACAATTGAATTGTGGACAAACTCATCATTTGGTCATTTAAAAATGTTATTTCAAGAAACTCTTTCTGAAGGGTTCTGGTGTTCCAATAACTGCATTAGGGAATGGATCCTTGAACACACAACAGCTACCCATTGATTTCTTATTTGCTCCTATTGGATAAAGTTATAAGGATCGGGACCTTACCATTAAAATTCTATTGATTTATTTTTATAGTGTTAGCACCTGAGTCAATAATTCAAATAATCAACTGCTGTGATTTCTTTTTGGTAAATAGCATTTAAAATTGCACCTGAAAGAGTTTTTATCATGTCCCCAAGTTCCTGTTTTCCAAGTATAAGCTTACTTCTGTCTGTTTCCTCCAGTCTAACAACTTTTTCTAAATGCATGAGATGTTTACTCCACACCTTACATTTTACAGCAAATATTTCAGCTTTCTAAAACAACTTTGTCAGGAGTAATAAAAAGAAGCACACATACAAACATTTATGCAGTTATTTTTCTGTCATCCAGCTACCTCTTTCTCTGCTTGTATTTATTAAATAAACCTAAATTGCAGCTTAAAAATAGTTTTGTAATCTGAAATCAAGATCTTAGTAAGTAGATTTCAATAACCTAGTTAATTTGTTTTAATTTGGGGCTTCTCTATCTTCATGGAAACAGAAATATAGCAGCTAATTTCATCTGCTTATATCTGATTTAATTGTGTGTACTTGGATGGATTAAGTTTCCAGTTAATTGTAGGAATTCAGAATGCTGTAGTAGAGGGAGATTTAAACTAAAACAATAATTAACTACCTTAGATAATTCTAAAATATTCATATTAACTTCAAATTTGGTGGTTATAAATTACTGATATCTATTTACCACATTCAAACTGTCACCCCCCAAAAAACCCTGAGTACTTTAATCATATATTAACATTATCAGTTGTTTTAGGATATAATTATTTTTTTCTCCCTAGAAGTGCTGTTGTATTATGATGAAAATGATTTTTCATATTGTAAAAACATGGTAATATAATAACAGATGAAGGTCAGTTGCATCAGTAAAGGGAAAAATTAAATACCCAGACTTTTTCATAAAGTTTTGGGTTTTGCACATAAAATTTATTATGGCTTACTTCTATGACATTCTTCCTATGTGTGCTTAAAATATAAAGATTATATTTGGACTGGGTTTTTTATACAATATTTTCAAAATTGTTGATTGTAAGTTAAAATGAAGATTTTCTTTCCCTTTCAAACATTTGCCAGTACCCAAACCAAAACTTTTCTTTCTTCATACATAATCTAAATATTAATGGAGTAGAACAAGTATACATTTCTGGTGAAACTTAATATCTGCAGGATCTATTGATATCAACAGAATTAAAGTCTAGAAAAAAGTCATTGATGAACTTGTTTTTAAAAATTCACACACACCCTGGGGAAAAAAACCCCCCAAGCGTTTAGTGAGATAATATTTTAAAAATAATTCTGAATTGGATAAAAAGCTGGGCTTCTTTTTCTTCCTTGTTACTGTTATGCCTCAAAAAATATCTCTTGCTAGTGACCTGAAAGTTAGGCTCTTTTCCCCCCTAACAGATTCCTAAGTGATTGTGATATTTTATCACAGGATCGTATTTAAAGTATTGGGAAAACTAGGTGGTGAAGATAGAACTGTAACAAGCTCCTTGCTTGATTCATCCCAACTAAACAAAACTCATTAGGACATCTATAATGTCCATTAGGGGATAATTTCCTGAGACAACAACAACAGCAGCAACAACAAAGGTTTTTCTTTTGTTGATTAATTCACTGCCAGATCTGCATGCTTCCCTTTTACTCTCCCAAATTGCAATGTTCTTCCTTCTCGAACGTTTCATCAGCAGCCACTCTCAGATTAAGATATAAAGTCCTAGAGTCATAAAGCTTTGTAACAAGCCTTCCCCGCTCAACCCCGTCGTCTACAACAGTCTGAGACTAAACTTTCCTGCAAAGTAGGGGTGCTCCCCCCCACTAAACATGTAATTAGTATAATTAATAATTATTCCCTAATTGAAACACAGGTTAACAAACTTCCATAACGCTGAGAGGTAAAAAGGGGAGGAAAATGGCATTCATTCACCCTGAGTGTTTTTAAGCCTATAAAAGTCTTCAAAAGACCTCAAGATATCAAGCAATCTTTTATCCAACTAAACCTACCCCCCACCTTCATTCTTACACATACTTAAATACCCACTATGCTCACAGCTTGGAAAAAAAGAAAGAAAAGCCTTAATGGATCACTGGTTTTAACTAAAAGAGGATAGGTACGTGCCTCGTATAAGTGGTCTCAAGCCTTTTTTTCCCTCCTTGTGGTATTAATAATTTTCATCAAACGAAAACAAAGGCATCTTAGCAGCGCAGGCGGCAGAGCTTTCGAGAAAGCTCCCATTAACATAGCTTTTATTTCCAAGCACAAACATTTCAAACAATTATGCTGGTGCCCACTGCGCCGGTTACTAAAACGAGTCTTCAGGTATTCCTCTCTGGCTGAAAGAGGCAGGAGGAAATTTGGGTAGCTTTTGAAGGGAAGGATCCAGGGCCCTGATCCTGTCCATGCTCTATTCCTCCCAGCCTACTCATTTGTGTAAAGGTTTGCGAGAAATTTCATCACTTGGGAGTGAAAGGGAATTAAGGAACAGAGTAAATGGCATTGGGGCAATTTGTTTATTTATCTGGAATGAGACCCTAACAGTGCATTAATTTTGATTGCATGTTCAGGAATCACATTGTCACATATAAAACAAAAATATGTGGTCATCCTGATTCCTTTCCTCAATAAAATATAGCCTTGTCATTAGAATATTTAATGATTCAGTGGTTTGCTTACAGTAACTAGACTGCTACATTTAGATAAAATCAGGTTAAAATTAAACCCCAGCATGCTATGTTAGTAATTTATCAACACTCTTTTAAAAGTTGTTATTGTTAAAATTCAATTTCCAGAGAACAAGCTGCTATTAAAAATTAAAGGTTTGTCACCTGCAAGCACCTGAATTTTACATTTTCTGTGTTTTCACATATGTAGATCCATACTGGTGCAAATGTAGCACATCATAGTGTGAGCAATCTGAAAGGCTGTGTTTAATCACTTCTATTACAAAATTCAATAGGCTGAATCTAAGTAAGTTATTCTCAGAGTAGACCCTCTGAATCGAATGGATGTGACTAACATATGTCTATCTATTTCTACTCTGAGTAGAACTTACAGCAACCTTCTATTTCTTAAGTGTGCTTGCTTTTAAAACTGTAAACTGAACTATTGTGAAGAGAAGGCTTTTCTTCAACTGTTTAAAGGGAGCTCCATAAAACAAATTTCAGTGGAATATCATAAACCAAAGTTCTAGTTCTTTATACCTCTTTCCAGTGTCTGGTGTGTGTTTTTTTGTACAGCTCTTGCTACCTCAATTGCAAAGACTGTCATCATCTAATATCTTTAGCAATTACTTTGAAATTGCTGTAATTACCTTTTGTCTATCTGTGAAAAATTATGATATTGATATTTGAGCTTAAGTTTGAGAAGTTTTGCTTGAATGCTTGCTCTTTTTAGGGGGGGGGGAGTTGAAAGAGGAGCAAAATAATTTTATTAACCAGAATGGGAGGAAGATGTAATTAAATTGCAAACGCTCCCATTTTGGTTTCAGCTGATTTTGTGCCAGGACAGTTAGTGTGGCAGTTCAACAACTTTGACTGTACAGACTGTTAGCTGACATGCAGGGCTGTGTTAAATCAGTACCTAAATTTTGAAGCTGTCTTCAAATGTGGGGGCACATAGTTATATCCCAGAGTGCTTCCCAACAACCCTTTTTGGTTTCTTTAGAAAGACAGCATTTATTAACCTAATTTGTAAGCAAATAAAGTTGATTTGGCACATGGGTGACACTAGAACCCATGGATTTAAGGTAGTTTGGGACCAGGGCTTTCTATGAAATAAACAACCCGGGTTGTTAGTTTAACATCAACTATAATATTTGTTCTTCCACACTGTGCTTACTTATTCAAAAAAGAATAACCTCTGGCTTAACTGATTTCAGGATCAGAGCTGAAAGCAACATTCTCTACCTGTCTCTCATTTATATACCCGAGTCTTGTCTGTGGAGAGAAACATTCTCATTTGCACAACTTACTTGAATATGGGTTTATTTCTACTACTTAAGTTCTATGAAAATCACAAGGCTTAATTTATTTCAGAATCAGAGCATAAATTAACTATATCTCTTTGCGTCTCATTCATCTACATGAGACAGGTTTTAGCAGGGAGGAGAGCAAATCTCATTCCGACATCTTGCATGAATATCGGAACAGTGTCTATGACTCCAGACTTGAAAAGTCCATGGCCCATAATATATAGGGGTGCCCTTTCCTTACAATGCTCTGACAAATTGTCAAGTCCACCTCAACTTGTAATTGCATATTCAGGAAGACCGAAGAGCTATCTTTTCCCTGACCCTCACGCTGAAAACAGACAAGGACACTGAGAGATACAGGCAGCTTCCATATATATATGACACCTGTCTGGTTGTTGCTGCTTCTTAAAGAAAAAGAGAAAAAAATAAGGAAAAAGCAAGGGATACCATTTTCAATTGCAAGTGATCCCTGGAGCGATGGCTTGGCTTCTTTCCATTCTTTCAAGAGTGCCACTTGGAGTTTTAAATTGTGCCTTCAAAAACCATTTATAAGTGTTTGCACACAAGTTCTACAATCAACATTCTGGGGCGGGGGGAAAAAGTCACCTCCCCAATAGGACTAACATTGTACAAATAAGAATAAGAATAAAAACAAGAAGACAGAAATTGCCCCGCAAAGGTGAAAAACGACTTCTTACAGCTGCATTAACCTGCAGCACACGAGGCAGTGGCAGAATAATAATAATAGTAATGAAAACCTCTCTGCATTTAAACACTCAAGAAAGAAGCAAAGAGCATAGATGGATCATGTCAAGAACTAGCAGAATATCTAATTAAATGGCAACAGTTGGAATCGGTTGCTCTGGGTATTTTATTTTTTTAATTAAAAAACATTTCCCCTTTCTTCTCAAGGAATTTGTTTTTATTTTCTAACCTTTTTAAAGGATGAACTATCATTCCTCAAAGAAGCACTTGTGGATCAGAGAAAAGAGAATCACATTTAATAAAAGAAAACTATCAGTAGATTCTCCTTTTAAATGCACTTGAAAAGAGGGCGTACTTTACAGAGGTTCTGGTTGTGATCCCGTCATTTTTTCTCGAAAAATGTTTTCACTGAAATCTATCAGATTTACTTCCAAGTAAATAACTGTGGGTTTGCAGCTTCAGTGTCCCAGTATACAAACAGAACACAAATTCCCTTTGTGTTCTATGAGAAGGGATTTGATTGACAACTATGTGTGGTTTACCTACATACCTGTCCATGTTTGCCCAACACTATGCTCTGTCTTTCTGTCTGTCTGTCTGTTAGAGATGGGCAAACTTGTCAGTTTTGGTTTCTCTTAGTTTCTCATTTTTCCAGTCAAGTCCAGTTCTCCACATTTCCACAAAAAAGGACTTGTGACAATTCATCAGCAAATTTCTTCTAATATACACATTCAGTTTTGCCTAATGAACACGTTTGCAAAGCAATTTTCTCTGATATTATTTTGAATGTTGTTTCTACTAATATATGCATTTTAAGCGCACTTTATCCAAATACTTGGCTAAAGAACTGCACTGCAAAATTCAGAGAAGTGCAAATTTTGAACCATGATTGGTTTCATATATTGTTTGGGAAACTGCAAATTTGGTAGCTTTGCCTCAAAATGAGATATGAATTTTCCACATCCTACCATATATCTATCTATCTCTCCTACCAAGAAATTTTACAGGAATGGTCTACAAAGGAATGAAATTATATTCTCTTGTCCCATTTCTCTGCACAGTTCAAAAATGATTTTGTGAGATCCAAGTGCCAAGAAACAGTCCATTCCTTGAGAAGTTTAATTAATTTATAACCTAAATAAATAATCTTAATTATCTGCTGTCGGCTATGTTTAAGGAAGCTTACAAATACCAAACACTGTAATACGCCATAACTTTTTTTTTTAAAAAAAGATCTTTGTAGACACTTTAAATACTAGGGTCATAATCTGCTGGGAAGTTCTGCCATGCAAAACTCATTGAAATAAGAAGGAGAATTAGATGCAAGAGCACTGTAGGCTTCTCTACATATCATTGGTGACTGAAGAGGAGAGAAGCAAATAATAACATACAGCACAGATGATCAGAGGCAACACCTATTGATTTTAATGGAGCTGGGTCAGAAACAGATTTGGCTTCCAACACAAAAGGTTGATTTGGGCATAGACAGAAGGTTCTGCTTTAGGGAACCAGGTACATTCTTTCAGACACCACACAGTGCTGGTTTCTTGCTGACAGGGACAGTATTGTGACCATTCCTAATTATTGGTTTCCTGTGGTGAACACAGGGTGTTCCCTAGAAAATATCACTTGATTTTGGAGGGGAAGATTCCTCCAAAACATTCGGGAATCCAGGAAACCTTGAGCTCAGGTATGTACATGCCTTCCAGATATGCTCAAATACATATATGTATTTGCTGTAAACGATGCTTCTAAAACAACTTTAAATGCCCCTTCCTTACTACCAATCATCTGCTCTTGCAAATGTCCCTGCTAAGATTTACATGTTTGCATAGCCATAGACAACAACCTAGTACTTTTTCACTTTCAGAGAGAGAGAGAGAGAGAGAGAGAGAGAGAGAGAGAGAGAGAGAGAGAGAGAGACGGACAGACAGACAGACAAAAGTTAATTGCAAGAGGGATATAGTTCCCTGGAGTTCCAGTGACAGAATCCTAAAAAATGTCAAATCCGCTCCCCATCTGAGGCAAATGTTCATAAATACTACTAATTTCTACAAGCCAAGGACCTGGATTCTTAACCTACCCTTTCTCATTTGTAATGACTACTCTTCCTTATATCACCACCCCACACATCTTTGAAGACTACTGTGAAAACTATGTAATGAAGGCAGGGGGGCGGGAACACTGCCGTCTCTAAAATGGGCTGATATGCTTTGTTAATCAAAGAAATTTCTTTTCACCTTCTATCAGGGTTAGATTAGGATGGCTGTGATGACGGGGCACAGCAATTGTCAGAGAAGCAAAGTCAAAATTAATGACCAACAGAATCAACTTCCTTTTGTGGTTGATTTCCAGCCAGCCGCATCACCATATAAAAGAGCTATCAAAGGAAGGGATCCATTAATTATTAACTCAGAACAGCTTCAGTAAAACCATCCTTAAACCTCCATTGACATCTTCCTGACAGGCTCATAATCTCTCGAAAAGTTGTTGCTACGAGTTGCTTTTTTGCCTCCATGTGTCGTCATTCCTAGCTCGAACGGTCGCAAGTCCTGGAGGATGTCTCAGCAGCGTCTCTCTGAACACATGGGACCAATGACCATTTCTTGAAAGACATCTGTGCGGAACATTTTTACATCAGAATTCCCTGCATAATTCCCTGTATAACTCTCTTTCAGCTGTCAACATAATAGAGCTGTCAACAGCCTAATTGTAAGATACAACATGTAAAGGGGGGGGCACCCATCCAACCGAGGGGTGGTGGAGAGAAAGGGGGGGGGGAGAGAGAGACGTATGTGGAAAGTAACACAACTCAACTGTCATTTTCATAAAGACTAGCCCAACCTGTGGCTAAACCATTTAAACCTCCCATTTAAACCTCCAGTTTAATCCCTGGATTTCTCAGCGTAGGTTGGATCAAACTAAAAAATAAAAAATAAAACCAGCAATCGACAAAAGATAGAAGCTTCAAGGCACCCAGAGCATTGAACACACCTGCCACAAACCTGTCTGTTATTGCTTTTCTTATGTCACTGACTTAAAGGGATTCGTTGCTCCCTTGCATTCTGGTTTTTAACTCTTTGACAACTTTATGGCCTCTCCCCTTCTTCCAATTCACTGCTCTCCCAACAGATTACATTCCTGATTCAACACAATATCTATCTATCATCTATCTATCTATCTATCTATCTATCATCTATCTATCTATCTATCTATATCTATCATCATCTATCCATTGACATGCAATTTCTTTTAACAAACATTTGGACTGAAAAAGTAAAAAGATGAAGCTGTTGGAATTCTTAAAAAAACCAAAACCAATTTAAGACAGGCCAAAAATATCCCCCTCTCTACATGAAAAAGCTAAACAGTTAATGATGATGATTTCCATTATTTGAAAGGCTCAGTAGAATAGTACACAAAATGCCTTGGATTACTTAAAAAAATATATGTTTGGAATAAAATATATCACGACGAAAATGAACGTTTGCAAAAATCCACCATGGAGTCAACTGGCCGTTCTAGTAATCAAATGCCTTTTGCTTTTTAAAAGTTTCCCTCCAACTATTAGATGCTCTGCAATCTATTTCTCGCATTTCTCAAAGGAGACTCGGAACAAAACAAACCACCAAATGTAACAGGTTTCTACTTTCTATTACTTACTGCTTTAAAGAGCGAGAGAGGGAGAGAGAGGGAGAGAGAGAGAAACGTTAATATCTCTTATGTTAAAAAAGAGGCTTTTCTTTTTTTCATTTGGAATAATTACAAGATGGATAACAATACCCCACTCTGTGTCCAGAAAGATGGAAAGGTCGATTTGATGTCTCAATGCAACGAAGTCTTTCCTTCTTGAAAATAGTATTCAACCTCCTGAATTATTCACTGCTGAATAATTCACTCCTGAATTTAGCTATTGCCAAAGAGCTTAAAAAATAAAAATAAAATAAATTTAAAAAATCAGATTTTGATTCTTAAAACTTTATTCTGACCCCTCAAAAAGCTATACAAAAACCATTTGGGTTACTGATTCCCGTTTAAAGTCTTGACTTATCAATAAAGGCCCACTGGCAACATTTCAACCTGAAAACAAAAAGTTGCACAAGTTACTAGCTAATTACTATTAGTTGTTGCTGGGGTGGGGGAGAGAAGTTGGGGAAAAAGAGACCCAGATGAATTTATACAGCATGTAATTGCTCTACGGCAGTTTAGTAACATTCCACCCTGATCTTTCTCAGATTTCCCCCCCTCAATTTAGCTTTGTTTGGCTTTTGTTTCCTACCTTTGCTGGCCTGTCACCTGCTCCATTAAAAGCTGTAAATTTGTGCAGATGCTCCTGATCATTCTATGTTTGCATCAGTGTGAAACCTTAAAAATGTTCTTTGGCTTTAGAAATGTGGGTTAATATAATAGCTACTTGAAGCAAGGGGACAGCGGCAACTTGCGTGTCTATAGTTGTCCTTATTTAGGCCTGTCCACAATTTTGTTTGTTCCTTGCCATTCACGGCAGCTGGACTCTGACCTTCAAGTTCTTTCCACCCCCCCTAAGTATTCTTTTCAGATTCCAAGTTCTTTCCTTCTTACCCTCCCACTGACACCATCCTATTCAAAAGTGGAGATAACTTTATTCATCTACACATCATTGTATCAAATTCAATAGGCAAAAGGCTTCGACGTTCTCCAGAACTGGACAGGCTGGTAATGTCTTCATTCCACACATACACACACACACACACACACCAGCCCCCATGCAAAAAGGATTCTTTAAAATTTGAGCCTTAAAAAAAAAGGAGTTCTAAATGTTGTTTATCAGATTTAATTTTCCATCATCTTCTTGGGATAGAACGATTGCTAATGTATCGTTTGCGATGATTCCCAACAAAGCAAGATAAGACATACTCATGTATCTGGAACTATAGAATGAGACCATGTTAATCTAGGGTACATGGGTGTTGAAACATTTCTGCCCAGGTTTATATATTACAAGGAGAAAAGGGCTCTTTTCTAAAAAGAAGGGGGGAAATGTGCCGTCTTTTGGCTGATTTCCCCTCTCGTACAGCTTGCAAGGCAGAATTCAAATGAAGTTGCTCCGGGACTTATCTTCTGTGGGTGGGGGTGGAGAACCTAATCTTCACTCCATGTTTGTTGATTACAGCCAAGAATTATAGAAGAGGCTGATTATGTCAGCATGCATTTTCTGCCAGTGACGTAACAAAATTCCAGATCCTAGAACTAATTGAGAAGGCTCACTTAAATGCTAATGACATCAAAATCTATTGATGCAGAGGCGACTCCAGCTGAGATGCATCTGACTGTCTCCCTCTTCATTCAAATCTCTCCCTGTTTTTCTTTTCCAAACTTTCATCAGACCATGGGCAGCTTGTAGAAGAAATGTAGCTGATTCCCTTAAACTGAACACTTTGTGACACTTCTTATGCAATTATGAACACGGGCCCATCTAAACAAAGACTATGACCAGTTTTGTTGTCCTCTGCCCCTTCCCATTCCTGATTTAACTGTCACCCTACAATATCAAGATTAGTGAAGCTATGCAGACCTTAAATTCATTCCCTCATTTTTCGATGAGCTAAGATGACAGATGGAGAAACCTGAAAAGGTGAATTAGCAAAGAAATAGGAACATCTGACATCCTGAAAGCAGCTGATCGCAGGGGAGTGTTTCAATCTGTGAATTAGAAATAAATAAATAAAGGAAAGTGGTGGGG
The DNA here is from genome assembly GCF_964234715.1 of Podarcis melisellensis. NCBI lineage: Eukaryota > Metazoa > Chordata > Lepidosauria > Squamata > Lacertidae > Podarcis > Podarcis melisellensis. The sequence goes on from NC_138546.1 coordinate 30,567,996, forward strand.
GAAATAATGTAAAATCAAACCCTCATCCCATACGAGGTATTTCCTGCAATAGGCTCTAGAAGTTTATGTAGAGGGAATAGAGAGCAGTGGCAGGGATTTGTGTGTTTCAAAAGGGAGAAGTTTATACATTAGTGCAGCAAGTTGCAAAACACTGTTGATATTCAAATGTTTATTGTGTAAAATCTGGGATAAGCTTCAGCATGAGAGAGCCTTTAAGTGCCTACAACTATTGCTAATTCCCCTCAGCATTGAGTCAGACACAAAAGCCTTAATCCAATTCCACTCCCCACCCCACCCTAAAGGGCCTACGCTATTTTCTCTCACATAAACTAACAACACTATCCCATCCCACTGCAAGAGTGGTCAAAGGAAAAGGGGCTCTGTGTTTATACTTCAACCAACACTTTGTGTTTCTTGGCTAAGTATGGCGAGAAACTTTTAAGTGGAACCCGAGGCCCCCACACCACCTTTAGAAAGAAAAAATCAGCCTTCAAAGATAGAAGGCGAGCAAAAAGGTTGAGGCGACGTCACCCGTCTTCTCTATCACTATCTATGTAAAGAAATTGATTGTTTGAGCCAAGACATTCTTGCAGATATTATTTTTTGAGGGTAGTGCAAGGCGGACCTCTAAACTGCAGTTTCCTTCTGGACCCTCTCTATTCCTTCCTACACAGATGGTCCTTTAAAAAAACCAATCCGTGTATTTATTTATTCGGCAGATTTGCATACTGCTCCCCAGTCAAAAGCTATCGACATCATGCAAAATGATAAACTTAGATGAAATATAAAAGATACAGAGCCAATAAACTGAAAAAAGATGGGTTGGATCTAGGTAAGTCCTATACTGAGTCAAGCAAAAATTCATGATCCTAAGTTTGCCATGTCTAATACTTTCAATGGGTCTACTCTGAGAAGACTAGCATTGCTTACAACCCAATAAAACTGATTCTACAATTAATATTCCATAAAGTGACTGGGTAAAATTTCAGGAAAAACTGTCTTAAACAAAAATGTCCAATATCAAGATGCTAGGTACTTGTTCAGCTGGTAACTAATTCCAGAGGGCTGGAGCTACAACACTAAATGCCCAGTACCTACTACCAACAAAGTACACAGCAGTCTCAGCAGTACCCCTTCTAAGGAGTGCAGTTGCTGGGCAGCATATATGGTATGAGGCAGTGTACTGATGTTGTATGTATGAAACTCTGAAAAAAGTTGTCTGGACAATATCAAAATAGATAAAAGGAATGTAATTGGTACAGAACATATTTTCAGATACCATATGTCATGGGAGTTTGATCCATATATGAATTTTATTTTAGGTGACAACATGGCATAACGACAATAATGTGAATCAGACCCATGGCTAGGGATGTCAGGGAATCCCATCAGAAGGAACGGGAGCAGAGATTGCTGCCATTTGCATGTTCTTCGGAGATCATGGATGGAAATCACCCAAGTGAATACGAGCAGTATTCACACTATCTCACTGTCTTTTAGTGTGCAAGTCTTAAGAAGATAATTACATTATTTTCTGCATTGTCTTTGATGTTTCCCTTCCATTGCAATGGGCTGAAATTGATTGTGTAAATAAGAATGTAAGGTGAGCCTGCTGGATCAGGCGCCAAAGACTCATCTAATGCAACATCCTGTTCTCACAGTGGCCAACGAGATGCCTATGGGAAACCTGCAAGCAGGACATGACTCAGCTGGATAGCTCAGTTGGCTAGAGCATGGTACTGATAATGACAAGGTTGCAGGTTCGATCCCCATATGGGACAGCTGCATATTTCTGCATTGCAGGGGGTTGGGTGAGATGATCCTCAGGGTCCCTTCCAACTCTAAAAAGGTAAAGGTAAAGGGACCCCTGACCATTAGGTCCAGTCGTGGCCTACTCCGTGGTTGTGGCGTTCATCTTGCTTTATTGGCCGAGGGAGCCGGCGTACAGCTTCCAGGACATGTGGCCAGCATGACTAAGCCGCTTCTGGCGAACCAGAGTAGTGCACGGAAATGCCGTTTACCTTCCCGCTGGAGCGGTACCTATTTATCTACTTGCACTTTGACATGCTTTCGAACTGCTAGGTTGGCAGGAGCAGGGACCAAGCAACAAGAGCTCACCCCGTCGTGGGGATTTGAACCGCCGACCTTCTGATTGGCAAGTCCTAGGCTTTGTGGTTTAACCCACAGCGCCAACTCTATGATTCTATAAATAGCACTCTCCCGTGCTAGTATTCAGGAGCATAAATAGCACTCCCCCCAGCTAGTATTCAGGAGCATTAGTGCCTCCAGCCATGGGGGAAGAGCATTAGCCACCATGGCTAGTAGCCATTGATAGCTTTAATATGCCATGAGTTTGTCTAATGCCATTTAAAGACATCCGAGATGGTGCATCACTGCCTCTTGTGGTGATGCTGGGAGGTGCAATACACATGGAGACCCACAGGGTTCTCATCCTTGTTTTAGAGTTTTAATTTTCACAATGAAAAGAATTCTGAGATGTCAGGGACCGTGTTGAGGAGGGCTGTACTGAGGAGGAATGGTGGAAGCCTCCCCCTCCCCCTGCTCCAGATCAGGATCCTGAATCTTCCCAGGTACAGGAGGACAGTATAGATTTGGAACAGTGGTTTGCAGAGGGACATAGTTCAGAAGGCAGAAGCTGGGAAGTACTGGATGGGGAACAGCTAGGAGGAGGAGAACTGGGAGAGAGAGAGTTAACAGACTCACTGTCGCTGGAAAGCGTTCATCCGTTCAGCCCAAGGTCAAGAAGAGCAGGTAAGGTGGCAGCACAGAAAGCACAGTGGTTGCGAGATCGGTTGCAAGAGGCGGAAGTGATGGGGTGACTGGGGAGGAAGTGGGTGGAACCCTTAATTGGGGGCACTTTAATTCTGAGGAATGGATTCTTTGTTCTCTTGCTGTGATCATTAAAATTTCTAACTGGTCAGATACTCCTTTCTCTTTGTTCTGCTTATCTATTGCCAAAGGGAGGGGGGAGGAAGAAGCCGAGCCCTTGAAGCCTGACATCAGAACACAAATACTGACTTCCATGATGGCCGAAGAGGATTAGCAACACATTCCTAGGCATGGCTACTCAGAAGTCAGGCCTAAGGGTTTAATGGGACTTCCTACCTAGAAAGTATGTTTAGGACTGTAGTCTTAATTTTAAGGACTATCAGTCATCATACCAAGGTATTACTTGGGCCCATGTAGTGACTAGGACATGCTGCTGTGTAATGGAATTAGAATCAGGTTATATTTTAGCACCGTATTATCTGTAGAGTCCACCAGAAGTGAACTAAAGTAGAGCCATGGTACATTAGGGCTGCCTAACCAAATATCCTTTTTCTCACAGTGGTCAACCATATGCCTATGGGCAGCTCACAAGCGCCTGAGAGCAACTGTGCTCACCACACGTGATTCCCAGCAACTGATGTTCAGAGAAATATTTCTTCTGACAGTGGAGGTGGAATTTAGGCATAATGGCTAGTAGCCACTGGTAACCATATCCCCTGTGAATGTGTCCAGTCCTCTATTAAAGCCATACAAGTTGGTGGCTGCCGCCACATCATGTAGTATAATGAGATAGAACCCAGAATCTGGGAATCTGGCATCTACTGGGAGATCTCTGGTTGGTTTGCAATAGACCAACACTAGCAACAGCAAAATAACCTTTCTCACCTAAATTAGGCTGTTGCAATGAAGAAAGCTGGACTTTCCGTGTGTAAGGTCTGTGAGCTTTGTTCAGTTCTGATGCTGGAAACAAATCCTTAGGTTCAGAAAATGTTCAGAGGTGCCATGTTAGTAATTCTCAATTATCAGGGCTGTGTACAGATGCCTAATTTGCCCTGTGAGTCTCCAGGATCTCAAGTAGGTAGGTATTTCTCCTAGCCCTAACCGGAGATCAAAGCTGGGACCTTTTGCATGCAGAATACAGTATGTGCTCTATCACTGAAATGCAGCTCAACTAATATGATAGGAATATTTATATATAAAAGGTGAAGGACCCCTGGACGGTTATGTCCAGTCAAAGGAGACTATGGAGTTGCGGTGCTCATCTCACTTTCAGGCTGAAAGAGCTGGCGTTCATACACAGACAGCTTTACGGGTCATGTGGCCAACATGACTAAACCACTTCTGGTGCAAGGGAACACCGTGACAGAAGCCAGAGCGCATGGAAAAGCCTTTTACCTTCCTGCTACATCAGAATTTATCTACTTGTATTGGTGTGCTTTCGAACTGCTACGTTGGCAGGAGCTAGGACAGAACAATGGGAGCTCACCCCGTTGTGGGGATTCGAACCGCTGACCTTCTGATCAGCAAGCCCAAGGGGCTCAGTGGTTTAGACAACAGTGCCACCCGTGTCCCTAGGATACTGCATATAGGAATATAGGACACTGCCACCAATAGTCAGACCACTGGTTTGGGTAGCTCAGTAGTTCTCTAGGGTTTCAGACGGGTATTTCTCTGCCTTACCTAGAGTTGCCAGGAGTTGAAACTGGGAACTACTGCATACAGAGCATGTCTTCCACCACTGAACAATAGTGTCTAGTTACCAGGGTAGTTGCCATTGTTTTCCAATGGGATTTATTTTGGTATTCACCTCCTTCTTTAATTATTAAAATTAGTTTAAAGATTTTAAAGTAATAATTATCATGAAATGAAATTAGATATTAAGATTAATAACTCATTAATTAGTCAATTTTCACATACCTCCATATTTCATGTGTCTCACTTTCCTGTTCTGCAATGGTGGGAGTGGAAATTGGCATAACACACTACCCACAGCAGAAATTGGATATTTAAAATTAACAACTCTTTAATTAGTCAGTTTTGACTGTAATACCATATTCATGAAACAAATATGGAAGTAACATTTTCTAATTTGGCCACTGTTGAAATAACAGCTGATCCAAATATGAATCTTATTTCCTTTCTTGTTTTACTTTACTAACTTTGAACTTCATATTGCCAGGATCTCCAGCAATAGCCTAAGCCAGTGACAACCAGTGTGGGGTCCACTAGGTTGTCCTAGATCACAACTCCCACTAGCCCTAGCCACTGTGGCCAATGGTTAGAGATGATGGGATCTGTAGTCCAATAATATGTGGAGTGCTGGCTATCCTTCTCCCAAGATATCACAACACTTAAATTAAGGTGGAACAGGAAACACATTGTCCTTCAATAGCTCTCTATGACATCAGCACAGCTCAGCGAATGGCAGCAGGAGGCAGGACAGGCAGTGGTTAAACAATGGTATTGCAAATATGGGAATGATGAGCAGGACTCCCAGGAATGAAGTTTGATCTCACAGATGATTTATTGATTGGCTAGCAAGAGACCAGTTTGGTAAACACTATCAGCTGGTATATACTGAGAAGATATAGCTGATAATAATGCTGAACGAAGAGGACTTTGCTGGGATGAGAAAAGAGTAAGACAACAAAAAGCTCCTGTATTAGCTGTGTTTCTATTCAGGCTGTGCTGAAACCTGTTTCTGCAGTTTCTCAGAAGTTATCTTTCCCCCTGAAGGCGCCTCCCTCATTCTCAAATTTATTTTGGATTGCTTCAGAATTTTGGTTGAGCTTATTTGGTTGTTGCAAAGTGGTCATGGGCAGTGGGTATATATGTTTCTTTCTACTGGCCATTTCTCCAGCACTCCACAGTCTCCCTGACTGCCCATGCATCCTGAACTGAAAGTCCCACAGGATCAGCAATCTCACAGCATCGTCCCCTGAGCTTTAATTGATGCATGAAGAGCCGGCGAAGACTGACTACCAGACGCCTATTGGTGAACTTTCTGATTTTGTTTTTAAGGGAAGTTCTTCCTTTTACCTTTTGAAGAAGAAGAAGAAAGCTTTCCCCACCGATACCTTGAAAAGTAAACAAAACTTTGCTTAAAAACAATGCGCACGGGTGCACAGCAAGCAGCATCCCCATTTCTCATGCTTTCAATCAATCAATTGGTCAATCAGTCTGTCAATCAATCAATCAATCAATCAGACAGTCAATCAATCAATCAATCAATCAGTCAATCAATCAATTAATTTATTATGGTCAATAAGTGAGAAATAAAAAGCTTGTGGTATACAAGAATCTAAGAGCAACAGAAGAACAAACATATAGAACTACAATAATCTTAAACTGGTCTCTGAAGATGGTCCTTCCAGTTCCAGTTCTGTTTTCTACCAATAGGAATTTTGCCACTTCCTGAGATACCTTTGAATTTTTATATTCTATCAGATATTTAACAGAAAACTGAACTGACTATGCCATTAATTTATTCAGCAAAGGGCCAGTCATTGGCTGACAAACCTCAGTACAGAAATTACAGAACAGAAAGACATGCTCTATAGATACTGCTTCCTGGTTGTTATAGGGGCATAAGTCATGCTGAGGAAGTTAGGGATGTTTTCAGGAAAGGCAAGCATCCGGGAAGGCTGCACAATGCAGACAGCCAGAGTTTTGAATTGTAAAATGAAACAAACAACCCTTATAAACACTCCTCCTTGGCTACCTTGGAAATAATGTAAGATCAACAAAAACCTTGCACCCAACTCATGAGAATTGTACCATTTCCCCTCTCCTCTTTAATAATTTTCAAATGCAATTTTAAGTCGTGTTCATGGTCTAAATTTAAAGTACATTTAAACCGAATGACTTCAGAATCTTAGAAACTGTAGGGTGGCTTGGTGTCCGTCCCCCCCCCCCCAAAAAAATGTGAGTGATGGGAATTTTAGCTCTGTGAGGGGAATAGGGGACTCCTGACAACTCTCAGCACTGTAGCAAACTACAGTTCTCTGGTTGGTTTGGGGGAAGCAATGACTGCTTAAAGTGGTATCATGGTGCTTTAAGTGTATGGTGTGAATCTGGCCTTTTATTAATTGATGGAGAGCGGTTGGGGGGAGGGAAACTGGGAGACATTTTTTGCACTGTGCTAATTTCTATGGACTTTCTAAAGACGTTGAAAAGAAACAGATTTGGCTAAATGCACCGTTCTTCAAATCCCCTCCTGTTTCCCTCCCTCAAACTAAGCAATGCAAATTAGATTATATTGCATGTTCGTAAACATGTGACAAAGTTCAATGCCTCACCTCCCCATCCAGAATATATATTTTTCTTTCTCTCCTTCGCTCTCTTCCCTCCAAGCCTCCTGTGAATAAATCTTTTCTCGTGGGGGGATTCATTCCTAGCACATCATCTTGGATGGTGGTATTGCATTGAAATAAATTATAAGAGTGATATTTTCTTTGACTGACACGTCGCCCAGTGTAGTTAACAACTTTAATTATCCTTGTCATTTCCAGAATGAGCAGGGAAGAAATGTACAAAATCAACAGAAGCGTGTCAGCTGGTTATTAGTTACCGAGAAGTCTTTCTTTTATCTGCTTTCTCTCAGGTAGAAACCATTCTTCCTATTAAATAGAGAACTAGTTCAAAAACTTAGGCATGTCACTGTCTGCATGAGATGTAATTGCTCCCCTGCCTTCCCCCCCTTTTCCTGCAATTTTCTTTTTACTAACTTTTAGATTTCTCTTTGCATCACATCCCTTTGGTGCAAATACCACCTGTGATGGTAGGGCAGAAGACAGGTTCTACACTGGGCGCAGCGACAGGCAAGGGTAAGTTGAGCCAGAACCAATGACTGGCTTCGGTCCAGTATACTTGAAGGAGTGTCTCCACCCCCATCGTTCTGTCCAGACACTGAGGTCTAGCGCTGAGGGCCTTCTGGTGGTTCCCCCACTGTGAGAAGCCAAGTTACAGGGAACCAGGCAGAGGGCCTTCTTGGTAGTGGCACCTGTCCTGTGGAACGCCCTCCCACCAGATGTCAAAGAGAAAAACAACTACCAGACTTTTATAAGACATCTGAAGGCAGCCCTGTTTAGGGAAGCTTTTAATGTTCAATAGATTATTGTATTTTAATCTTTTGTTGGAAGCCTCACAGAGTGGCTGGGGAAACCCAGCCAGATGGGTGGGGTATAAATAATAAATTATTATTATTATTATAGTTGCTCAGATCCTGTGGCAGGGTTTCCCATAGGCATCTGGGTGGCCACTGAGAGAGGTGGAAAATGTAAAGGACCCCTGGATGGTTAAATCCAGACAAAGGCGAAAATGGGGTGTGATGCTTGTCTCGCTTTCAGGCCGAGGTGAAGGGAGAGGGAAGGGTTGTTTCCTATATATGCTCTCTATATCTTGTACCTTGTACCTAAGAAGGATTTTCTATATTCTCTGTACCTTGGATCTAAGTAAATTTCTGAGCTAATTTGACTTCTGCAAAAGAAGGTCAAATTAGCAGCTAGCAAGAAATAACCAGACCTGCAAAAGAGGCCCCTCGCTTTCCTATTTTAGGAATGTAAGATAAGAAAGACACATACGAGACGGGAGGACGGGATGCAAGACGCTTAGGGAGGGGGCTGCTTAGAGGGCTAGCAATATAGACATGCCATTCTATATTAAGAAATAAGTTGAAAACTTTCCAGCTGATTGGGGAAGTTTTTCTTGGAGGGCGTTTGGGAGGAGGGAGGGAGCTTTCTCAAGGTATAAGAATGTTTGCAGAGGCGTTTTTCTGGGCAGCCAGTTTTCAGAAGTGATTCTGCTGGCTGTCACTGTGCACAGATAATAAACTGCTTTCCTCCAAAGAAAGGATCTTTCCTGGAGCTTTCTTTCGCTCTCTCTCCGGATCTGGGGACGCGGGCCAACGATTCCCTGGCATGGACTAGGCTCAGCCTACAGAGGGAGCCGGCATTTGTCCACAGACAGCTTTCCGGGTCATGTGGCCAGCAGGACTAAACCGCTTCTGGCACAACAGAACACCATGATGGAAACCAGAGCGCACAGAAACGCCATTTACCTTCCCGCCGCAGCGGTACCTATTTATCTTCTCACACTCTGTGTGCTTTTGAACTGCTAGGTTGGCAGGAGTTGGGACAAAGCAATGGGAGCTCACCCATTTGCAGGGATTCTAACTGCTGACCTTCTGATGGGCGAGCATCCCATTGAGAGAACATGATGCTGGACTAGATGGGTCATTAGCATGACCCAGGGGGCTCTTCTTATGTTATGTTTGGCCATGTACTGAAACAACGAAGTATGAATAAGGTAAGTTCACATTACAATACAAAGCAAACTTCATTCCTGGCCCATTCCTGCTGGTGAGAATATTAATTTTGAGTGCCCCTTTTCTGCATACTTCTGAATTTAATAAAATGCCCTCATGGAAATGCTTACACGTTCCCGTGTGCAGTGCTCCTAATATGCACATGTAATGGAGTCTAGTGTATGCAAAATTTACTCAATAGAATGCCTTCTTGCATGTTCCTTTCACTCTTATACAAATCTCCAAGTGCACTTTTTACAAACATGCACATTTTTTGTACAGTTTCTCTGGCTGGAGAACTGCTTCACAAATTTTAGAAACACTCCTAGTGTTTCTCCCAGCAGTGCTTCGGTTCATGTACTGCTTTGAGGAGTATAAATTTTATAGGATCATGTTAAAATGCACACTGAGCAATTTTCTCCAGTGGCCCCTACTCCTAGAAGCAGGAAAGGACCTTGTCAAACAGGCCTAGCTTTGCTAAACCCAGTGTTGCTGTTCACACCAGGGCTGGATTTGCCCAAAGACCCCTTTCCCCTTGTGGCTAGAAATGAGCTCTTCAAGTAATAAGGGAGGTTGTGGGCACAACTGATTCTCTTGGCTCCTTTAAAGACATATATATATATATATATATATATATATATATATATATATATATATATATATATATATATATATGTTGGTTGCTGACCATTGATTTGCACAATTTCTGTCCTCACCTTCTCCTGAAATACATATTAGATCTTTACTAAAAAGCTGCTTCCTAGAATGAACTCATCTCTTCACATTTTATGAATTCAGAATTAGCAGGGAGTGGCCCCTTTCATTTTCTTAACTTGTTCTCCAGTTACTCCCAGATTGCACAGGTAAGCACATTCACTTTTTCTTCTCTGTTCCAGCACTTCATTTAAAGATTCAGGAGAAAATGTAGCTTTTAAAAGAAGAGCTTCTGTGCCGCTTAAAAAAAAATAAATACTTGGCATGGAGCTTGTGTGAGCATTGGCTATTTGGATCTCATATCAAAGGGTTTAGAGCTAATGATTTTAAGTATGGTTGAATTTTATTGCTCCTCCAGCGGGCGAAAACCTTCAGTAACTCTTTGACCTCTTCCCAGTCAATCCAATTCCATCTAATGCTGTGTGACTAATATGGTGGATATTTAATCTACTTTTGCTGCTGAAATTACTTTTGAGTTGCAGAGGGGGTTTTCTGCTTGAGAATATTCCCCTTTAGGGGAAAAAATGCTGATCACAGGTTCAAAATATGCTGTGTCTCTGTAATATACATATCTTTAGAGTTGGGTAGGGGAGAAAAAACCTTTAGAGGTTCCCCCCTCCACACACTATTTGAACATCGTAAAAATCGTAAGTGGAGAAATAATTAATTTTTTGAAGTAAGAGCAAAGTGTGAATGAAACAATGACTCAGCTGACTCTGTTCATGTTCTACTTATGGGTGCCATAACCAAATACTTCCTGAAATATAATTAAAGTGAACAAAACAATAATTATGATTACAAAGTCTTGGACATATATCCTATTGCTCCCTACAGGCTACACAGACAGGATCAGAAGTGAGTCATCGGGTGGGGCGGAGCCCCTATGCCAGCTGCCCAGAAAGTGGGTCACTGTTGCTTCCTGGGAGAAAGAAGGAGAGTGATGAGGTAGTGGGGAGGTCAGTTTGGTGCAAATACATCAGGAGGAGTGCCAGATTGGCTCTGCCAGTGCATTTGTATCTTACCACCAGAGCTCTCTTCAACAGAGCTCTCTCCACTAGTGATTCCCACCAACTGGTGCTCAGAGGCATATTGCTAGAAGCCCTATTTCCCTTTCTTGGCCCCAAGCCATAGAGGGCTTTAAAGGTAAGCACCAGCACATTTCAGTGGTACAATCTGAAGCTTGTTGTTGTTGTTGTTGTTAACATCACCATCATCATTACTACCCACCCTTCACCATCAGGTCGCAGGGCAGGTTACAAAAAGTTAAAATGCAGTTCAAACAAAGTACAGTCACAGAAATAGGGTGGGTCCTGAAAACACACATCTCAGGTGTCAAAGGCCAGTCTGCACTTTAGCATTCACTGAAAGCTGCAGATGGAAGACTGACCTCTGTGGGGAGGGAATTCCACAACTAAGGTAACAGAGCACAGATCACAGAGATCAGGCAATCTCTGTTTAGATAGGGTCACAGATCCTTATGAAATCTCTGGCTCCATAGGGATAGAGTTTGTGAATCTGGGCAGATAAACAGTTTTATTTACAGGTGGCTCCAGCAGGGCCATTTCTTACGTACCGTACTTATCCAGGCTGGTAGATAAGGACTGACACAAAGTGGCCTCCATGGCTTGAGGACTGAACATGGCTCTGCCAAGTTCCAGTGTAACTCTTCCACCAGTACAACCAAACTGAGTATATTTTATTTTAGTTGGCTAGTGGTAATTTATTTGCCTTGCTCTTTTCGTTCTTCTTCTTTTACTAATGGCAGTAGTATGTAGCACAGTCTCTTAGCCTGTACAGCGAAAAAGCTGGATGCACCTCTGTAGGGAGAGATTTTCACAATTTAGGAGTTGCTGCTGAGAATGCCCTTTCCTGGAGCATCCCCCTGAACTTCTGAGGGAGGTAGAACTACCAAGGGGGCCCCTCTGCCAAGCTTAACACCCGGGAAGCTCTGTAGGGAAGGAGGCAGCCTTTGGGGTGGAATGATGTACTGACAATGCAAGGTATGCAAATTACTAAATTACGTAATTTCATCATAGCTTTTGCCAGAAGACAAACTGCAGCAGAATGGAAACTGGGCTGCAAGTGATGAGCATAGGATGGAATGGAAAAGGATGCCTTCTTACATCCATACTACAGACATGCCCTCAATAGATAGACTTGCTGCAGATTGCTTTGTTATACGAATGACTGCATTGAACTGTGCTGGGGCACAGACCAAATCCTCATCTGACAATACTCAGGACATCAGTTCTGCTTGAGCCCTGACTTTTTGATGGAACTCACCCCCTTTTGGTGGGAGGGCCCAAACGTTGACATTGGAAGGTGCTAGCTTCCATTTCGGGCAACTTCAGTTAAAAATGATCTTAGACACCCTCCTCCCCCCAAAAATCTTTGAGAGCCAAATGACAGTCAACAGTAGAGAAGACTGGGCTAGCTAAACCAATGGTCTGACTCAGCATAAGGCAGCCTCATATGTTCATATTAGATGGAAGATTAGAATAGCAGGCTTCCCAAGCAGATTTAAAAAACAAAGCACAAATGCAGCTAGAATGTAATTTGTCCCCATCTATTTTTCCCTTTGATATCTGACAAGTAGGTTTGTTATTTCGACTCAATGAGACATTTAAGCACGCACAAACACACACTTCTTTCCACACTCGGCCTTTCTATACTAACACATGACAAAACGATCCAAAGTGACAACCACCATGTGTGGTTAATTTATAGACAAATGAATTTGGAGCAGGTACATATCAAGGTGTAAAGTGCTAGATTATAACAGATTTTCATGCCATATGCATTTACTTTCGCAGTCGAAGCAGGGAAATGATTGAAATGAAATGAGTATGTTCCCCCCTCCCTGATGTAAAGAAATGCTGTCAACTTTCAAAACTATTCTCCCAAAGTTACCTCTCCTAATTAGAAGAACACTCCTTTTCACGTGTTCTTGGTATATTTTATTATACATTATTTTTCATTATTCACATTAGAAACAGCAGCAGCAACAACAACCACACACACACACACACACGCTGGTACATTTTAATGGAGTTCTAGATGAATTTGCAAGCTTGAGTCAAATCATCAACTTGAACTTTTGACTTTCTTTCAGGTCAGATCTGCACAAACTGGGATCTACCTAGTTGAACTCAATCTCCCGAAAAGGTAATGTAACCTGCTGATTACCACTACTCATTTTTTAATTCCAGACAGACAGTGCTGTCCAACTAGTGTTCAGAAGATACCTTGTGGACCTACCTAGTCTTCACACAATTCCCCCCCCCCGAGGCAGTGGTCCTTGACAATATAGGAAAGGCCCATCAAGTCCAACTTTCTGTTCCCACAGTGACCAACCAGTGTGGTGTATTAGTTAGAATGTTGGACTAGGACCTGGGAGAACAGTAACTGATCTCTTAGTCCAACCCACCTCATAGGGTTGTTGTGAATAGAAAATGGGGAGGCGAAGAGCCATAAACTCCACAAGAAGCACCTTGGAAGAAAGGTGGGTTATAGACTAAAAAAATAAATATTGAAGTCACTTTCCAGGCACTGTCTCTTCATATCTGCTCTTCCTTGGGCTGATCAGGACACCAACACAATAGCTCTAACTGCTGGTTACCTGCCTGGTCTTTAATCCTTGTGAGAAGGGTGTAGAGTGGTGAAAGGAAGGGCTCCCATGCAACAGGTCCTATTCTCAAGGTGTGGGTGCCCTGAGCATGTTTCAAGAATGTCATTTCCTGCTGGGATACATGGGAGTGCTGGTTTCCCATGGCTCCTGCTTCAGTAAATGAGTCTGGGAAGTAGAAGAAGCAACGAATCTCATGCTTCACCCTAGGAATATTCAGTATGTCAAGGTCCAAGAGGAAACAAGATGTGGCACGGTTGACCAGTCAAGGTGAGACATTTTCAAAGCCTAGCAAGATCGAACCATTGTGTTGTTCAGAGCAAAAAAAGAAGACCTAGCCTGAAAGTTCTTGTAAAGGGAATGTTTGTGTGTGTTATGTCAGGCCTCATCATATGACCCAGTCTGTCCAACTAGTGTTCAGAAGATACCTTGTGGACCTACCTAGTCTTCACACAATTCCTGCTTTTGTACATAGCACAGTAAGAATGTAATAAAGCATTTGCTCTTGACAGATATCATTATGAACTTAGCTCCAAGCTTTAGCATGAATCTGGGTTCAGATAGACTGTTCCTATGAATGAAGATGAAATTTCTTATGTGTAATATTGTTAAATGAAGAACAGAGGTGTTTGGGTCTCTTTCTCTCGCTCTTTAATTACAGTAATCTATGCACTTAAATTATGGCCATTTTCACTGTAAAGTCGGGGGGGAGCAAAAGAGAGAGTGAGGGAAATATATGAATATGTGCTTTGAAACTTCCTTCACCAGTGCTGAGATCTTTTCTTTGATGTATTTTGAATATGTGGAATGCATTAGTGCTCTTTAACTTTGCTATTTTCTTACATTTTCGACAGTTAGTGGCAAAGAGCTTGCTGCAGCGATTGTGCTATTTTGGGCACGGAGCTGTCAAAATGTTTCCTCGGGGAAAGAGATGCAAGCGGTGAGTTTTGAAAACAACAATGACAATTATTATTATTTTGCCTCCACGGCCAGCAAGGATCATTTAAATTAACAATGTAAATCCTAACATTCGAAACATTAGAACATATGGAGATGGGTGATATGGAGCAAAAGAAAGCTGGATCGAGTTCGGGCATTGCGTTAGCCGCATGTGAGGAAGTTTAGAGCGTTTGGCTCGCGCCATCCAAAATATTGCACAAAACCTCACCAGGAGTGAGGTTATTGGAAGTGATGGAGTATGCATCATGATGGATTATATTGGAAGTGATGGAGTATGCGTTGTGAACTGATGCATAGAGAGCCATTTGTAACCTATACAGCACCTTATATGCACTGGGACGTTTGAAAACTAAAGCACCATGAGCAAAGGTTGCAGTATGCGGGATTTTGAGAGAAAAGGCAATTAAGAGATGGCATGATAGAAGTGTGTGAAATCATGCCTGGCACGGAGAAAGTGGGTAGAGAATAATAATAATAATAATAATAATAATAATAATAATTTATTTATTTATTTATACTCCACCCATCTGGCTGGGGTATGTATTAATACTTAATTACATAATTATAATTTTATTATTTATATGCTGCCCATCTTACTGGGTTGCCTCAACCACTCTGGGCAGCTTCCAACAAAAGATTAAAAATACATTAAAACATCAGTCATTAAAAACTTCCCTAAACAGGGCTGCCTTCAGATGTCTTCTAAATGTCAGATAGTTGTTTATTTCTTTGTCATCTGATGGGAGGGCATTCCACAGGGCGGGTGCCACCACCGAGAAGGCCCTCTGCCTGGTTCCCTGTAACTTCACTTCTCACAGTGAAGGAACTGCCAGAAGGCCCTTGGAGCTGGACCTCATTATCTGGGCAGAATGATAGGGGTGGAGATGCTCCTTCAGGTATACTTTTCTAGGGTGGTCTCTGCTAGTTGCCTTCTTTGAGGGAGGCTGAGCAGGATTTATTTGGGGTGACCCTAACTGGCCCGTGTCACATCTTTTTCGCCTATTTCACACTGTTGGGTTGTTAGAATTTAGCTAATTGACATTTGGTCCGGGTGGGTGAGTGGAGTTTGGAAAACATTGGACAAATATTGGAGCCAGACTGGTGTTTGGGCCTGTCAGTTAAAGGTAAAGGTAAAGGGACCCTTGACCATGAGGTCCAGTTGAGGCCGACTCTGGGGTTGTGGTGGTCATCTTGCTTTATTGGCCGAGGGAGCCGGCGTACAGCTTCCGGGTCACGTGGCCAGCATGACTAAGCCGCTTCTGGCGAACCAGAGCAGCGCACAGAAACGCCGTTTACCTTCCCGCCTGAGCAGTACCTATTTATCTACTTGCACTTTGACGTGCTTTTGAACTGCTAGGTTGGCAGGAGCAGGGATCGAGCAATGGGAGCTCACCCCGTCATGGGGATTCGAACCACCGACCTTCTGATTGGCAAGTCCTAGGCTCCGTGGTTTAACCCACAGCTCCACCCGCATCCCTTTTTATAGTTGTTATGTTTTAACAAATACAACCTGTTACCCATCTATCTTGTCCCAAGTCTCCTTGGGTGTGTTGGCAATCCCAAGTGGGAAGAGTGCTGTTGTGCTCAGCTCCTTCTTGTGGGCTTTCCAGAGGCACATGTGAGAACAGGATACGGAGCTAGATGGCTCTAGGACCTAATCTAGTAGGCCCCTTCTTATGTTCTTATTCTTATTCTTCATTAGGATGCAGATCCACTGAATGCCAGCTCAGGTTGAAACAAGTATGCTTCACACATTCAGGCACAATGCTACTTAAAGGAGTTCAGGTTTATTATGTATCACAGAAGGGATTCTTTGCCAAGGATTCTCTGTAATTAACCCTCTCCTGACCCACTCTGGGAGGAAAGCTAGCACATAGGTTGGATTCCACCACTGTGAGTCAGCCCCGAATCAAATCAGCTGCTCAGGGTGTCCTTGAAAAGCACAGCATGCAAGACCTGACCTGACCCATTCTTTTCAGATCAGACGAAAACACAGGTTACTTTAACACACATTTTACCTGTCAGTGAAAACAAAGAGCTTTCTGTTAAATCACAGGAGGCTGAACAGTAGGAGAAACTTATTGGTGCATAGCATAAATCTGCATAAAGTTTGCATATGCTAATTTATATGCAGAGGTGCAAAATTAGTTCTCTGAGCAAGTTAAGATGGTGGGTGGCCAGGGTTAGGGAAAAATTCCCCCCACCCCCAGAGTCGTCATAAGCTAACACAGTTGAAGACTTTGTTGTTGAAGCTCTCCCATGAAAAGAATGGGGAGAACCATCAAAAAGTGCTTCTCTTACCTGTAGTGTTGATGTTTATACCATTGCCTCAAGTTTCTCATCATTCTGTTGCACATATAATATAAGCCAGAGAAGGGAAATGACAGCAAAGTTCTATTTGCACAATTTAAATTTTCTTCCAGAAATCTTAATTTCTGTTTGTTTAATTTAATATTCCCAGAATTTTTATTCAGAGTTAATGTGAGGTGCATTAGGTTTAGGAAAGAACAAAAGTTGTCATTTATTGGCAAATGCCTTTCCTTCCACCCTCATTCCCCACCGGGCTCCTCTAATCTCTGCTCTGGAGAGTTGGAGGATTCTCCATTGTAGATCGGGGTGGGATGGGTAAATAAAGATTCACTTCTGGTTATGGAAACAAATCCCCAGGTTCAGTGAAATGTACTCGGAGTCGAGAGTGGATTTCATGCTCTTTATTCAGCTCATAGTGGTGAGGAGGAATGGAAGTTCCCCCAGAATGTCTGCTTTATATACATTATTTACACAATTGGCCCCATGTGATTGGCTAATTCTGGGATTCTCCTGTAGGCCAATCAGGTTGCAGATTCACTTCCACCTGGAGCTGGATTGGGTGGCTCCTGTGGACCAATCAGACTGTTGCATTCTGGGTCCTATTGTTCTAGGACCAATCAGACTGCTGCATTTTGGATCCTATTCAACTCAGTACATAACACCCAGCATGTGCTCAGAGGCACCCTGTTCTCTAAATGCTGCTTGTCTTTCGCACCTGGCTCTGGTTGGTAGCTCTTGAGATTCCAATTCAACAAAAAAGTAGACCGAACAAAGAAGAATTCTGTCAAATCCTGCATTAGGTGGTCTGAGCCCAGTCACACTCTCTCTGTTACAGCTCCCCCAGTCATGCCATCTGAAAAATGGAGACAATAATATTGACATACCCAACAGGGTCACTGTAAGGATTCTAAGAAGATAATGAATGTGAAGTGCCCTAAAGTATGGGTGAGGAACCTTGGCCCCAGAGCCAAATGAATCCCTCTAGACTCCCCTATCTGACCTTCAGAATTCTCCCCTGGCCACACACCCTCTGTAGCCCTGCCTCACACCCTAAATGTTTTCCTCATGTGATTGAACAGTGAAAATGCCTCTTAGTTGTTTGGATGGAGGATAGAGAGGGGTGCCTGCCTACTCTACAAAGGTAAAATGTGCATCCTTTGCTCCACTGACTTTTGCCTTTGACCCTGCCCATCACTGGTCTGTTGTCCTCAGAAGGTTGCCTTAGAGGGAATATGGCCATTGGGCTGAAAAAGCTTCCCTTTTTCCAGCCACTTTGACATCTGACAAATAGCTCAGTTGGTAGAGCATGGGACTCTTAATCTAAAGGTTGTGGGTTCGAGCCCCACATTGAGGGAAAGATTCCTGCATCCCAGGGGGTTGGACTAGATGACAATCGTGCTCCCTTCCAACTCTATGATCTATGATATGGGGGGGAATCTAAGCTAGAAAGAACAGTCTAATTGGATATATAAAGGTGAAATGTTGTGAGGTTTACTGGTAAGTCATAAACTAACAATGGTTGTTTGACAGTGGGGTAAAATAAAACAGGGTGGACACTGCATGGCATTATGTTTCTCTTGTACCACCTTTGTCTCTTTTCCTAAAAAAAGAAGGGTGAAAAAAACCCTGCACTGTCTGTCTCCCGTCATAGTTGCTGAGAGGAAGTAATTATATTTTAAAGTTCTCATTTCCTGCCCCCTCCAATAGTTTTGCAAAAAGATATGGTAAATATGCAAACAGCACGATGGAAAATGACTCCGTTTTGTCAATATTTGTCATGCAAATGGTCCTTTTCTCAAATGACTCTAATAACTGAGGCTGACATTATAGCTTCTATGCTTTGACACGTTTCCTCTTTTTCAAAATGTTTCCACTTCACAGTTTTTCAGCTTCTGACATCTTCTGAACCGCTGTTACCACAATTGACATCAGTGGTCAATCTTCTTGGCAGACTAAGCAGAGAGGGGAAAAGGTTTAATGGAAATGCAAAAGTACTTTCTCAGTCCCTCTCGCAGCTCAGGCGAAACAAGGAACGAACAGGTGAGGAGGCAGAACCTCCTGCTAGTCATCTGTAGCACTCCTTGGTCCCATTGAGAAGGCTTAGTTCATTTGTTATGGCATCAATGGGATCGGGCCTAAAACTGGCCTCAATGCTGCTGCTGTCTGCGCCCACAATAGCTCAGTTATCTGGACATTTTACTGCAATCTGGGACCCAGATGGGACAGGACACCAAAACCTGCTGAAAGTAGGTCCCCAGCCCACTGTCTGAGATAAAACAAAAGAAAACACTTCTTCTCCCAGCACACAAACTCAACCCCAGAGGAGGCAGCCATGGCCACCAACTTATGTAAAGGTAAAGGGTAAAGGGACCCCTGACCATTAGGTCCAGTCGTGGCCGACTCTGGGGTTGCAGTGCTCATCTTGCTTTATTGGCCAAGGGAGCCGGCATACAGCTTCTGGGTCATGTGACCAGTATGACTAAGCCGCTTCTGGCAAACCAGAGCAGTGCACGGAAACACCGTTTACCTTCCCACCGGATCGGTACCTATTTATCTACTTGCATTTTGATGTGCTTTCAAACTGCTAGGTTGGCAGGAGCAGGGGCCGAGCAACGGAAGCTCACCCCATCGCGGGGATTCGAACCGCCAACCTTCTGATCGGCAAGTCCTAGGCTCTGTGGTTTAACCCACAGCACCACCCACGTCCCACCAACTTATGTAGATGGTTTTAAAAGAGGATTAGACAAAATTCATGGAGGAGAAGACTATGTCTACTAGCCACGATGGCTTCGCTTTACTTTCATGGTCGGAAGCAGGAATGCTTCCGGATACCAGTTGTTGGAAACCACAAGAGCAGGTGTCAGCAAACCTTTTCAGCAGGGGGCCAGTCCACTGTCCCTCAGACCTTATGGGGGCCGGACTATATTTTTTTTAGGGGGATGAATGAATTCCTATGCCCCACAAATAACCCAGAGATGCATTTTAAATAAAAGCACACATTCTAGTCATGTAAAAACATGCTGATTCCCGGACTGTCTGCGGGCCAGATTTAGAAGGCAATTGGGCTAGATCCGGCCCCTGGGCCTTCGTTTGCCTACCCATGCACAAGAGGGTAGAGTGTTCTTCGGTTTAGGCCCTGCTTGAGGGTTTCCCACAGGCATCTGGTCAACCACTGTGAGAACAGGATGCTGGACTAAATGGTCCACTGGCCTTGCTCCAACAGACTCATCTTATGTTCTTAGGTCCCACCCCCACTGTTTGAGAAATGCTGCTCTCACCCCTAGCCTAGACCTCTCATAGTGCTCTTCCATTTCCTGTGTAAGCATGTCTGATTTGTTTGTGTTTGTCTGTTATCCACGCCACCCCAAATGACCACGCAGCATGTCAGATCTGTCACTTTCCCTATGCTAACTCACCATGGCCATTCTCATCCCTTCTGTTTGCTTTCTCCCTCCACTGCCTCCTCCTCCGATATCTTCTGTTAATTGATGGTGCTCTGTCAGTAACAAAGCAGATTAGGAAACAGAGGAGTTTAAAAACGATGGAGGTATGAAAATGGCCAAAAAGAACAAATGCAGCCCATGCAACATAACTAGCTTAGTTAATATTCATACATATCCTATAAGTAATATTCTACAGTTCCTTGGGATGGGGGGAGAGTAAGAGGTAACACTAGGCAGTAGTCAAGGTCCCCACGTGACAGCATTTCATGAATGGACTTCACTATTCCAATGCATCATTGACGGGTTGTCCAAAGACTTCCATAAAGTTCATAAAAGGGTAGTAGCTCATGAATCTAGAATATTGGTACTGTAAAGTTTGGCAAAGAGCTATACTGGAAATATTTTCTTAAGAAAAATGAAAAATTGATTATTGTCTAGATCATAGGTTATAGGCAGCAAAGAACACTGTAAAGGAGAAATTAGTATTCTGTATTATAGTACACAGAATATTACGTTAAGCAGAAGATTCTTAATCCTAATTGTAGAATATATTGAGTTGGGGGGGGGGAGTAATCTGAATCCTGAAATAGGAAGGGAGGGGTAATCTATGTTTATATTTATACCTGAAACAATATGACTTTTGTACTATAATTTTTTGGATGATCATTTTTATCACAAGTATCAATTTGTTGTCTACCATCTCTCAAACTGATGTTGACATCAACTCTCACAGTTTAGCAAATTTGTGCATCATATGCTAAAGCAGTTTTGAAAATGGCCTGGAAACCTTCATAAAGGCAGCAAATACATGTTTTAAATAAGGAAATAAAAACAAATTAGGGGTATCCAAACACTCAGAAGCAGCAGCGCCGGTTTGCCCCCACGTCTGCGGGTGCCTGGGGCTATGCACTGTCTTTGGGGTTTGCACACATGCCACGGGGCACGAATGCCACGTCATCATGCCCCTGGTGTGCACGCGCTATGTCATCACATACACACATGCTGACATCACGTTGTTAAACCACTCTGAGAATCTTAGCTTTGGGAGGGGAACAACTTTCAGCACTTCCCAAGATTCTTGGGGGGAAGCCATATCTGCTTATAATGGTTATCATAGTGAATGGGGCCACAGAGCCTAACCAGAAGCTTGTATTGAATCTGCAAGCAAGACCTGAGCACAACAGTAACTTTCCCCTCTCACGTGATTCCCAGCAACTAGTATGTAGAGACAAGATTGCCTCCAACAGTGGAGGGAGAGCCATTGTGCCTGGTCGCTACTGATGGACATGAATTTAATGTGAGCAAATCTACTGGGGGCGGGGGAACAAACCAAGAAACTTTGTACTGACCATATCATTACAATGGTTGTGAATAACTGTCTTTCCTTTCTCCAGCAGGAGAAGGCCTCCATTAATTTCCCA
This sequence comes from Podarcis melisellensis, assembly GCF_964234715.1. Classification (NCBI taxonomy): domain Eukaryota; kingdom Metazoa; phylum Chordata; class Lepidosauria; order Squamata; family Lacertidae; genus Podarcis; species Podarcis melisellensis. Next base: position 30,589,563 of record NC_138546.1, read on the forward strand.
TCAATCTCTCCAATGGGAGATCATTTGCTTCCAGACTGTTTTGCTTGTGCCCTCTTCAGTATAGAGTATATGTCTTGGGAGGGGGCATACATAAGCGAATCTTTCACTATTAATCTCATTTACCTCTTTTGTCATGACAGATGGAGAGGCGCTGATTTGCTTCATACGCCGGTCATGTGCATTTTTCACTCCAGGTCTGGGAACAAATTGTCTTTTCAAAGTAACACAGTTAAATTGAGTGGATTTAGTGACCACTAAGTTCCAAGGTACATAAGACACATTAGAAAGTTGTCGAAGTTGGCATTGATGTGACAGCCTCCGTTTGAGAGTGGAAAGAATAAAAATGAGCTGGAGGCCATCTGCTGCTTAGAGGAAGAGACAATTCCCATTTATGTAACGCTGATTGTCCTGTCTGTCTTGAAGCTGTAAAGAGAGACTCAATGCAGTTGCAATGCATGGAACGTGGGTTGCCTGAGGCAACCGCAAGACATTTTAGGCTGCAGGGAGACAGTGTGGTATAGTGGTTAGAGAGCCAGACCAGGACAAGGGAAACCAAATCCACACTTGGCCATGAAGTGTGGGCCAGTCACTGCCTCTTAGCCTAATCAATCTCACAGGTTTTTGTGGAGATTAAATGCGGAGATGGAGAACCATGTACACTACTGAGCTCCTTAGAGAAAATGGTGGAATATAAATGCAATTAATTAAGTAATTAATTAAAGTGGATTGAGACCATAATGACATAAGAAGAGCCTCTGGATCAGGCCAATGACCCATCTGATCCTCACGGTGGACAATCAGCTGTGGATTTAGACCCTAGAGGTCCACATTCATATCTCCACTCACTTATGAAGCTCACAGACAGTGCTTTTTTCTGGGTGTACTCAAAGGTATGCAGTACCAGCATCATTTTTCTCTAGAAGAAAAGCACTGGTTAAAAATGTGGCAGTTACTGTAGCAACTTCATGGTGAGTACCGCCACGTGTTTTTTTTCCCTAGAGGAAAATCACTGCTCACAGGGTGACCTTTGCCCAGTGACTAAAACTGAATTTAGACCTGGTAGAGCAGGGTTCAACCCATGTATGGTATGTAGCTGGCTTTGGGACCCGGCTGAACTGCAAGGATCTGTTTAGTGGGAAATGGGAACCAGAAGTCAGAAGTCAGAGATAGATGGAAGCCAGGGGTAAGGGAATAAGTGTACAAGTGTGCCAAAATCTGCAAATACTATTGTTGCTATTGCTATGGGATAAATTTGATTCTGTGCACATTTAAAGGTGAACCTACCTGATTTGTGTTTTCTGAAATAATATGAGAACCAAAGCAGTGCAGTTATCCAGCCAGGTAATGAGTAGAAAAATGCACATATTTGTGAAAATAGCATATGGAAATACATTATATTAAGCAAAATGGCCTACAAACATGTGCATATTAGATTTAGTAATTAGATACAATACTGATGAATTTTAATCTCTTTTTAAAATGCATTGGGAAGGATAGCTTATAAACTGCATAGGGGAAATAATGCCATATGTGGGAAATCTTCCAAACAACCATCAGCCTAACTTAGCTCATCGTGACTCAGTGGGCCTACTTTTCAGGGAGTCAAGGTGGCTTTAAAAGAGTCTCAAACAAATCCATGGAGAAGGGGACTATTGATGGCTACCAGCCATGATGGCGATGATCTGCTTCAACAGTTAGAGACAGCAGTCCTTCTGAATTGCATTGCTGGAGGGGAGAGTTCTCTTGTGCTCCGGTCCTGCTTGCTGGCTTCCCATTGTAGCATATGAGTAGCCACTGTGAGAACAGGATGCTGGGCTAGATGGGCCATTGGGCTGATTCAAAAGGCTCTTCTCTTCTCTTCTCTGCTCTTATGTATCCGTGAGGAGGGAGGTTTTCCTGACTCAATCCCCATCAGAGCCCCAAAACCCTAAGTGAGTGACACAGGTCAACCTCAGAAGTGATCTAATAATTATAATTATAATTCTATTATTTTTATTATATCATATCATATTTACCATATATTTCATTACTTAATTATATAATTATAACTTTATTATTCATATGCTGTCCATCTTATTGGGTTGCCTAACCACTCTGGGTAGCTCCCAACAAAATACTAAAAACACAATAAATCATCAACCATTAAAAACTTCCCTGAACAGCCTTCAGATGTCTTCTAAAGGTCAAATAGTTGTTTATCTGCTTGACATCTGATGGGAGGGTGTTCCACAGGGCAGGTGCCCTGGCTGAGAAGCCAATAGAGTCTACTTGACACACCTTACAGCTTTGTATGCAAGCCTCTGGGATCACTATTTGCCTGAAAATGCCCCATGACTCACCGTTTGTGCCAACCTCTTCCTGCCCAGTGATCTAAGCCAATCAAACCAACCCAGTGCCCACCACTAACTGCTCCTGACTGGCACAGTGGGACAATATCCCCATCAGCCAATCAGAGAGAAGGGCAAAAAAAAAATCACTGTGGTGACCAGCTAATCTCACATGGCATACTGGGAGGGAAGGTTGGGTGTCACGACTCAGGAGGAGACAGAAGGCCTTCTATATCCTTCACTGACTCATCCCCTTCGCTTTATGACCTGCTTCTGGTTCCCAGGCAAATGTGCTCCCATCTAGACCCCTTTTGGAGCATTATGGAGGAGTGGTGATGTGTATACTACTAGCATTCCAAACATGTACCAAAACAATGGCTCATGTCACTTGAGGCTCAAGTGACCTCAGTGATGTGGTGGCCCAGTTGTGTCTTGGATAGGGACAGCCTAACCTCTGTCACCTATCTTCTGGTAACCTCTAGGTTAGATTACTGCAATGCTTTATACCTCTGAAGACCTCTGAAGACAGTTTGGAAACAGAATGCCTCTGAAGACAGTTTGGAAACTTCAGCTGGTGCAGAATTCAGGGGCTAGGTTGCTCATGGGGGCAAGACTGCTTGAGCATATTACACTGAACCTGGCCTGCCTGCACTCAGTCCTATTAGTTTCTAGGCCCAACTCAAAAGTGCTAGTTTTGAGCACTCAACTCAAACAGCTCAGGACCACAATAGGTCAAGGATAGCCTCTCCCCATATGAACTAATCTTGACTCTGCAATCATCACCTGAGACCCTTCTTTGTGTTTCCCCTTCATGAGAAGTCCAGAGGGTGACAACACAAGATTGGGCCTTTTCTGTGGTGGTTCCCCGCTTCTGGGATGCTCTCCCCAGGGTCACTCACCTGGCGCCATCATTATATATCTTTAGGTGCCAGGCGAAAACTTTCCTTTATAACCAGGCCTTTGGACTTTAACTATCTGTTGCCATGTTGACATTGGTGGGATGCTGGTGGAACACTACCTTCCCATTGAAGTTAATGGACAGGACTAACTCAGGGCCATTAATTTCAATTAGTCTACTCTAAATAGGACTTAGTTGGATACAACCCATTGTGCTTCTGAACTCTTTCTGAGCCTATTGGGATGTTTTTAGTGCTAGAACGGAACTGAGCTCACAGTCTTTTCACATAAGAAAAGTCTGTAGCTGGTTAGCTTTCATTTGATTTGGTGGTTGCTTTTCTTAAATCACGGGGCATCAGAATATCTTGGCGATCAGCTGCAAGTCACTCAAGGATCTACCCGTGCCTTTGGCCCACCCCTGGGCTAGAACCATGCAACATGCAGAGACCCTGCTGCAGACTCCTCTGTGGGTGGGGACTTTGGGGGCAGAGAGAGGTGCCTTTAATTCCTTCCTTGAGGCAGACCTGCTGTTCTCCAGCAACCCTGGCACGGGATTTGGGAACGACTGCACAAGGCTTTAGTATGCAGCAGGCATGGTTTCAAGGCTTAGAGGGATCATGGAAGATATTAAAAATGGGTGCCAAGGATCCAGATTGCTAATCACACCCTCGCAGATCTGGTCAGCGATGTGCTTGCATTCCTAATCAACTATCAGAAATTGGCAAAAAGTGCCGCTTTCTCGGTTCATGCAAAATAGTTGAATTATATTTCCACGAGCCATTGGGGGGTATGTGCATGAAGCAGGGGGTGGGGTGGGGGGTGGCTTGATGGAGGAGAGAGGGAGGATAGCATCTCAAGTGTTGATATGGAGAGTTCTGTAAAGGCCCAAGATTTTAAGAAAGTAACAAGTATGTGAAATGAATTTTAACGGACCGATTGACAGGCAAGCATGGTGTTCTCTAATTATAATTTTGCGAAGAGTGTGGCGAAGCCAAGGTTTCACAAGGGGAAAAAAATCTATTTACAGGAGAAAAAATATTATGCTTTTCATTTGATAGATGGCGGGGAGGGGGGGGAGAGAAGTAATTATTGCAAGGAGACCCATAGAAGATCTAGAAGACTGTCACCCTCCCTTTAATAAGTCCTTGTGGCAGCTAAGTGGGGATCAGCAATATACTTTATCGGGTCTGCATTCAAGTAGCACTAAATGTATGCAGGTAGGAATTAAATAGTATCTGAGTTTAATTAAAATGATATATGAAAAAAACACACACACCACGTCGAAGAATGGTAGCGAGACGTCTCGACCGCATTTTAACCGGTAACCTCAGACCCTAATTAGAAATGCTTTTCATATCTCCTCGATGCAAGGGCTTAATTTGAGGCGAGGCTGTGAGCCAGGGCTTGGGGAACAGTGTTAATTCTGCATTCGATCTGGGTTTGTATGGAAGCAGGCAACCGTTGATTGACCGAGCCGCCGTACGGATCCCATGACCTTGCAGGGATTTTCATGTGAGGTGTTAATTGAGAGGGTGGGTTAATCTTCCAGCATCATTGTCCCTGAGCGATGGGCAAAGTTTGCGCTCTCTCTGTTTCCTTACTCCACAGCACATTTGATCTCGCCTTCCTAATTCTCCAACTAGGATAGCCCTACAGGAGAAAAAATAAATAAAAGGAAAAGAATCTCACTCCATGGATTTATTCCTTGGCAGGAGAAGGAATAGCTGTGATCTTGCTCTCTGAGATGGCGTTAATCGCCAACCTTTAGATGCAGTCTTGACAGATGGATGTCCCACTCTTTTCTCAAGGATCATGGCAGGTTATTCTTTCTTTTTTTTAAATGCTTGTAGAAAAAGCAGAAGATGGAATGTTTTTGTTTTTGTTTATAAACAACTTTATTTAGTGTTTACAGGAAAGACTGGGAGCGCACTTAAAATGTCAAAAACAAAAGGAGTGCACTCTGTGATGTGTGTTCTCACAAGTGTATTCTGGAAAATGTCACTTGTGGATGTGGGGAATGAGGCATAGATCCTCAGACACAATGCTTTCATGGAACATAAATTTTACATTCAGATTTCTGTCTGATTTGCGTTTTTTAATGCTTTTATGTCTTCTGACATTGCTACTTTACTGATTTTAGGTTGTGTTTTAAGTTTAGTGTTTTAGTGACATGTTCTTTGCACTCTGTACTTGGAGATTCTTGAATTAGGAAGTGGTATATAAATGCTTTCAAATAAATAAACAAGAAGTGAATAAATAACTCTTGGGTGAAAAACTCTAAGAATTGCTTTGGCATATCAAAGAAAAAAGGGTATTTCTAAACCAAGCTTCTGTTTCAAACTGCGGGAAGAAATTGTATCCCCTGTTCTCTGTATATAGCCTAAACAACAACAACTGTCCTTAGCAGTACCGTATGATGAAGATGCCTGCCTGATGTTGATAGGAGGGAATTTCTGGTTCCTTGCTAGTGCAGAACAAACATTATATGGCACTTTTAACAGGATAAGTTATCCAGATTCCACAGCAGGCAAGAAAAGGGTAAGGCAATACTTCAAGTAAACTGGTCCCAAGCCACTTGCCTGCCTACAAGAATGTCAAGAACTGTGGCAGGGGAGACGACAGTGGTGGGAACCTAAACTTTGCTGCTGGAAACTGCAAGAGCGGAGAGCACTATTGTTCTCATATCTTGCTTGAAGGCTTCTCACAAGCCTTTGGGTGGCCACTGGGAGACCTAGATGCTTCACTAAATCAGCCTGCTCCAGCAAATATTCCTTATGTTCTTAAATTTCGGACCACTTGCACAAACATTCTGGAACTGCTATCGTAATGGTGCTCAACCTGCCCCAGCATCCTTTCATTGGATAGTCCTGCTGGCAAGTTTGGGTATGCAGCCCAAAGCTCTGAGTACCACCACTGTAGGCCATGACCGTGCAGGCAGCAAGTTTGCCCATGAACAAAATAAGCAGTGCAGGCAAGAAGGTAGCCCCCAGGTGCGAGGGCAGGCACCTAGGTAAGCTTGCCCAAACCTGCAGCCTGACCTGAGTGCAATTTTCTTGTATGCACTCTGGCACATAAGTGTCCTAAGGCAATATTTCATACCCAACAAAATTCTCCAATGAAAATAGGGATTTTTTTTTAGTAGTAGTAGCAGCAGCAGCAGCAGCAGCAGTAGTAGTATTTATACCCCACCTATCTGACTGGATTGCCCCAGCCACTCTGGGTGGCTTCCAACATACAGTGGTACCTCAGGTTACATACACTTCAGGTGACATACACTTCAGGTTACAGACTCCGCTAACCCAGAAATATTACCTCAGGTTAAGAACTTTGCTTCAGGGTGAGAACAGAAATAGTGCTCCGGCAGTGCGGCAGCAGCAGGAGGCCCCATTAGCTAAAGTGGTGCTTCAGGTTAAGAACAGTTTCAGGACCTCCGGAACGAATTAGGTACTTAACCCAAGGTACCACTGTATATAAAAACATAACAAAACATTAAAAAACTTCCATATACAGGACTGCCTTCAGATGTCTTCCAAAGGCTGTATAGTTACTTATCTCCTTGGCTTGGGGGTTGCATAATGCCACACCTTCCAATGAAAATAGGGGTGTTCTACCATATTTCTCTGATGAAAATAGCAATGTCTTAAGGGAAAGCAGGACATTCTGGGATCAAATGAAAAACCAGGATGGCTTCTGGGTATTTCTCAAACTTACCCTCCTTTCCAGGATACCTCTCACCCCACTCGACTACCTCTTTGGCAAGTGTGAAGAGAATCACCATCACCATCATATAAGGTGCAGCACTCTGTTTCTGCATACAAAAAGGGGTCTGTAGATGAAATTAGCAAGCTTCCTCACCCATAGGGGGTGGCTGCATCTTGTTGGACTCACATTCCCTCACCCACTCAGCTTGACATCAGGTTGTGTTAACAGTCCGAAGTACCGAAGGCACACATAGGACAACAGGAAGCTGCCTTAAACAGAGTCAGACCATTGCTTCATTTGACTCAGTATTTTCTGCAGTCACTGATGGCAACTCGACAGGTTTTCTGGCAGAAGACATTTCTAGTATGTACCTGAAGATGCCAGGGTTCTATTCACAGTTAGCACAACTCAAGTCAAGAGAGATGATTCTTATGCAAGCCTCTAAATAGGAAAATATCATTCAAGTATGTCCAAGCTTGCAGCTTTCCTAGTCATCTGGTTGGACACAGTGAGAACAGTATACTGGACTATATGAGTCTTTGAACTGACACCACAGGGCTCTTCTTAGGTTCTTTAATACCCTTTTGGCCCCCTTGCCACATCATGGCAACTGGTATCACTTGCACTCGGTGCCAGAGAGGTTGGTAGGCTGCTATGGACTAGATGGGCCTTTGGCCTGATCCAGCAGCTAGGCTATTCTTATGTTCTAATGTAGATTATATGGAGCTAGAAAAACCAAATGGTTTGAGTTAATAGAAGATAGGGTTGCCATATTTCAAAAAGTAAAAATTGTTGAGCTTGATTTTTGACTTGCATAAGATCCAGGAAGAATATAGCAGCCCTATAGAATAAATTTTCCTATGTTCATATGACCACCATCAGATTGTATGTATCTTATAGTTGGCCTAGCCAGACTTATGGAGCAGTTGCAACAGCTCTGATGTATCCAGGGGGAAAATTGCTGCCTAGAGAAGACAATGTTTGGAAGAAATAGGAGCTCGTGAACTTTGGAACTCCCTGCTTTTTGATATCAGGCAAACACCTTTGCTGTACTCTCTTTTGGCTGCTGCTAACATTTTTGTTTAGGCAGCAAAGATCCAGATATGTAGAATGACTTTTATGTATGTAATAAATGACTTTTTCATGGGAATTTCATGGCTTCAGGTAAGATTAATGTATACGAGCTGACATTAAATCAGACTCCCAGGTAAGGAAGGTGGTGGTCAAAAGTAGCAGAAGTAACAGGGACTTGAGCAAGCAATGCTGAATGAGAACCACAATGTGTCTTTTATTAAAAGAGAGAGAGAGCGAGAAACTGTAGTTGTCTTTGACACGTACGGAATATTTATGCTACTTGTTTCTGCACACCAGCTGCAGATGAGCTTAATTACAACACTTCAGAACCAAAGCAAACCCCCTATACCACCACACCCGTAATTTTGGAGTCGTTTCTGGATGGCAGGGCGGGAAAAGGACAGTTCTAGCAACTCAGTTAAATACGTTGTATTGCTAGTACTAGCTCTGACCCATCCCCTGCAGAAGAGATGGGATGAAAGATTGGCTTACAGCCTGCTGGTGGCTCACAGTGGGAGGCAGAAATGGATGTCTTGGAGGTCCTGTTAAGGAGCCAAACTGAGGCAGGCCCTTAGCCAAAGGGTTAATGTTTAGATTTCAGAGGTCATTTTGGGGGGGTGGGGCGTTTCTCCACCCAATATTGTGTGGGCACTCCATTGGAGCAAAAAATAAAGGGGGTTGGGATTACTCTGAAATAGCATGTTCTCCCTCATGGAGAGCACATGTTGCGGTGGGAGCTGGCAAGACACCTCACTGTTGCTGGGTGAAAAAGAGTTTGGCCATCTTTAAGCAGGGGCGGGCTGTTACTGGGGAGGTTTATATGTTGCCATTTATTGATTGACAGCCTTAGTTGTTAAATACTCTGCACACAGCGACGAGCTTCCTCTTTCGCTGTGTGCATCGGATCACCCGCCCTCCCTCCCTATTTTAGGCTGTTTACTTGACCTTGCTATGCTTGTCATGGGGTCGTCTGCTTTTGGGGCAGGGGCCCGGTAGGAATTTTGTCCATTTGGCTGGTGCCATTTGGTTTTTGCCTACTGCGTAGCAAGTCGTCACAACTTGTAAGGTTGGGGTTAGGCATTGGTTTGGGAATTGGTTGGTGGAGGGGTATGGATTCGGCTGTGCCTGCCCCTCCAAAATGTTGCTGCTGCTGCAAGGGTTTTCCGTTAAAGGAACCCAGGGGCTCGCCATGCTTTTGTCTGAACCCCTGTCAAGGGGCTAGGGCCACACAAGAGCCCCTGGGAGCATTTGGGGAGAGATGAGGCATGGTTCCCAGTCCCGTCTCTCCCCCCAGGTGACTTACCCTTTCTGACTTCACGGGGGGTGCGAATGTCAGACTGTCCCCGTGTGGGGTCAGTTAGTCGCAACCAATGCCTAAGCAACCACTCACATTGCTGTAATTTTAATAAAGTTGTGGCCAAAATTATGCCAAAAACCTTAAACAAAAATTAAGTGTCATCGTCGCACAACAATCAAAAAGAAAACAGAACACCCCTCTCTCAACCATTTCCTTTAGTGGAGTGCTTCTGAGAGTTGCATTTTTGGATAGGTTTTAATGGAAAAATGGAAAAATTACTTTCTTGCAAGTGTCTACATTCCCTTGGAGAGAATCTTCCAGGGATGGGGTCACATGCCAATAGTGGGTGGAGCCAGAGAGAAAAAAGAGTGGATATGGCAACAGATGTAAATATTAATTTACTGTACAGCTACGGACAGGGCAGAAATTTGTTTGCAGTCACATTTAAAGCCAAATCTATCAAAATTGATCCTCCTGGAACAACATGAGGCCCAAAACACAGCCATCTTTTGGAATTTACACCTATCTGAATTTTGTGATACAGTTGCATTTATTAGGACAAATTGTGCATAAAAATGAATATATTGGCGAAAACAAGAGCATTATAAGGAGGGAGATTGCTTGCAGAAATGTGTACACTGGAACTGTGTATAAAAATGTATTTATTTGGAGGAAATAGCACTAAAATGCTGATGAATCTCCATGAGGACTTTTTATTTTAAAAGATCACAAATTGCAGCAGAAATGTGAAGAATTTAAGATTAGAAAAATGAGAAACTGAGGGAACCGCAATTTACATACTTCCATTCCTAATTGAGGTAACAGAAAAGTCCGTGGTTTCTAGCATACACACATCTCTCCACCTAGGCAAGCAAGAGGTTAATGACGCATTCTAGCCAGGCAAAAACACTGAAGGAGAGTGCTGACCAGGACTGATGATTGGTGTGGCCTAGGAACAGGGGGTGTGGCCTAGAGAGAGTCCTGAGGGCCAGGCAGAGCTGCCTGGAGGGCCACATTCAGGCCCTGTACCTGAGGTTCCTCACATCTGCTTTACCAACTCCATGTGGTGGAGAAAGGTTGCATAGAGATGAAAGAGACAAATAAATAAGTAAGTAAGTAAGTAAGTAAGTAAGTAAGTAAATAGATTTGTGAACAGTCCAACTTGAGTCCAGAAGAACAACTTGGCGAAGAACAACATTGAACGAATATACTTAGCATATTATTATTATTATTATTATTATTATTATTATTATTATTATTCCCGCACTGAAAATTTCTCAGGACAGACAACAGTCCATTAAAATACTACTAATATTATTAATTATAACAGGTCAATACCACATTAAAATCAATACACCAGGAACATTATAAGGCAGAAATCCTACAGCAGAAAAAGTTGACTATTTACATCAGCCACCTCCATGCCCCCAAGGAAAAGGTATGTTTTAACTTGATGCCTGAAAGGGAGAGAGTTTCACATCTGGGATGCCCCATAGAACCAGATGTTTTGGACTACAACTCCCATCAGCTCAAACTGATATGGCCATGCTGGCTGGGGCTGATGGGAGATGTAGTCCAAACATCAGGAGGGCATCAGGTTCAGGAAGATGGACTTAGAGCATTTACAGCAAATTATGTCTGTTTCCTTAGTAATCCCCAGAACACTCCTGTGATGTAGGCAGATGTTGGCATTCTCATATTACAGAATTGTAGAGTTGAGGGGCAGAGAGATAGTTGCTTGCTTAAAGGTCACCCAGAAAGCCAAATTGCTGAGGCTAAATTTCAGCCAACAGCTTTCCAGCTCACACTTGTAGTTGCAACAACTCTTATATGTGAATTCGGGCTCAGATGAAATTTATTGGTGGGGGAGGGATTTATGACATTTTTTAAAAAAGTTCTTTTTTAGCTCCCCCAGGAGAATTTTAGCACTCCCATTGAGAATATTTGGCCCCCCTCGTCCGCCCCCCCAATTTTGACACCTGTAACTTCTAGAGAGCAAATGTGTTCTGATATTGTTTAACTTGCTTTGTTTAATCTTGTGGAAGCAGACATCCTCCTCACAGTCCCCCCTCTCTTAGTCCTTTGGCTGCCTTCATCCACCAACGTGAACATATAGTTATGGCAAAATCCCTCAAAGAGTTTTATAGAAACAACACCTGTATTTATATTAGTTAGTTACTTTGTTAGTTACTAACTAACTATATTCCTTTGCCCATCCATATCATAGTGCAGTTTAGAGTACAATATTCATATTAAAACCAAAATGGAAAAAATAACAAGAAGAAGAATCAAACCAATCAACACAGCCAAACAGTTAAAACAACAATGGCAATAATGGCATCTCAGCATCAAATAGAGCTTTTCAATTTCAATGGATCCATTTCAAGGCATGTTGTGTGACTTGTCACCAGGCCAATGACTACCTTCTGGCCTTATATTCTGGCTTCCCAAATGCCTGACAATATCCTTGCTACCTGCTTTTTTACTGGCAGGCAGCAGACAGAGGTAGCTTTCCAAACCGGGTCACCAAATATGTTAGGCAGGTGAAATGTACCTCAGTGTTTAAACAGAAAATAGGGAGGGTGTGTGGAATTAGATCATGGATGGGCAGTGGTTGCTGGTACCCACTGGGACTGATAGTGGGGAAGGCAGAGAGGCTAAGAGTAGGTGCGGCCAGTGCCAATGACAGGTGAAGCCAACGAATGCTAGTTTTGTCCCCATCATCCTGCTGAGTTTTATAAGGGGGAGCTTGAGGCTAAAAACAAGGAAGCTGACAGCCAGGGTCTACCCCTGAGCTGGCTGTGAGCAGTAAGGCAGGCAGGTGGGTGCTGGCTTCCAGGAATCGCATGCCAATCCAGTGGTGGATGGGGCCAGAGGTAAAAGAAGGCAGATCAATGGGCTAGTTTCTACACATACACCTATCTTCCATTTTGGCAACCAAGGAGCATTATCAGGGATCAAGGGCATATTTCAGCCAGGCAAAACTACTCAAGGAGGGTGCATTGCAAGGCTGGTGAGGGATGTGGCCAGAGGAGAGGATGTGTGGCTCAGCGGAACTGGACTAGAAGATCCTTGGGGTCCCTTCCAACTCTAAGGGACATGTAGAGGACATCCCATATGCAGGTCCCCCTTGCAACACACACACACACAGAGAGAGAGAGATTTATTTAAGAGACAGGGTGTTGGACTCTGAATATTTAAGGACACAAGAAGAATTTGCTAGATCAGGCAAAAAAAACAAAACAACCCCATGTAGTCCATACACTCCAACATTTATCTGATGAAAATAAAAAGGTAAAGGGACCCCTGACCATTAGGTCCAGTCATGACCGACTCTGGGGTTGCGGCGCTCATCTTGCTTTATTGGCTGAGGGAGCCAGTGTACAGCTTCTGGGTCATGTGGCCAGCATGACTAAGCTGGCGAACCAGCATGGCGAACCAGAGCAGCGCACGGAAACACTGTTTACCTTCCTACTGGAGCGGTACCTATTTATCTACTTGCACTTTGATGTGCTTTCGAACTGCTAGGTTGGCAGGAGTGATGAAAATAGGGGCATCCTATTCTGGGCCGCTTCCAACATATATAAAACCATAATAAAACATAAAACATTAAAGAACTTCCCTATACAGTGGAACCTCGGGTTACGGCAAGGATCCATTCTGGAGGCCCCGCTGCAACCCGAAAATGATGCACATCGAAGCGCATGCGCGAGTGGTGAACCCAGAAGTAACCCGTTCCAGTACTTCTGGGTTTGCTGCAGACATTCGCCGAAGCGGACGCAAGAGGAGGCGGACGCAGAACAAGGTTTGACTGTACAGGGCTGCCTTCAGATGGCTCAGGAGTTGGATAACTCCATACCCTTCAACTTTTCTCTGACGGCACATCCTAAGGAAAAGCGGGACATTCCAGAATCCAATCAGGAACTGGGATGGCTTCTATAAATCTGGGACTGTCCCTGGAAAATAAGGACACTTGGAGGGTCTGATATTCTAGTATACTGTTCTTATGGTGGCTGACCAGATGCCTGTAGGAAACCTGCAGGCAAGAGCTGAGCAGAAGAGAAATCTGCCCTCCTGGGGTTTCCGGGAACTGGTGTTCAGAAATACCATGGAGGCAGAGCCTAGACTCCATCATCACTAGTAGGCATCGATAGCCTTATCCTCCATGAATTTGCCTAATCCTCTTCTAAAGCCACATAGTTTGGCAGCCATCGCTGCCTCCTGTCGGAGCAGGTTTTAATTTGAATATTTGTATCATAACGCATCTCCAAATGACAAAAAGGCAGCTCCACCGTGGGCCCTCCACAAATCTGCCATTTGTAGGGATGGCGAAGGGACCTGCTCCCAACACCTGGACCCCCCTCCTGCTCTGCTCTGATGATGACTGCACATTCAGTGCAACCTCAGGAAGTACAGCTTATGCACACTTGCCTGGGATAAAGGACTCACTATTTGGAGCATATGTTCAATTTGATGGGTTTGAGTTATATAGGCCTCAAAATTTTTTTTTGTTTGTGTCACCTTTGAAGCTCACTCCAGGGGCATCAGTTTCTTTTAAAACTGTTTATCTATCTTTATGGGCACCTATCTCTTCAAAGCATTTCATGCTAAATTCACAACGATACTTTTGCAGGGGGGAAGGCCCAGTTGCTTTTCATGTTAATGTATGAAACACGTGAAATGTGGAAAAATTGCTTTACAACCTACATCTTATTAAACCCCTTGTCAGACCACCTTTGTTCCGGTTTTGCAGATGGTAAGAGGCCGGGAGGGAATTATTGTCCTTGCCCTGTGGATTCACTCCTGAGGTAAGGTTTGAACTCAGTTCTCCATGCCCCACACCTCATTTCCCCCCTTCCTTTTTTGCCCACAGAAGCAAAAAATATTTATGCTTCTTTCCCGGCATATTGAGGAGACTCAATTTCCCCTTTGCTTTGTGTTAGATTAAAAATGAAAGAAGAAGATGGGGAGGGGGGATTGTACTGCTACTGGAAAACGCCAATTAATATGCATAGAATCTGGTTTACCTCATTGCAGTGGAGGGGCTTATGAGGTCAGGATTAAAAATACAACATTTGGGCTTTTGCCAGCTTGCTCACTGTACACTCTGTCGGCTTGTGATGTTACTTTGCCTTTAAGTAATAACAAAAGGCTTTCATTAGAACCCTAATCAACTCCCTCACCCTTTGGGACTTAATCTTGCATTTCAAATGCTCATCTATATATGAACCTGCCCAGTTGTGGTGTAAGGTGGGGGGAGAGAAAATAAGCATAACCTTGAACAGAAGTGTAACAACCCCCCAAAAAGAAGAAGAAGAAGAAGAAGAAGAAGAAGAAGAAGAAGAAGAAGAAGAAGAAGAAGAGGAAGAAGAGGAAGAGGAAGAAGAAATAATAATAATAATAATATATTTGCTAGGAGGTAAATTTCTAAGACTTTTTTTCCCCCTGCTAAAATTCTGCACACAAATTTCAAATTAGCTTTACGCAAGCTTCTTAGAGCAGGCAGGAAAATGAAAAGTGGGGGAGAAAAATAAGGTTTGGGTGCTGGATCAACATAGGCTGAAGGCTGCGCAAACGGGATTAAGGAGGAGAGCCAAGAGTGGAAGGGAAAATGAGGATATGACAGAGGGCACAGCAGGTTCAAACAAAATTTGGCCTGGAGAAGGCAGGAGGAATCAGATTGGTGACAGGTGCCATCTTGTGGGTCATTCTGCCGCTCTGCCTCCTGCCACTTTTTATAACAAGAACAGATAAAGGAGGGCCGGATCTGTGGAGGCTCGGAATTGGGAAAGTAATTCAAAGAGATGGAGGCATGCGTGGCTCCAGGGTTTCCTATGATACTGTAAACATCAAGGCACCACGGCTTGTTGGAGAGCTATATGCTACTTAAGGACTTAAGAAGCGGTGCCCCTAAATGCATGTCTCAAAAACATGCAATTGTCAAATACAACACACAATAATCAAATTATTTGTGGACTTTTATAGTAATGCAAATAAAATATTCATGCAGCATGAAGGCTGGGAAAGGTTACAGTGCTACACACTGTTAATTAAAAATATAGCAGTCCCAAGAGCTGATGGTGGAAAATAGCTTATGTCTGAAATTCCACCCCCACCCTTCCCATTCCTTTATGATCTTATCACTGATGTGCAAATAGAAAAGAAAAATCTGTTGAGCTAGTATTTTAGAATAGTGTGCCTTTAATGCAAGCATGTGTGTGCTTTAATGCACTGGGAACAAATGCAATACAAGGAAAAATAGAGTCAAATGGGGAAAAGGGTGTGAAATGGAAAAATATCACTTTTTTATTATGTATGGGTAAATATTGCAAGGGTGTGTGTGTGTGTGTGTGTGTGTGTGTGTCAGACATTGAGGTTTACTGTTCTTAGGCCAAAGTTTCAATCTCTCATCAGGTTTTCCATTAAAGCAATAAAATGCAGTCACAATTTTAAAGTAGAATATTTTAAACATTTACCGAACAATCCATGTTCAGAGCAAGGGAATACACACAAGCTAGCATTATTGCACAGCAACATCAGGCCTAATGAACATTTTAAAGAAGTTCTCATCCCAGCCTAATTCATGCATACTATCAAAACAAACTGTTTCACTCCCGTTTTGTTTTAAAGCCCACCACCCGCAAATGCAGTTATGTGAAGTACGGAAATTTCAACTCCACATACAAGTTCATCCAGTGAAGGATTATTTTTATTGTTATTGTTATTTTATTAATTTTTATAGCGCCCTTCATCACATATAAAGATAATTATCAGACCCAACTAAACAGAAGGAAAGTGGTGATATGTGTGTGTGTGTGTGTTTTGGTGGTGGGGGGTGGGGTGGGATAAAGCATTTGGAAAGATGATCGGAAAGATAACTCCAAAGTGTTTTGCAAACAAGCAGCAAGTTTGGTCAAAATAACCAAAGCTTTGCTACATATACGTAACAAAATGCAAATATGATGGAAGCTTTGCTCCTGTGTCAAGAAAAAAAATATTATCGATGTCAGAGAGAATTCCTCAGTGCTAGTTAAACATCTAGAGTTGGACCTAGTTCCAATGAAACAGCAGGGACACTGCAGGCCCTCTCTTTATTCTATTCCAGATTTGGTGACACTCCTCTGTTTTTGTTTTTGTCTTAAAGGGCAACCACTGAACTATTTTTTGCTCCACCACTGAAAGATTAAAAACATTGCAAGTATTGGGGTGGGGGAACTTTCTCGTTAAACGTCTCGCTTGGCAAATCACAAAAACGCATGCCCACGCAAACCATATTAGTCGTGAAACTTTGAACAGCTCGCTCTGTGACATTTTAATCGGCGAGGCTCCATTGTCTTATTTTAATTTTATTTTTTTAAAAAAAAACAACACCTTGGTTATGAAGACAAATTAATGTTAAAAATGATATTATCCCTTTGCGTTTATGACATCTCGGTTGGCCTCCCCCCCCACTTGCTTCACCACCCTCTCTCTCTCTCTCTTTGCCTCCCACAACGGCACACAAAAGGAGGTATTAACAGAATAACAGTAGATGTTGTGTGTTCTGCTATGAACAAGCCTTGTGATCTCATCCCAAGGTTTTATACAAGCTTGAACCATCTGGCTTAGCGCTGGGGAAAAGCACGCCGCCTATTCCTCAGAATTTCAGTGTCAGGCCGAGGGGGCAACGTGTCTTCGCTTCATGCCAATCTCACTCTCCCCCCACTCCACCAATACCGCCTCGTTTTTCCACTCTCTTCGGCAACCCTGCCAGAAAGACAGGGAATCAGACCCTGGAGAGAGAGAAGAAATACCAGGAATATTTAAACACAATTCCAACATTTCCTCCATTCTCTCTCTCTCTCTCTCTCTCCCCCCCCCCAAGCTAAAGCCTTTTCCCACCCCTTCTTGCCTCTCTTTCAGTCAAATCAGGCACCCATTCGTTCTCTCTCATTGCAAAGAAGGAAAGGGGTTTGAAGGTGGGGTGGCGGGGGGGGGGGAGAGAGAGAGAGAGAGAGAGAGAGAGAGAAAGTTGGCAATTTAATTCAGACAAAAGAAGCCTGAAATCTATAAGCACAGCAACTGGGAGGCGGCTAGCAATAGAATTCTAATTAGTATTCTCCTATTTTTCTTTTAGACAGTTGAGGGATGCCCCCTATTGACTCTAGAAGGCAGGCTGGTTAAAAGAGAGAGAGAGGGAAGGAGGGGGGGGGGAGAATATGTGTATGGAGAAGGCAAGTGTGTGTGTGTGTGTGTGTGTGTGTGTGTTGGGGGGGGGCATGCTGAGGCCTAGCCAGCAAACACTGCAGATTGCAAATTATATCACAAACCTTGCCAAGTCTCTACTCTTGGCATTGGATTTTTAATGACACCCTGGAAAAGAGAAAAGAAAATGGGAAGGGAGAGGGATGGGGTGGGTGGTTTGAGAGGAAAGCCCCGAGTAAAAGGATAAAAATGTGGGTGGGGGTGGGAAGGTTGTATGATGCTAAGCCTTTGCTTCAATCCCAAATGGCCACACGCACACATTTTTAAAATATTCATAGAGAAAAGTGAAGATGAAGATACAGAGATGTACATTTGTAGCCTGGTCAATTGGCAACTCATGCTGCATAGTAATGAAACAGATGATCTCATTTCTTAAAGGGACGTGGTTTTCCCTCCCCATATCCCTTCTTCTCACCTTCCCCCCACCCCACACGCAACCCTGCTGCCTCTCAAACTAAGATTCTTTGATTCTGATGAAGATGAGGAGAAAACATCACAGGCCAAGCCACAAATGACACTGAGAGAACATTTTCTCTTGATCTTCACCTAGCGCCAACCAAGACTTTGGTAGAGAAGTCAGGGGAGCGCTTAAAAACACAGAACAAAACCCCAAACCAATTGCTTCCTTGCATAATCTCTCTGATGTGTGTTGGCGGGATTGTTTAATATCTCCTCTCCTTCCTTTCTTCTCTTACTGGCGTACAAGGTAAGCCTCTATCCTCAAAGAGATGGACCAAAGAGTGATGGAGGCCATGTCTGTAAAGAACTACTTTACAGTGCCACACCAATGAGCCCACCTTACATTTTCAGACCCCAGAATCATTAAATCCAGTCCCCCATTAATGGGATCCTCATATGTGTACCAGAAGCAAAAACAAACAAAACAAAAAAACACCCACTCAAAAGCTTCTTTACTCAGAAGGGGATTATATTACTTTCCACATAACAGAACCAAGGATATTTGTGCAATTGGTATTGCATAAATTCTAGGCACTCCTGCCAATTTCATAAGACAATCCTTTCTGTAGCAGACCAGTCTAGCCCACCATCCTGCTTCAAACTGTAGTCAATGGCTAATTTCTGAATTTTTAAATTATAAGTCCATGTTGCAGGATTGCTGTAAGGATTGGCGCTATAACTATGAAGCATTTTGTATGTTTTGGGGGGAAAACCCACTTGATACATGATATAACTACTACTACTACTACTACTATTAACATCATCATGTTGTATCCCGAGTTTATTTTTACTGGTCAGAGTCTCCCCTGAGAATCATTCTTCCATCAATGGAAGGGGGGAAGCAATATCCACCAGTTTCACAGTCTTCCTCAGTGGAGGACTCACCCAGAGTCCCTTGTATTCACCAGGAAATATGCTTTGGAGACTTCAAGAACCTCTGCAACAGTGTGTTGGGACTACATGTGTAAGGGAGAACTAGCAAAAAATTCCCCCTTTCCTGCTGGATCTTGACCCTAATCCTGGGAAGAAGAAACCTTTCTGTTCCCCAAAGCATAGTTAGACTCCAAGCCAAGATTTTCAATTATTATCATGTGGACACTTAAAAAAACAACACATCTGACTCTAACCCATAACATGAGATAGCCAACTCAGTGCCCTTTAGATGCTGTGGGACTATAGTTCCATCCATCCCAGCTCACCTGTACCGATAGGAGTTCAAGTCCAGTAACATTTGTTATATGGCCATAACATATACCATTAAACAAAAAATCTAGACATTGACACGATAGTGCAAAGGGAAGCACTATAGTTTGCACTGTACGAGTTTGCAACTTAGGCATTTACCTCTTGACTTTTTCCTTTTTTTGGTCTGAGGTCTTACATTTTCTCAGCATGTGCAAAGTGCATCTGATAGGTTCCCCAGAGGCTTATTTTTACCGTGTGCATAATTTATTTGTTTGTTTGATTTAAGAATAATTATTTGTAGGTAGGTAGCTCACATTTAACGCAGACACGGTCATGTTGAATGTTAAAAACATTCTTGTCCAGACAAGACCACCTTCAGATGCTTAGAAAGTTGTGATAATTTTAATCTGTTTTAGTCTATTAACTTTTGTATGTTTTAAAGTAGGGTTATGATCTTTTTTTCTTGAGATACGGTTGCAGCATTTGGGGACATTTTACTTGAGTAAAAAAGGCATGTGTGGAGTAGTCGAGAAAGATGGGAGCAGAGGCAGTCCAGGACATTTTGTTGCCTGAGGCCCCCTGTTCCAAACCAAGGTACACAGTAACCAAAGCTAGCCAACATCTTTTGATACCTGAGGCAGAAAATTCCACAAGTGCCTCTCCCTGGAAGTAATAATAATAATAATAATAATAATAATAATAATAATAATAATAATATATTCCCTCTGCCCTTTCATGATATCTAAAATTAGCTGCCTGTAGCACCTGCTTCAGCCTGTCTAATGGAAGAGCCGGTCCTAGGTTGGTCCATGATGCAATGCTTCTCTCATCATCTGTATGTGAGGTAAGTCAAGCTGGGAAGAAGCTATTTGGTTGATGTCTCCCAGTCAGGGCTAGCGCCTGCCATGAAACAAGGTGAAGTGACCTGCTTCAAGTTGCACCACATAGAACCCTAGAATGTGAATGAAGCACAGGAGTCATCTAGTCCAACCCTCGGCAATGCCCAGTGTGGGGCTTGAACCCCTGACCCTGAGCTTAAAAGTGAGGGTGATAAGGGGTGAAGGCAGGAACTGGCGACTGATAGGTGCTGGGGGAGGAGGAGAGTGTGATTGGGGTTCCATCCAGGCATTAAAATACATTGGGCCAGCATGTCATCTGATGAACGTCTTGCAGTGGTGGCTGGTGTCCATTGAGACCAGAAGGGCAGATGACAATAGTAGGTGGAGCCAGAACCAATGAACAGGCAGAGCCACTTACTCTAGGTTTGTCCCTCTCCTCTTTCCTGCTGACTTCTACAAGGGCAACACTGAGACTAAGCAAAAGGAAGGCCTATGGGCAGGTGTTGAGTATAAAGGCAGCTGGTTGAGGGCAGACTGAGCTTGGTTGGACCCCTTTTTGCCCTATAAGAAAACATCAATAACACATCATTAAAATCTGGTTGGTATACAAAAATACCACACTGCAGAGGTGTGTCTACATAATACAGTGCTCAGAAGACAGGGGCGATTCCTGCTGAACTTCTATTGACAAGCATTTCCACAACACAGATCCTGCCACACTAATGGCTTGGTCCCTAGTAAAAGCAGGGGATTGGGGGACCACCATCAGAAGATTTCAGTGATTGAGATGGAGCAGAAGAAATCAGGCAGTCTTTAAGGTATTTGGGGTCCAAGTTGCTTAGGGCTTTGTGAATTAACCCAAGAACTTTGAACATGGCCAAGTAGCAAATTGTGCTTCCAGACAGGGGCTAATTGGTTGTTGAGGTATCACAAATGGGTACCCCAAAACAGGTTTTTACTCATCAGTCCTAGGAGGAATGGTTGAGGGAGTTGGGTATGTTTAGCCTGCAGAAGAGAAGACAGAGAGGCGATATGATAGCTCTCTCCAAATATTGGAAGGGCTGTCACATTGAGGATGGTGCATGCTTGTTTTCTCCTGCTCTGCAGGTGAGGACCCAAGCCAATGGATTCAAGTAACAAGAAAGGAGATTCTGCCTAAACATTAGGAAGAACTTTCTGACAGTAAGAGCTGTTTGATGGTGGAATGGACTGCCTAGTTTCACAGTTGCATTCAGGGCCTCCTTGTGGCTTCCCATGGGCATCTGGTTGGCCACTGTGAAAACAGGATGCTGGACCAGCAGAGATCATCCTATGCTCTTAAACTACGTGTATTGTTGGAATTTGTTGTCATTTTCATTTTAGTTATTTCAGTTATCATAATTATAACAACATTAAGCTTAAAAACAAAGCAAATATGCATGGGGCTGATTATATTTCTATTTGTGGGGTTTTTTGTCTAATTTTTATTAAGTTTTTCTGTTTTACATTTTAGAATATTCATTTGAACAACCTTAAAATATCAATGACTTCCCTTCTTCTCCTTCCATGGTTCAGTTTGCATGCCATAGATCCCTGCCTATTTTTACATAAACTAAACCATTCAGTATTCCATTTTTACATCCATCTAAACCTATTTAAACTGTTGAATTTATCTTAATGCTGCAAACGTTTTCAAATGTACCATTATATTTCTGTCTGGTGCTTGACTGTGTTGGAATTATTGGGATTTCCAGGGTCAGGGGAATTAAATGGTTGGGTTTAACTCGGAAACTGAAATATTTGAAATATTGGAATTGAAATATATTTGAGATATGGTTCTGGTTTGACTTGTTAGCCACCTTCAGTTCTTCAGAAAGTAGGTGACATTTAAGTTTATATATATAATTTCACAGAACTATAGAATTGTGGAATTGGAAGGGATCCAAAGGGTCACCTAGTTCACAAAAAGAATCACAAAAAGAAAATTATTCAGTATTATACTCTGAATTTCTCCTAATAAACACTTTGTTTTGACTAGTTTACACATTTTTTGCAAGTAAATTCTCTTAGTAGAATGCATTTTTAATGTTACTTTAACTAATACATGCATTTTAATGCATACTTTCCTCTTATATATGTATTTTTTATTTTAAAAATGGCTAGAGAATGGTATCCCAGAATTCAGATACTTACACATTTTGAAATATAGTTGCATTTCATTTCTCATATTGCTTCAGAAAGTGTACATTTGAAACATTTGGCTTCCAATGAGACCTGAACTGAAATTCTCCCCTACTGTTAGGACTGTGGCCCTTAACAGCTATAATTTACAGGGATTCTTGAGTTTGAGTAAATATGAAGAACTCTTACGGAAACATGTTAAACCCAAATGTTTTTGGTTAATTTAATTCTTGTACACCTAGAATCTGTTCTGTGTAATCGGTCCTTCCTTCCTTTCTCTTGCCACTGTGTGAAATGGGATGTTCTATGTCTTTGATATAGCAGGAATTTTTCTTAAAATATTGTTGTCATCACTTAGATACCTCCCCCATGTGTTTCCACACACATTGTCTTGTAACACAAGAACAGCCTGCTGGATCAAGTCAATGGCCCATTTAGTCCAGTGTCCTGTTCTCACAGCAGCCAACCAAATGCCTTCTGGGAAGCCCACAAGCAGGACGGAAGCACAAAAGCATTCTCCCCTCCCTTGGTTTCTAGCAACTAGTTTTCAGAGACATTACTGCCTCCAAGCATGGAGGCAAAGCATAGCCATCGTTGATAGCCTTCTCTTCCATGAATTTGTCTGATGCTCTTTTAAAGCCATCCAGGTTGGTAGCTGTCACTGCCTCTTGTGGGATCGAGTTCCTTAGTTTTAGCTACACTCTGCATGAAGAAGTACTTCCTTTTATCCAGTTCTATTTTTCTAGAGAAAGAGAACGCCTCTCTTTGTTCTCTTATCATGGCAATGGTGCCCACCTGAGAGGTGCCGGAATTGAGTCCCAGTAAGTTCCAGCTGAAAAAAGCCCTGCTTTTATCTGCCCTGAATCTTCCAAATTCTAGTGTTATGAAAGAGGGAGAAAAACTCTTCTCAACCCATTTCCTAGCACAAGAGTCATGGAATGCAGGCAGTATTATTTTATCCATATTGCAAATGTGGTTTATCTGAGGCCACTGAGGAAGTTCAGAGATCTAAACTTGGGTTCCCCACATCACACTTTTAGCTATGGTTCTGAGCCAGCTCTTAAAGGAGAATTGCAGATGTGGATTTGGCATCTTGGTACTTAACATTCATCTATTTTTGTTTCCTCCCAGAGGTTTCCTTGTACCAGGCTTGTTAATCTGGTGCCGCCTAGGTGTAAACGGCATTTCCGTGCGGTCTGGCACTTGTCACAGTGTTCCATGCGCCAGTAGTGGTTTAGTCATACTGGCCACATGACCCAGAAAGCTGCCTGTGGACAAATGCCGGCTTCCTTGGCCGGAAAGCGGAGATGAGTGCCACACCCCAAAGTTGAATTCAACTGGACTGAACTATCCAGGGGTCCTTTACCTTCTTACCTTTTGGACTAACAACTCTCATCAGCTGGGGCTGATATGAATTGTAGTCCAAAACATCTGGAGGGCAAAGGCTGTTGCTGACATTTCACCAGTTAGCCAAACTTGCAGCCACCTGTAATGACAAAAAGATTCCCTACCCCTTCCTGTCCTCTTAACACTCTTATTTACTTACATCCTCTTGTGGGGATCAAAAGGGGGGTAAGGTGGAGTGATGAGCAATTGCGGCACCCAATGGCAGAAAGGAGTTCAAATGACCATGAATGTCGCATTAAGTTGTCAAATTGACCAGTATTTTTTCCGTCATCGAAACATTAGAATGAACAGCTTTAGACAATAAAATTGTTTCAATTATAACACATTAAGCCATCCTCACAAGGAAAAGAAGTTGTCTGAGTCAAAGGGGAAAGAAAGAATTCTAGAGGACAGCAACTTCCTTAGTGCCAGAGAATTTTTGCTGGGACCCTCCTGTGGAAAGACAACACCTGCGAAGGGAGTACAAATTGAATCATTTTTATTTTTTATTTTTTAAAAAAGGAGTCTCTCACGACAGGAACAAGAAAATGGGTAATGTTATAACAATTCTGTTTGTGTCAAAAGTGGAACAGCAGCCTTAGAGGTTGCTAAGCAGAATTGTATACACCTTACATATGTTTAGAACAGGAGTGGTAACTGGATATTGCAGGTCACTTGACATCCAGTGACTTTTTTGCATTCTTTTGAGTGTCCGCAGATGGCTATAGTCGTCATCAATGGCAGATATACAGAGAGGGAGCGGCTTAGTTCTCAATGAACTCCACTCAGTTTTGAGGGATGAATTAAATTGTCTGTAGCCTGGGACATAATTAGAATGGGGACACCTTCTTATTGCTCCAGATGCAGAACATTAGCAAGCAGCAGGACTTCTTGCAAAGGGTAGAGCAATAGAATACTGAATGTAGAACTCACCCCAAACTGGGACCATGCTGCACAAACATTTAATTCATATTGAAAACCTATTGACATTTTAATTTTTTTTAGATATTTGCAAAGGGGAATGGAAGTCTTTAGGTATTTGGGAGGCATTGCTCACAGTGACAGCATCATTTCCTGTACATGAGCCCTGATTGGGTAGAGTCACACATGTGACTATTCCCAGGACCATTTCCCTTCTTCTGAATTGGCTATGTTGGGCCTCAGTGATGTTGGTGTATGGCCAAATATATGCTCCCTTGAGCTTCGCAAAAATGGGGGAGGGGATGCATTAAATTATATCTATATCATCTATATATCTATATATCTATATAGATACATATCTATGTCTATATATCTATATATCTATATAGATACATTCTATATCTATATACCTATATATCTATATATCTTTATCTATATCTAGCTATCTAGTTATATATCTCAATACATTTTTCTGTCACTTTCTTTGTTGCAAAAGTCATCACCCTTGCTGCATCAGGTTTGTTGTGCAAGAGCTCCCTAGAATTGTACAACCTGAATTTGCAAGTATGTGATTGAGTCTCGCCTAAAACACTGACAATCTTAGTCTTTTATAAACATGGCTTCTATCACTATGCATGTAGCATTAGTCAAGTTTGCTAAAAACGGTCTCTGATCTCTCTCTCTCTCTCTCTCTCTCTCTCTCTCTCTCTCTCTCTCTCTCACACACACACACACACACTTTTACTCAGACAATAATCTGGCACAAATTATGTAGAATTACGCACACAGAGAGAGATACCACACATTTATAGCCATGCTCACAACACAGAGATAATTTCACAGTCAAGACACATGCACTTGAATGTAACAGCCAGCTTGATAGGGTGTACTCAAAAGAGTGCGTGGTACATGCACAGGCGAGGGAGACCAGAGGGAGGTTAGCCATTTCACTGAATGTGAAAATGAAGAAACAGCAGTGGTCTCCGCTTTTGTCTTCAGCCAGCTCTTCAAGATGTGAGAGGCTCCAGTGGGTGGGAGACCTGTGTGTCGGCCCCCACAATTCTGGGGGTAACCCTGGCTGTTCTTCTTTACAATTACCTTTTTTTCTTAAGATGCCAATTAACCCTTTCAGGGCTCCAAAGCCTACTGTGAGGAGACGGGAGAGGGGCACTCGCTTATCCTCCCCGATCGAACGTCATCGTAACCAATTATGAGGAGGCTGGGGATGTTGAGGCAAAATTGGTGTGCTGTTGAGGATACATTGGTACTGCCTGATAATGCTTCGTTGCAATGTTCGGCTGATATTAAGAAAGAGACTGGACATTTTTGTTGAGAGATAGTGCTCTTAAAACAGGGGTTCCAACAAACAAACAAACTGTGTCTAGCCCACCACACCCACTGCAAGCAGGTAAGCCAATTCCATGAGAAAGAAAAGCTGGATTATATGGTCTGTATGAATTATGAAATTAAAGTTGCCCAGCATGATCTTCACCCCTGCACAATACATGCACATTAGGGATGGAGGAGGAAGGTGATTCAGGTTCTCATTTAATAGCAAACCTATCTAGTCCAGACTTTTCTAAACAATACATGAACAGTAACAGAACTAGCAATCAAAATTTGTACTTTTCTGAATTTTGCAATGCAGTTCTCCCACCAAGTAATGTGTACAAAAACACATACGCTACAGTAAAGTGTGCATAAAAATGCATGGATTGGTGAAAAGAATATAAACAACTGTTATATGAGGAAAAACTGCTTGACAAAAAAAATATCTTAGACAAAATCACAAAAGAAGTATATATTAAAAGACATTACCACTCAAATGCTGGTGAATTTTCATAAGAGCTCTAAAATTAAACAAGTGGAAACCGATGAATAAATGTGGAAAAATTGAGAAACTGAGACAAACTGAAATTGATATATTCACCCATTCCTCCGACCTACGAATTTTTATTCCACTTTCTCAGCAGAGCTGCTTGTCCCACTATCTAACCTCTGGAAATCATGTCCAACATGACTTGTAGCTTCTGAAATGTCACCAGTAATTCCTCACAGACTTTTAACTTTAAGGGATAGAAACTTAAAAATAGAAGTTGAGATTGTTTTCAATAGGATTCTGAGTTATTTGGATGATACTATAGTATGCATCCTTTTGGGGGGCAGTCCTAATGTTATCTAAAATGTGATGCTTCCTAACGAACTAACATGACACAAGGAACAGAGGCAGTAGAGAAACTCTGAAGTTTCCAGAATCAAATACCTTGGAATATCCCAGTCACAGAGGTAAAACAGGCAAACAGATGGAGGTTAAGGCTGACAATGGCAACTACCTATGATGGCTGTCTTCTGCCTTCATTGTCAGAGGCAGAATGCTTCTGCATCCCAGTGGCTGGGAATCGCATGTAGGTTGAGTGCTGTTGAATTCAAAACTTGGCAACTGTAAGAGCATAGTGACATTTCCATCCTGCCCTGGACAGCCTTGGGAAAATTCTGATTTCTCATAGGAAAAATTTAACTTAAGAATTATGACAAGGATCAAATTTACTTACTTACTTATTTGCCACAATTTCATTTTTAAAAAGTGAAAGCAGTGTTCAACACAAGCAAACCACATTAAAACCAAATTTATAGATCACTGGCTAACAGAAATAATTGTCTGCACAAACCCAGCAGGATAGAAACTTTTTCAGCAAACCTTTAAGAAATTAAATAAAAAAATTCCTACACACTGAAGAAGTGTGCATGCACACGAAAGCTCATACCAATATCAAACTTAGTTGGTCTCTAAGGTCCAACTGGAAGGATTTTTTAAATTTTGTTTTGACTACAGCAGACCAACACGGCTACCTACCTGTAACTTTAAGAAATTGATTCTGAAGATGCCTGCTGAAGAGCATTCCACAGGACTGGGCCAATAACATTAAAAGCTCAGACTTCTATTGAGCTCAGATGAGCCTCACCAACATGAGGAACAACCCACGATGCTCTTGCAGATGATCTCAGTGATCAAGCTGGGAAGTGTTTCAAGTTATTAGCTGTCTACCCTCATCCTCAGTCTAGCCATTGCATTCCACCATTGCATTCTGCACTAGCTGGAGCTTCTAGACTAGGCTCAAGGGCAGCCCCATGGAGAGTACATTGCAGCAATCCGGCATCAAGCTTATCAGCACCGTTGAGAAAAACATACCCAATACACTATGCTTTCTACTCCTACTTTGGGGTACAAAATTGGGCTTTCATAAGGATTGCCTGAACCTTAGGCATCTGGGTGACATCTGTGAGAACAGGATGTTGAACTAGATGGGCCATGGGCCTGATCCACCAGGCTCTTCTTATGTTCTTAATCGTTGGCTTCTGCCACTGAACTATCTGGACACATGGAACTCCGTGTGCATCTAAACTCCTGTACATTAGCAGTCACTGGATGAAAGCAATGAAAAGGGAGGGGGGATATGATATTGGAAGCCAGGCTGCATTGTTAAAAGGTTTGAGGTTCATTTGGTCAATCAATCATGCAGCGCACCAAATCTCTCTTCCTTAATACTATCTTATTCTTCCCACCTTAATTAAAATCTGCAGCCATCGATTTGGTCTCTTAAGACCTTCAGTCTGATTTCAATTTGAAAAGGGTCTTTGGGATAAATAAAAAAAAAAGCTTGTTCAGACCAAAACACTGAAGTCTTAGGGTGTCAGATGATTAAATGTTTTTAGTCGATTATATGCCATACTTTTTAATTGCTTAATTAAACCATTAGAATTGAAATTACAGTTTCTCCATATATTCTGGGGAATACTTAAGAAAGACAATGTTTTCACTTGATTGTCACATGGAAATGATTTATTATCTAGAAAGTTGTTGCAGGATCACTTACAAGCCCAGCTGCACCAATATGTTCTTAGTTAGTCTCCCAGCATGCCAGTATGCCTAGCTGAATTCAATATCATGGTCTACAACAGCTTTTGCCAACTGGGTTCCCTCCACCTATGTCGGTCTATGAGGGAATTACAAGACCCCTTGAGACCTTTGGGAATCTCTTTACTGAGAATTCTCACCATCTTCACTGAAGGATAGTCACCATGACAGCAAAATTGGTATAAAACCAATATACCTTTTGAGTGTTTGTATACCATATTCCAGTTAGCTGGCCATATGCTATTGGTCCATATTAAAAGCATCCTGTTAATTTACAAAGCAATTCCTTGGGTCCAGGAAAACTCAAGGACCACCAGATTCCTTATATTCCTGCCCAATCGTTGAATTTTTTTTTAAAGGAGTCACTGTTAGTGGTGTCCCATGGCTTAGACTCACAGCTCGCATCCACCAGGAGCTGTGGGTTCAGTATTGTGGACCCAGTTCTGTTTCTTCCCAGCTGAGATCAGACAGGCCCCCTACCTACGGAACCTACTGGCAACTGCTGAAGTCTTTCAGTTGAGGGGGCACTCAGCAGAAATTTTAAGTAAGCTTTTCTGGTTTTCTGGTTCGTTGTCATTCATTTTAGCCTTCATATCTCTTTTGTAACTTCATTGTACACCATGAAGTTAGTGACAAGCAGTATACAAACTGTTTACGCAGACAAACTGCAGCATAGACTAGTGTTGCACCAAAAACTGTCCTCCATTCAGGCGAGCCAACTCCAGGGGGCTGACGTGTCTCCTGTCCCCCTCAATATTTGTTGGAAGGGGGCCCAAGCCCCTTAATGTTGAGGGGGCAGAGGAGTGCCTGGCCTCCTTCAGATGATGTGATGTCATGCACAAAATGCATGTCAGGCCCCCTTAATCTTGGGGGCAACCTGGCACCTCTGCTTCCATTGTATTAAAAATGTTCTTCCTCTTCCAAAGAGGCTTCCATTTTTCCTCCTGCCTCATTTTCAGGGTGCTTGAGCATGTCTTGAGAATATGGGTTTTTAAGCTTATCTCGCATCATTGTGAAGTGGCCGGAAGTGGCACATGTTTCCCTCAGTGAAGATTTCTATAGCATTCAGAAGCCTCCCTGACAGCCCACACTTCTTGATCTGAAAAAAACAAACCCTTCCATAGGAGGAGCTGATTTGCGTTGTGTTCACCTAGGTTTCAATCGAAGTGTGGGTACTAAGGGAAGCTGCAGACTTCAGACCACTGGCGTCAGGCTTCAGGGAATCGGCTTATTCCCCCCATGGCAGTAGATAAGCAGAACAAAGGAAAAGGAGTCATCTTACCAGTTAAAAACTTTAATAATCACAGCAAGAGAACAAAGAACCCATCTTCTAGAAATGGCGGTGCTCCCAATTAAGGATACCCCCCTCCATCCCTATTAATCTACGTCACTCCTACGTCTTGTAATCTGAGTTTGTACCCTCTGTGCTTTCTGTGCTTTCTGTTCTGACACTTTCTGAGCTCTCTGTGACTTTGGAGAAGGGGTGTGTGTGAATGCTGTCCAGAGACTGTGAATCCGTTAACCCTCTCTCTTCCAGTGTTTCTTCTCCTAGCTGTTCCCACCCAGTATTTCCCAGCTTCTGCCTTCTGAACTATGTCCCTATGTTCCAAATCTATACTGTCCTCCCGCTCCTGGGAAGATTTGGGATCCGGATCTGGAGCAGGGGGCAGGGGGAGGCTCCCCCCATTCCTCATCAGTGCAGCCCTCCTCAGCACAGTCCCTGACAACTGGTGAGATGATTTGAATAATGAGAGAAAGGACACTTGCAAAAACCTCTTGGCCAATTTGGAAAGCAACATAAGCACATCAAAAGGCCTTTACCCCACCCACAAAAATTTCTCCAAAATGCTCTCGTCTCCTTGATACTTTCCAAATGCAGTAGCTTTTCTTATTAATTGATGGGGAGGAACGGGAGTTTTTTTGGCACAGCAGCAGAATAAACCTAACAGCTAATCTCTCTCTTCTCTCTCCACACACACACAATATATTTCATTTTTCTTTCCCATCTCAGAGACAGTAGATGACATCTCCATTTAAGGCTTGCCAGCAAAACATCTGCCCAATCCATAACCCAACTGATCTCAACTTACTTTCCTGAAGCAGATGATCACATTATTCTTTCTTGCAAATGCAAATATGTTCTGATCTCCTGAAAGGAAGAAAATTCCATTACAAAAGGGATTTGTCATACTGTTTGTTTGTTTTTCCCCTACCAGCAATCATGCGGCACTTGACGAAGAACAAGAAAACATTTTGCTTTGAAATAGTTTGCCCATAATGTGTAGGTAATGTGATCGCACCTCCTCCCTACCACAATTAAGATAGCATGTTTCTTGTTTAAGCCCATATCTAAATAGCTAGAGTGAACTTAAAGTCTCTGATTGTGTTCATACAGTTGGGATAAAGCACAATAGCAATTAAGCCTGAGAACTTATTTTAAAAGCCTGTAACCATGCCTTTGGAAAATAAAACACTTGCTTCCCCCTGATTACAAAGTTTTTGAATTGCTATAATGACTGCAGGAAGTGCACTGGAAAATGGAAACATTTCTTGAAGGGCAGGCCATGTGCAACTCATAATGTTCTACTTTAGGGGTGGGGGGAATCTCAGCCAGGGGCCAAAATGTTGCCCTCCAGGCCTTTCTTGGGGCTCTTCCCAGACCACACACCCCTCCCTAAACCACAGCTCTCAGCAGCCCTGCTCTGTGCCCTCCTCAAATGTTTTTGCCTATCAGGAATGTCTTAAAATAATAGATAATGTTTTTATTTATTTTCATGGTAGAGAAGATAAATTTTGAGAAAGCAATGATTACAACAGTAAATAAGAAATAACTTGTCCTGATAAAATTACAGACTTTTATCATGTTGTGTGTTAAAGTTTCATTTGATTACTCTAAGAGATCACACCACATTTTCTTTGAACTGTAATAGTGCCTCGGATGGAGGATGGAGAGAGATGGGAATGTTCAGGCCTCAAAAGTCTGTCTCACAAAATTGTATCCAAAGAGCCTCAAAGCTAGGACAGTACAAGGACATAAGACAAGCTTGCTGGATCAAGCCAATGGCTCATCTAGTTCAGCATCCTTTTCTCATTGGGGCTAACCCGATGCCTATGGAAACCTGCAAGGAGGACCCAGGTACAATAGGACTCCCCTCCCCAGTGGCTTTTGGCAAGTGTTACTCAGAAACATTACTGCCTCCTATTATGCAGGCAGAGCATAGCTAATATAGGTAGTAGTCAATGATGGCCTTATCTTCCATGAATTTCTCAAATTCAGGGTAAGTAGCGAACATACCATGGGACTTGTCAGTGAGCCATGGGTAATACATGCAATAATAATAATAATAATAATAATAATAATAATAATAATAATAATAAAATTTGCAAATCTAACATAAGTCAAATTAGCAACATACCCACAGCTGTGAATTTCACAAAACACTAATTATTAATGACATACCGGTACTTTACTCTTCTTTTGTCAAAAGTATATGAAATCACTGTATATATATGCTGTATATATCTCAGCCAGTGCCAGATTTACATATAAGCTAAACAAGCTATAACTTAGGGCCCCACTCTCTTGAGGGCCCCAAATTTTTTTTAAAGAAAAAAAAGTGGATGTACATTTCCAAAAGATAAGATAAAAAACAAATTTTTAAAAACCTACATACAGCAACAGTGTTTTTAATATTCTTCTTCTTAATTGTATTTCAGTTCAACAATTACTTTGATAAAATACATATTTTGTTATGTGCAAATGGCTTTAGATACCTATTAGGTCCATAAATTACCATATAGCATATCTTCAACACAAAAAAGCGACAATTTGTTGTTGACAAAGGACAGCTGGACATATAAAGGGCCCCATTACCTTCAGTAGCTTAGGGCCTCATCAAACCTAAATCCAGCCCTGATCTCAGCCCATATTCTCCTACTTTAGCTTAAATGGACCAGAAGTTTCAGTTTGCCCGAGACACAACCCCAATTGGGCCTTTTAGAGGGATTCAGATATTGACTGGGTCCGTTTGAGATAGTCACAGATTGCTGTGGGATGGATGAGCGAGAGCAAACCGGGGCTGTCAGGGGGAGGAGCATCAGGCAGGAAGGAGAGGCAGGCATTGGATGGGAAAACCCTGAGAAAAGCCAGAGACCTACCTGACTGGAGACTGTGTCTTCCCAGGAGAAGGTAACTGCCAGACCCTGTTCTTCTCAGACACTGCATCCCTTAAGTAACGCCTCACAGGATTGATGCCTCTGCCCTCTTTAGCATCACATCTGTGTGGTTCAGGGTACTCCTTTGCAAGCTGCATCCTGCAGAATTGAGCTTCACTCCACTTTCAGTTGAGGGCAGTAGATGCAATGTGCTCTTGGCTCTGTTTGATTAGGTTTTGGGTTTTGTTGTTGCTGTTAAAAACAACCACAAGCACCCAACAACCCCACACAATTAAATATTGGGAGCATGGGGTTGCTCAAGGAGGGAGGGGCTATGCACATCTCTACCTGAAGATGTCTGGGATTGAACCTGGGACCTTCTGCTTGCAAAACAGATGCTCTACCACTGACCTATAGCCCTTCCTCAAGTTAAACTAGAGGAGAAATATATAAGGAATGGACTCTAGATGGCTGCTATTCTGTTTGGGCCATGACCTAATAGGACCCGAGCTTTCCAGTCCTTGGGGTTATAATGGATCCTCTTTAGACTGAGAGAGCCTGGGGAGATGAGCTGTGCAGGGTCAGGCCACACACGGGAAGAGTGAGACTTTGAAGGTGGTGATTCTGCAAGATTGAATAATATCCACATAATTATAGGGTGGGGAGGAAGGCCAGAGCACTGCTGGAACATCAGAGACCAGGCGCATGGTGTGTTATCTCAAAAACGTAAGTGCTGAGTAGCACTTGCTGTTGTAACATTGACACTGTCTTGTGGACTAATTGATACATGGAATTAGAGCCCCTAGAACATGTTTTCTTACATCAAAGAAAGAAGAGCCCCCATTTAATACCCGATAATCTATCAATGTAGCTGCGCATATACTATTTTGTTAAACTGCTTCATTTCCAGTTTCACAAAGGATGCCTACAATATTTTACCTATTTTTGTTTTGTTCCAAGTTTCCCTAAATGCAGTGACCCTCCTGAGATATTAGCATATTACACAATTACTTTTTGAAATAAATAAGAGGGGGAAATAAATAACCACACATATTGCAAAGGAGTTGTGCATTGCTAAAGTGCTGGGAAGAGGGAAGAAGACAATATAAATGGAATTGCAAGGGCTGCTTTCTGTTAACCTGTCAACTCAAAATAAAATGCAAATCTGCAAGTCCTGGTTTCATAGCAGACATTTGCTCTGTGTTCAAGCTACCTTATATCTCCTTTAATGATACCAACTGGAGGAAAGAAAGAGGGGAAAAACAGTTAGTAAAATACAATTATCCCCTTGTTAAAATAAACAAAGTGTTCAGCGGCAGGCAACATAAAAGGGCCCATGAATTCATACATATTTTAAACACATAATGCACATGTGTTAATAAAGCCACTTTAAAGAGAATACATCAGCCTTGCCTATAAATTATGCTGCTTCAGGCCTGCCATCGTTCACCATCAGCCTTCATTCCTATCTTAAATCACCCATAAGTAGTAGCTAATCTTGAGTGTAAAAGTTGGGGAGAGAGGAGGATTTAGCGTTGGGGTTTATACAGTGTTAATGAAAGGGATCCTCTTCTAGCATGCTAATGCGGATATTCCTCTTTCTCACCGCACATTCACCTATTAGAAATTGACAATAGCATCGCTAGTGAAAATCCAGACATTGGGGGGGGGGCGAATGCTGATAGTGGATATTTTCCCAAGAAAATACCTGCCACAGAATTTCATTTTCCTAGAACCGCCACCGAATCTCAACGTAGAATCGAGACAAAGGACATCTCTATCCCACTAGTGGTGGAAAGAAGAAGGAAAAAAGAGCAGAAAGAAATAAAGGCATAATAATAATAATAATAATAATAATAATAATAATAATAATAATGCGAGGAAGCAGCCCTTTGTGATGCACCTAAACCACCAGAATAATAGGCTTTGGAAGGGGAGGGCAGTGAGCACAGATAAAATACGAATTTTGCTCCGATCTAGGCTGGATTACTTCCTCGTGCCCTTGCCTTTATTGAGCGATTTGGAGTTTCATTAGAATTCAGGATTCCTGTGGAAAGAAAAACCGTGATGGCACGGACTTCTCTTTCATGGGGATTGCGGGCTGACCCATCAAAATGAAAAGACTCAGTGTTTTGCTGACAGGTCCCTGAGCAGGCCTGAGTGACAGCTTCATTCCAGTGCTTCTCAGATGAGATTTGAATGGGGGGAGGGGGACAGGGAAGGTAGGAGTGGAGAGACTTTGTTCCCTTTAAAAAAGGAGGAGAAGAAAAAAGGCCAGTGTCAGAGCCGGTAGTTCATGTCGCCGCAGCTGAGGTACAAAATCGAGTCAGAAATCAGCTTAAGACTCTGCTGGCTTCCAAATTTATTATTAATGCTTCTCTTGTGCGAAGATACAGGAGATTTCATTTAAAACGTGGGGGTCTCCATCTTGGGGGTCACCATCTCTGCCCCTTCCGAAGGAAACCGGAGGGAGGGGAACACACTCTGCTTAGTCGGTTTAGAAATACTGTTATACAGCCACTGCAAGAATATGTATTGCTACCATTTCTTTACACACACACACACACACACACACACACACACACACACACACTGTGGTGCCATGAAGGGACTCATGCAAGCAAAAGGATGTCATCAACCTCATTAGCATCATAGCTAAGAGTGTAAATCGGGGGCTGCCGACCTTTGGGGGGCCGTGGTTGCATGTGCAAACAACACACAACCAATCACACTCACCACAAGCTCTTTTACTGATGACAATAGAATCTCTCTCTCCAAGCCTAATTTCAACAGGGGGAGAGGAACCTGCAGCCAGTGGCAGACCTACAATTTTTTTTTTTTGGGGGGGGGAGTTGAAGCTTGAACTGTTATGGGGCCTCCTTCCCAAACCAGCAACAAAATCTGGGTACCCCCTGTTATCTTCTTCAAAGGGGTTGTTCACAACAACCTTTACAACATCTGTGCTAGGTAAAGGTAAAGGGACTCCTGACTATTAGGTCCAGTCATGGCCAACTCTGGGGTTGCAGCGCTCATCTCGCTTTATTGGCCGAGAGAGCCGGTGTTTGTCCTCAGACAGCTTCCAGGTCATGTGGCCAGCATGACTAAGCTGCTTCTGGCGAACCAGAGCAGTGCAAGGAAACACCATTTACCTTCCCGCTGGAGTGGTACCTATTTATCTACTTGCACTTGACGTGCTTTTGAACTGCTGGCTTGGCAGGAGCAGGGACCGAGCAATGGGAGCTCACCCTGTCGTGGGGATTTGAACCGCCGACCTTCTGATCAGCACGTCCTAGGCTCTGTGGTTTAACCCACAGTGCCACCCGCGTCCCAACATCTGTGCTACTGACTCTCAAACTTTGGGATTGTTGAGATACATACAACAAAAAATTAGACCCATTTTTTTAAAAAAACTATGTGGACTAGTCACTTCTGAGGCCCCACTAGGATTAGGGATCTAGTTTCCTTAGTTTCATAGGAGGTCCGCCCCTGCCTACGAGTGCCAGGGAAGGCCTCTCTGGGTGCATGCGTGCTTGTGGGCACAAAGTGTAAATTATACCTACTGCTAATCCATATTACGAAGCTGCCTTATGTCCTCTGGTCAGTGGCCCATCCAGCTCAGTATTGTCCACTCTGTGTGGCAGCAGCTCTCCAGAGCTTCACGGGAGCACCCTGACTGGCAGCGGCTCCTGAGGGTTTCAGGCACAGGTCTTTCCCAGCCTTTTCTGGAGGTGCCAAGGACTGAACCTGGAACCTTTTTCATGCAAAGCAGATGCTTTGCCGCTGAGACATGGCCCTTCTGCATGCCAAAGTTCAACAGAAGTTGGCTTTCCTTTCCTTCTGCACACACCACCCCCGATTATAGTATTTAGTCACACAAGTACTGGTGCCATGCATAATATCTACAGCATTTGGGACTCCATAGTAAAATGGAGAAAAATGAAGAAAATAAAAATAGAATTAAACCCTGTTTTTGTGTGTGTGTGTGGTTTTTTAAAGCCATCTTAGTACTGTTGTTGTTTCACAAGATTTATATACTGCTTGATTGTAATAATATTTCAAAGCAGTATATAAAAAGAAAAAAGACAATAACATTATCAGTAAAACAAAACCAATTAAAAGCAACTATTTAAAATACTGGAAAATAATTTAAATCGATGATAAGCTAAAACACACATCAGCATTCTACATGACTGGATAGGCTTGCCCAAAGAAAAAATGTTTTAGTAGGGAGTGAAAAGAATATAATCAAGGTAACCACATGATGTCCATAGGTAGGGAGTTCCGTGTGGGTGCTACCCCAAGAAAAGATTGATTTCTTATAAATCCATAATTAATAACAGTACCATCCAATCTATAAAAACATAGGATACATCTCTTGGATCAGACCCAATGTCCATCTGCTCCAACATCCTGTTCTCTGGGAAGCCTGTAAGCAGCACATGAGTGCAAAAGCATCTCTCTCCACTAATGCACCCTGGAAATTGATATTCAAGAAGAAACTGTCTCTGACAGAGGAGGTAGAACAGAGCCATCATGGCTAGCAGCTCATAATATTTCCAGGAGTGCATTCTGATCCCATTACCTAGTCTCATAACTGTGGGTGGCCCTAGGACCTGGCAGAGTAAGACAGATGTTGGTGGGGTGAGGGGGATGATAGCAAGATGTTGGAGGATGGAGGTGTGTGGATCACTTGGCCCGCTCTGCAACTCCTCAGCTAGCCTCCTGCCCTCTGGTTCGGTGGAGGACACTGTTCCCATCACCACTGTTGAACCAAGGCTCTATCTACACTAGTCATTTAAAATAGCATCATGGCATTTTCAGCAATCATGGCTTCCTCCCACCCCCCACAAAGAATCCTGGAAACTGTAGTTTATTAAGGGTGCTGAGAGTTGTGAGGAGACCCCTATTCACAAAGCTACAATGGCCAGGACTCCATGGAAAGAGGGAGTGATTGTGAAGCAAGTATGGGAATTGTCCATAATGAGAACCTGCTGGATCAGGCCTGTGCTAGTAGCGCATCTAGTCCAGAATTTTGTTCTCAACAGTTGCCACCCAGATGCCTCTCAGAAGCTTGCAAACAGGCCCTGAGCACAAGAGCACTCTCTCCTCCTGGTATTCAGAAGCATTAAAATTGCTTTGCAAAAATGAATATATTCAGCAAAATTACATACAAGCATGCGTACATTAGAGGGAATCTTCACTAGAATGCTGATGAATTTTCATGAGATCTCAAAAAATACAGTGGTACCTCGGGTTAAGTACTTAATTCGTTCTGGAGGTCTGTACTTAACCTGAAACTGTTCTTAACCTGAAACACCACTTTAGCTAATGGAGCCTCCTGCTGCCGTCATGCCGCCGGAGCCTGATTTCTGTTCTTATCCTGAAGCAAAGTTCTTAACCTGAAGCACTATTTCTGGCTTAGTAGAGTGTGTAACCTGAAGCGTATGTAACCCGAGGTACCACTGTAATTGCATGCAGATGTGGAAATGTGGAGAACTTAAGATGGGAAAAATAAGAAATGGAGAGAAATCTAATAGGCAGGTCCACCCACCCCTATTCCCAGCACACATCCTAAAGAATGCATATAGATTCAGGTTCCCAATGGAATGTCTTTAAAGAGCTAGTTGTCTATGTAGCTACCTTCTGTACTCTGACCTTCATAGTCAACCACTGACAGCACTCTGCAGTACTTGCTGCCATCATCATATGTATAACAATTCCCTGTTGCTTCCTCAAAACTAACTCTTTTATGTATCTGAACAGAACTCTTACGAGGGATATTGCTAGATACACATTTACGTTCCAAAACAACTCCTTCTGTTTCCTTCTACAATTTCTGATTCTTCATACATGCCCACCACATGCATATATTTTCAGCATATGGTCTCATACAACTCCAACATATGTCTGAAATAACTGTGCACCATTTCTTCATCTTAAATGGAGTGAAATGCCATTTGCATAACAAATAGGTGTTTTATCTTAGCATTTTTAACCCACCCCTTCCTCCAAGGAGCTTTAGGAGGGAATCTTCACTCTACCTCATTATATCCTCATGGCAACCTTGTGAGGTAGGCTGTGTTGAGATAATAGGGACTGACTCAAAGTAATCCACTGAGCTGCATGGTTGACTGGAGGTCTCAACCTAGATTTCCACTAATATTAATCTAAGCAGTACCTCACACTGGCTGCTTCCAGAAGTAATAAGCATAGTTCAGTGTTTTGTAAACTAACCTCAGACTCATGTGCTTCCGTCACTCTTCACTTCCTTTAGTTTGGCCACAAGGTAGCTTGGAGCTTCGGTCGCCATTTTCAACTAACCACAGTGTGTCTAAACTAGGACAAATGGCTTAGCTTTAACTATGGTTTCTTGGAAGAAGCTAGCTTCAAGCCATGGTTTCTGATTCTAGATATAGATATGCTTACTGAGATAGTAAGCAGCCATACTGAAACATGCTTGTAAGCAGCCCTGTGCTATGCTCTGAGGACTTACTTTGTCATAAAGTGTTGTAGAAATATTCAAAGTAAAAGAGGTAATAAAGAGCTGTTGTTGTTGTTGGTTGGTTGGTTGTTGTTTCTTGCCATTCCTCCCAAAGGAGTCCATTCCTCATTTCATTTGCGAATTAAATTCTCTACAAAACTTGAGTTTTGAAATGATCTTGGAGTGCCCTGAACTTATGTGTTTTTGTGGGGAGGGGCTTTTGAAGCACAAAGGCCACATTTTTTTTTGCAGAAATATTTCAGGGCATCATGTCAGTCATGACATGCAAAAGTGGGTGGGGCCACAAATGTAAATTCTTCGCACTATAGGCTAATTTCTACACAAATTCCTCTCTGTCTTCCATCCAGGGAAGCAGGAGGCATTGTAGTGTTCAAGGGCACACTCTGACCTGGCAAAAACACTTGAGAAGGTTATGAAGTAGGAGCACTGAGGCATGTGGCCTGGGGACAAGGATTGTGGCCTGAGGAGAACATTTGAGCCAAGGCCTGAGGTTCCAAACCACTGAGTAAAGTGCCCTAACATGTGACTTTGACATTTCCGCAGAGAAAGTTTTCCCATATATAATGCGTTTGCATATATTATTTTAATTAGCATATGCATTTATATGTACACTTATGTACTGTATGCAATTTTCACACACTACTTGGCTGGACAACTGCAGATTTGAAGAATGGCTGTGTTTCACTTGACATATTGTTTGGGAAAGTGCACATTAGTAAGTTCACCTTTAAAGGCAAAATGAATCCACTTCTGAAAGGCCATAGTTGGTGCAACAGCCAAAACTGGGCACAAATGCTCCCAGCTGCCTGGACCCCAGATGACAATTTAACTGAGATGGTTTAACTAGGTCTCCTAAACACCTTCTATGGGTGTGCCAGCCCAATCAAGAGCAACCTGTTCTGTCAGCTCCTGGACTCAACTGCCCACCCATAGGACCACCATCTGTCCTGAATTTAGCTTCAATTTTTCGACTGTTGTTGTTGTTGTTTAGTTGTGTCCGACTCGCATTCATCCCATTCCCACTTCTACTCACTGATTTAGGACCTGCATCAAATGAAGCCCCCTCAGTAGGCTGGGCATTTTGACAGGTTAACAGAACAACATTTAATGGATAAGGATATTAAATGTTTCCTCCCTGTCCATTGCTTTGTGTTTGTGTGCACATATATACCTTTTAGAAGTACAGTTAACCGAGTTACACGGGATGCACAAAGTTCTTTGTAACATATGAATTATTTTATTGTTATTGCTGTTGTTGATGATGTTGTTGTTATTACAGGGGTGTTTTCTCCCGTGGATGTCTGCAGGCTATAGAATACTAATCCCATATTCAATGATACAATCAGCAGGCATAGAGGATTATGGCTTATGTATGTGAGACAAAGTCCAAAATGGCTCTCCAATGTCCACATCATTTGATTTTCAGGACATGATTGCTGCCCTTGATTTTGCTCCAAAGAAGTGGCGTAGCGTGGGTTGTCAGCACCCGGGGCAAGGCAAGTAATTTGTGCCCCCTAACCCGTGGATTTGCGCCCCCTAACCTGTGGATTTGTGCCCCCTAACCCTACCCCCCAGATGTTGCGCCCGGTGCAGCCGGCCCCCCTGCACCCCCCACGCTACGCCACTGCTCCAAAGTGTTTAAGATCCAGTTTCTGTGTGATGGGATGAGGCAAAGGCATGCTCATGTTTATGAAGCGGATCTGCAGACAGAAAGAGGAAATCTTGCAATCCCATAAGCAAGTGGGAAAGCAAACCTGGAAGATGGGAGTGAAAAGGTATCAGTTGACCTACTCTGGCCTATTGGTGGAAGGGGTCTTCTTTGGCCGAAGTGGCTTGTAGCTCCCCCAGCCACCCAAACACCCTGCTGCCTTTAGTCAGGGATGCTGGTGGCTCACAAAGCTGAATGTTATCTTGTCATTCCTCAGGTTACTGATTCAAAACCCACCAGTGTTCTCGTTACTGACAACATACAGCATTATACAATGTTTCTGCGGCACAGGAGAAACCGAGGATCTTGTACCTTATCTTTTCAAATGCCACATTCACGTATCAAGCTAGAAATAAATTTCTTTTCCAATTGCTGTTGGAACTTTATTAAGACCTTCAGAAGATGGACTATATCTTAGGGGGGAAAAGATGTCAAGAAGGA
The DNA here is from genome assembly GCF_964234715.1 of Podarcis melisellensis. Classification (NCBI taxonomy): domain Eukaryota; kingdom Metazoa; phylum Chordata; class Lepidosauria; order Squamata; family Lacertidae; genus Podarcis; species Podarcis melisellensis. Next base: position 30,630,776 of record NC_138546.1, read on the forward strand.
TTACTTGAGTCAGAAATGTGTGCATTACCTCTTATTTAAACTCTGTGCTGACTTTTTTTTTTAAAAAAAAGAAGAACACATATTGCAGATTAATTTGGGAATGGAAAAGAATGGAATTATGGTTGCATTCAGACATGAGGAATATTGCATTTGTGTTCCTGATTATAACGCTAGTGCTTCTATACTGCTTTCTAACATTTTTTCCACACTGCAGTACTTGCTGCATTAGGAACTTTGGGTTTTTGACCAATATACTGGCATATTATGCTAAATGTAATTCACACAACAATGAATGTCATTGGACAAAGTTGCAACTCCCCACCCATTCCTCTGCTTCTGTTTCTCCAAGATTTCCCCATGAAAACAGCAGGAAAGAACTGTATCCCAGTCTATCACCCCCAAATTATGCCACATATCTTCCATGAGTCTCTGGCTGAATGGGGCTGCAAACAGATTTTTTTTTTCTGAAAGCAACACAGAAAATAACACTAAACTTCCACTATATTCCACTAGATTTCTGAAAGTGGCTTTTACATCGTGTGAAAGCTCAAATATAATGCGTATGTTAACAGGGAGCTTCAGGGGAATAAACTGCTGTGTGAATGCCACCTATGTGTAAAAAGATGCAAAAGTGAGACAGATTGGAAACAGATGTTTGCCAAATCCTAAAGCAACATTTCCCAACCTGGTGCCCTCCAAATGTTATGAAATTTAGCTCCCATCAGGCCCAGTCAGCAGGGCCAAGCCAGCTGGGCTATTTAGTCTTTGACATCTCCAAGGCACCAGTTTGGGGGAAGCCTGCCCTAAACTGATACCAAGAACCTTGGGATGTCCCATAAGAATACACCTAACTTAGACATAGGGATGCGGGTGGCACTGTGGTCTAAACCACTGAGCCTAGGGCTTGCAGATTGAAAGGTTGGTGGTTCGAATCCCTGCAACAGGGTGAGCTCCTGTTGCTCAGTCCCTGCTCCTGCCAACCTAGCAGTTCGAAAGCATGTCAAGTGCAAGTAGATAAATACCTCCAGCAGGAAGGTAAACAGCATTTCCATGCGCTGCTCTGGTTTGCCAGAAGCGGCTTAGTCATGCTGGCCACATGACCCAGAAGCTGTCTGCAGACAAATGCCGGCTCCCTTGGCCTATAGAGCGAGATGAGCTCACAACCCCAGAGTCGTCAGTGACTGGACCTAACGGTCAGGGGGTACCTTTACCTTTAACTTAGACATGTCTAATGATACATGGATGGCATGCTTAAATTGGTTGGTCTCTGAGAATGCGATGGGATTGTGTCTCAGTACAGAGATAAGCAAACACTCCTCACATTCTTCATCCGAGGGCTGATCTCCTTCTGAGGATTGTTATTCCTGAATTCCAGAAAGAAAATCCAAGCAAGCTGTATTTTTGAGTGTCATTTGATTTGGCTCCTAAGCTTATTACGGTCATCTCCTGAACACGTATTGATCATAAACATGAAATTAGCCTGGCTAAGATATTTGTCCAGGCTATTATTGTTTCTAGAATGGCTCATATTGAGTGTGTGGGATGGCGGAGGATTTCATTCCCACCCACCCCCAACCCCAGTAGCTGCTGTCATTAATTTGGCACATGGAGATTGTGATGTAATGCGAAATTGAAAATTTGGATCCCGTTTTGACCTGCCATTGTTGCGCATTGCACTCTTTTATTCCTAAAGTGCTGCAATGTAACTCTTTTTATAGGGGGAACGCTCTCTCCCCTCTCTCTTTCTCTCTCTCTCACTCTGAGTTCAATGTGATAATGAATGTGAAGGGTCTTCACGTAGGAGGCCAAACTTTGAGGGGTATTTTTCTCCCCCTCTTTCCCCCCCTTTTTTATTTTTGCAGGTTCACACCAGATAGGCATTTTTTTTATATATAGCCTGAAAGGGGGATGTTTTCCTTTGTTAATGGCTTATAATCACATGAAAGGGCTCATCACTCCACTTTAGAGCTCTACCACATGGTGTGTATCTTTTATAAATTACAGGCTGGCGTCGTGTGCATTGGGAGGGAGAGTGAGGTTGGTTCTCTTGCTGTGAGCCATCCTGCCTAATTGTCGTATGCAAATAAAAGCAATTATGAGGCTTTTAGGGTGAAGGGATGACAGCTGAGTTGGCAGTTGGGCGCCTCACCCACCTTGTTGCCATGGCAACAGGGAAAAGGGAAAAAAAGGGGACAAAATGGTGCTCGTATGTGTGTGTAAAACATTTATTGTGATGAGAGAATTGAATGAATATATATATATATATATATATATATATACGCGCACGCTCATACACCAATGTTATCATGGCCCGTCAATATAGAGATATGAAATGAATGGCTTTGTTTAAAACATTACGGAAATTAAACTGTAGTTATTTCCTTGGCCCTCCAAATGATCCATGTCATTTAACTGGCATTTACCAGCGTTTTATCTGCTACTCTGGAAGTTGCAAGTCGATCACAGAAGCGCACACTCAATAATTAGGAGATTATAAGTTCCTGAGATTTTTGCACCCCTAGTTAAATGTTACCGGCCTGGGTGTTTCTGCAGGGGAGATAGTGGTTATGAGGAAATAATAATTTGGAGGTGGGGGTGGGGGTGTGGAGAGACCGATTCCCTACTAGCACACTCTGTTGAGAGAGAGAGAGAGAGAGAGAGAGAGAGAGAATATGTTTGTGCTGAAGTGTTAAACAAGTAGAACCAATAACACGGCACTAGCATGCAAAATTAAAATGAGTCACAAATGCATATTTTTCTATGGCAATTTATTTCACAATTACTCTTGTGGAAGCTTTCATGAATTAAATATGAGTTCCATCTCGAAATTAGGTGTTATAAGGCTAAATTACAAGAGGCAGGCAGTAATTGAGGTGGCTGAAACACGGGGTCCGGTGAACTAATCTCTCACACCGTCACATGGCTTTGTCGCGGCCAATCCGGCACCTCCCTGTGACTTTAGGTAGGGGGGGAGAAGAGAGAGAATAAAAACAGAAGCAGCTGAGAAAAATTGATTTCTCATCCAAGCCATATTTGATAGCTTTTGAAATCGAAAATTGAAATTAACTAACCTAAGCCCCATCATAACAAAAGAGCAAATTAAATATGCAACACTGTTTCCTATTGGCGGCAGGAGGGTCTGCCAAGGTAAATTTGTAAATAGAGTTTAAGATGCAATTCTCCTTTTGCTCTCTCTCCCTCTCTCCAGAAAAATATAAGGACAAGGTGGATTTATAAATGATCTATAGTATTTTTATTTTATTTATTTTTTTGAAGCTCCAAATGACCAGGGTGGGTTTTTTTTTTAAGAAAAACAATAACATAGCTTTAACATATCGTGAAGAATGACAGAAAATTAAAAATCACCATGAATGGTTGTGGAAACCTACAATAAATTAACAGAAAATATATATGTAATTTCCTTTTTTTGTGACGTATTATCCAGATGCTTTGCTCCCCTTGTCAAAACGTGTCAGGGGGAAAATGCACCCAAATGAGTGGGGGGGTTTTTGTTTCAAAAATCACAACTTGTTGTGGTAATGTGGAGAACTGAATTTAATATTTGAAAAATTGGACAACTGCACGGCCCAAACTGGCAGATTCCTTCATCCCTAATAAACACGTGCATACACACCAGTCGGCCGAAAAATTAATGCAGAAACGTGTGAACAAATTCCCTTGAAAATGACACCATCCAAACTCGGAACCTTTCTTTGTTTCATGTGAATTCATAGCCCATTTGCTTTCCGGATCCGTGGAAATTTCCCGCAACTGCTGGACCTGGCGCTGGCCCATGAAATTGTACCGTTTCCCTTGCCTTGGCTAGTTCAGCGCGAACAGATATAAAACCCAGTGACAACTGTAATTGAGGATATTTCGGTTAGCCTGTCTGTCATCCTGGGGATCTTGTAAAATCATTTTCTGTTCTAATTTATTACTTTTAGTGTCAATCACACCCCAACAAGCTGAGTAACATCATTAGGCACTGGCTTCAGCTACTCAGCACTTTTAAAACGTGGTTTAAGTAGTTGTCTCATTATCTGTAGGACGACAGGAAGTCAAGGTTCAAGGAAGCTCTCCCCCCCACAACACACACACACACACACACACACACACACACACACACACATCTTTTTGGCAGATATACTGTTGAAGCCTGCAGCACTGTATTTGAAGGAGGGGGAAATATGCAGCTTGTCTTCTGCTGTTGTTTAAAAGGGGAGAAAGTAATATATACTTATTATCAGCCTCATAGAATGCTGGTTCTTAGCTCAGTGGTAAAGAACATGTCTTGCATTCTCAAGCTCCTAGGTCTGGTCCAGCTAAAATGAGCTCTGAAGGAACAGCACTGAAAAGGACTTTTGAGTGATATTCTGGAGAGGGAAGCAATGTGGTGTAGTGGTTAGAGTGTTGGCTTAAGACCTGATAGACTGAGGTCCACTCTTAGCCATGCAGCTCATTGGGTGGCCAAGGGCCAGTCACTGTCTCTCATCTTAACTTACCTCGCTGGGTTGTTGTGAGGATCAAATGGGGGAGAGGGAGAATCATGCATGCCACTTGAGCTCCTTGGAGGAAAAGCTTGTAATAAAAATAATAATAAAACATTAAAAATCACTACTCAGAATCAAAAGGACCGGGTAAGAGGAGGACTGATAAATTGCCAAAAGAGAGAAAATGCATCACCAAAAAAGAGGGCAAAAGAGAATACAGATCTACAAAATTAATAGTTCAGATTTATTAGACAACAAACTATAATGCACACCAAAGGACAGGTCAAAGGAGAATAGGCAGAAGACAGTATGTAAAGCTGCTACAATTTTCAGTTATTTAAGGACTGCATCTCACCCTAGTGGGGAAGGCTGTGACCAGCAGACCCATGTGCCACATTCCTTCATGTGATTTATGTAGTATTTTTAAGGTGCAGGTTTTATATACGATTCTAGGCAGCAATGTGATTTTATGCAGTATTTTGTACTGTTGCTTCTTGTACTGTATCTATTTATCTTACGTGTGAATGGCCCATGGCTCAAGCATTAATAAACTACTACATTCCTTCATGGGCAACCTTCTGTGGGGCTGCAGGCCAGTGAAGGAAAGGGCCAGAGCTGGATTTAGAGCAGCATGACCAGTTTTCCCAAACTGGGCCTAGGCGGTGCCACAACTATGACGTTGTGCACGCATGGAACAGAAGGCGAGAGGTGGGGGGTACCAAATTTTGGGTTCACATAGGGTGTTGCTAAAATTTGAAAGACCAAAGTTTGCCCCTGAAAGGGCCAGTGGATGGAGCAATATGATTCTGATCTCTTCACTGCAAATGTCAGAAGTTACTATCTGCACATACACTTCTCTCTGTTCTCCATCCAGACAAGCAAGAGGCAGTTCAAAGGAACAACCCAGCCAGGAAAAAGCACTTCAGGAAGGTGCAGAGCAATTGAGGGTTGTAGCATGAAAATAGTGAGTATGACTTGCTCCCAAGCATCATAGTGAGGCTGGGATGGGGACTTTCCAGTCCTTAGGGTCTGAGGTTTCCCACATCTGTCCTACATCACTGTCTCATTGCCTTTGGTCCAGCTCTGTGCATGCTTACTCAAGGCAAATTGTGTTTTGGTATGATATTTTCACTAATACAGTGGTACCTCTGGTTGCGAACGGGATCCGTTCCGGAGGCCCGTTTGCAACCTGAAAAGAACGCAACCCGTGTCTGCATGTCTGCGCATGCGCAGGTCACAATTCGCCGCTTCTGCGCATGCACGTGACGTCATTTTGCACGTCTGCGCATGTGCGAGCGGTGAAACCCGAAAGTAATCCTTTCCGGGACTTCCGGGTCGCCGTGGGACACAACCTGATGCAAACGTAACATGAGGTATGACTGTACATGCATTTTTTATGTTTTATATCCTCATTTCTAAAAACATTTGTTGGTTGGGGAACTCCATCGTCAAATTTGGATAGATGCAGATTTCAAAAGGGGAGGCGTGTTTCAGTTCTCCTATTGTTTCCAAAAGTATAGAGTTGATAGATTCACCTTTAAACGAGAACTGAATGTAATTTCTGCCAAGTCGCGACATCTCAAGCAAGCGGTTTGAGGTTCGCCAGTCTCAGATTCATGGCACCAGCTTCAGCCTTTACAGCAATCTCAGCCCTACCCCGTCATATGTTTCTGCTAGCGGTAAAAGGTGACGGAGGGTGCTCCCTCCTCCCCCACCCCCTGAGAGCAGGGCAGGTTTACAACCTGACATTCAAGAAAAGCACCCAGAAGGCAGACAAGCTAGTGAGACACTCACTGCTTGGGGAGGGCGTGATCTGCCACTTCCAGAGCACAGCCAGGTCCTGAGCTGCATCTGGCTGTCACATGGATTCCAGTCAGCTGGCAGACACTAGCCTGAGGTGAATGCTGCTTCTCTTTGGGGGGGGAGGAGGGGGAAGAGGAAAAGTGTGCAAATCCTGCACCGGTGTGACTGTGAGACCTGAACTAGGAAATATGACAAGGAGACTCTGTGCTCCTGTGTAATAAGAGTTACTACCTCGTGTGAGGTGCAAAACCAGCTGACAGCTTGCCTTGCGCCTTTGGGCTAGGCTCAGGGTTCAAATGGCAAAAAGGGTGCAAAGTGAGGGGCAGTTGTGGACACTGGTAGGTAGTTTTTTGGGGGTGGCTGCCAAGAGTAGCTTACGGAGGAGATGGGGGAGTCTTTCATCCTGGTCCCTTAATGTCTGATATCTTTAGCTTCAAAATTGGATGGTTGTTATTTTGAATCAATATGTAAATTCCAGCTTTCTCCACCCCTGTAAATTCCTTTCCTCACCTCTCCCTCTATCTGTTTCCTCTCCTGTTTCCCCCCTTCTTCTCCAAGCTCCTCCCTTCAGCTCATTCCTTTTGCTTTCATTCTTACTAACTTTTCTAACTGTCTTGCTTTCCTTGCCATTCTATTTCCCATTTCCCTTGCTTCCTCCTTTTCTAAACCCCTCCTTATATGAGGTTTCTTACCGTAGGCCAGGAGGGGTTTAGGGGACGCGGGTGGCGCTGTGGGTTAAGCCACAGAGCTTAGGGCTTGCCGATCAGAAGGTTGGTGGTTCGAATCCCCGCGATGGGGTGAGCTCCCTTTGCTCCGTCCCTGTTCCTTCCAACCTAGCAGTTCGAAAGCAAGTCAAAGTGCAAGTAGATAAATAGGGACTTCTCCGGCGGGAAGGTAAACGGCATTTCCGTGTGTTGCTCTGGTTCGCCAGAAGTGGTTTAGTCATGCTGGCCACATGACCCAGAAGCTGTATGCCAGCTCCCTCGGCCAATGAGCAGCGCAACCCCAGAGTCGGTCACAACTGGACCTAATGGTCAGGGGTCCCTTTACTTTACCCTAGGCCAGAGCCTTCCAAACTGTGTGTTGTGACACTTGAGTGTGTTGGCTGCAGTGTGTGGGTGTGTTACACAAACGCTCCCTGAACTCCTCTCGGGGCTGCCAAGGGGTTAGTTTAACCTCCAGTTTGCTAGTAAAACTGAATTACTGTGTTGCGAAATGATGCATGTCTAAAAAGTGTGTCACCAATTAATTTTTTGGGGAAAGCTCTGCCCTAGGCTATTCTCTTTACCTTGACCCTTTTGTTAGATCAGAGCAGGTTAGCCAGTGTCAGCCAAAGACCCTCTTTCTGTGACATCAGGGCAACTCAGCCAATCAGAACAAGAGGGTTCACAAAAATTACTGGTGCATTGGCCTTAAGCTGGTGAGTTGAGAACCACATTTGGGTCACCTTTCTGATTTAGAACATGAGTTGACTGCCCAGTCAGCAAAGTCAGTAATTAAAAAAATTAAATATCAAGACATTGCTTTAAACAGTGAGACATTAAAAATAAATTAATTTGATTCCTGTTTAAAACACAGCGCAACACTTTAAATTCAGCATAAATGATTATTTCCAAAGGCAAATCCCTCATACACCTGTAAAAGGCCTAAGAGAATAAAAAGGGTTTCACGTGGCATCAAAATGCTCTGAGGTAGCTTTGCAGTTCAGGGATTGTGGGCCACTTTGTAAAATACAACTATGATTCCAACTGTGTTATTGCCCAGCAGGGCTGCCTTTCTTAGAAACTTCAGGTAAACTCATACATAAACAGATTTCATGCTGGGGTCATTACGAAAAGAATCAAAAACAAAACTGCTAATATCACAGTGCCATTGTACAAACCAATAGTGCACCCATACTGAATACTGTGTACATGTCTGGTCACCTCACCTCAAAAAGGGATATCTTAGAGCTGGAAAAGGTTCAGAAAACCAAAAGGATCAAGGGATTGACTCTCCTATGAGAAGAAATTACAACATTTGAACCTTTTTCGTTTAGAGAAAAGGCAAGTAGGGTCTTTTTGGTAGCCGCGCCCTGCGGAATGCCCTGCCTGCAGATGTGAAACAGGTAAACAGCAATGCGATTTTCAAAAGACATCTGAAGTTTTTGGTGTCTGATGTATTGTGTTTTTACTATATTTTGTCGGGAGCTGCTCAGAACGGCTGGGGCAACCCAGTCAGGTAGGTGGCATATAAATAATAAATTTATTATTATTATTATTATTATTATTATTATTATTATTATTATTATTATTATTATTATTATTATTATTATTTTATATATATGACATAATAGAAGTTTATAAAATTGTGCATGGCATGAAGAAAGTGGATAGAGAAAAGTTTTTCTCCCTCATAATACTAGAACTCATGAACATCTAAGGAAGCGAAGCACTGGAAGACTCAGGCAGATGAAAGGATGGACTTCTTCACACAGTGCACAGTCCCCCAGTGATGGCCACCAACTCAGATGAATTTAAAAGAGGATTAGGCAAATTTATGCTGGAGAGGGCTACTAGTCATAATGGCTCTGCTCTGCATCCACAGTTAGAGACTGTGCTTCTGAATAGCAGTTGCTGGAAGCCACAGGGGCGAAGAGTGTTCTTGTGCTTGACCCTTGTGCTTGGCCACCGTGAGAAAAGGATGCTGGCCCAGGTGGGCCAGTAGCCTGATCCAGCAGGGCTCTTATGTTCTCAAAATGTGGTCTTACCATGATCTTCTATGTGCCATAGTTTTGACACCTATAAATCCAAAGGAAAATGGGAAAGTGAATATTTGCTTCCAATACGGTAACTTAGATCAAAGAACCAGAGACTCAGTCCAAACAGCTGCTTATTAATTTCCTTATTCAAATGTTCCCTTTAATGATAGCACAACACTGTTAATTTCTTTTTATCCAAATTTTACCCCACATTGAGAACTATAACTGATATCACAAGCCAATTCCAGCTGTGAAACCTTGATAAGTCTCGTAAAATGAGGTGCGGTAGCAGTAAGAAATGGTGGCTTGGTATCCTGCCATTTGCTTGATCTGCTTCCCTATCAAAGAGTTAGGTAGTTCATAGATTCCACCCCCCCCCCTTACCTCGAAAGAGAAGTATAAATACAGAATAAAAGAGAGTTCACATTTCACAACTGATTAATGCACGGGGAAGATAACCTAAGCAACCCCCCTGCTACATAACTCAACATAATACCAGTACAGACTGATTTAGGAACACAGGAAACTTTCATGCCATCTTGGACCATTGATCATTGAGCTCAGTATTGTGTTTACTAAGTGGTAGAGGCTCTCCAGGGTTTCAGGCAAAGGGCACTCCCAAACCTACCCGGTTGCCAATCCACAACAGAGTCTAATTTAATCAGCTAACACTGACAAATACATCTCTAAACAACTTAGGTCCCAAATATCTGAAGTGGAGTGCCCAATCATAGCAATCTATCCAGGTACTATGATAAACAAAGGATGACTTATTGGCAGTGCCAATGCCCACTGTGGTGTGGTCCGAGGGGTGTTGTATGAAAGGGCATTATTTGTGGTACCCCCCTCCCAGTTGTGGAATGGCCTCCCCTGCATCTTGCAGCATCCTTGTAAGCTTTTGGTCAGATGCACCATAATTGGTCAGATGCAGTTCTTTACCAAAGTCTTGACTTGGAAGTCTTCTCTCCTTCTGCATTGCTGCTCTTGACTGTGTATCTGTGTTTTGTTAACTTTCTTATTGGTTCAGTTTTGCGGTTTTATTTCTTTTGACTTAATTAGACTGTGTTTGTTTTAATTGTGATGTTTTTGTAACTCATCCTGGGGCCAGCTGGTGAAGGTAAACTATGGAGACAAGTGGGAGGGAAAGAAACAAATGAGTAAATAAAGCTGTGCCCTTAGAATCACAGAATTGTAAAGTAGGGAGGGACCATGAGAATCGTTTCGTCCAACCCCCTGCAATGCAGGAACCTTTCACCCAACGTGGGACTCATACTTTGTGTGATCTCTCTCTGTAAATGTTACCATGCGGTGAGTGGGGAGCACCAGCAACTGTACTACTCAGATGTTGCACACAGTGGTGGCTAAGTTGTGTTCCTCCAGATGGTGCTGGACTATAACTCCCATCAGCCCCAGTCAGCATGACTAAAGGTCAGGGATGATGGGAGTTGTAGTTCAGCAACATCTGGAAGGCATCATGTTGGCTATGTCTAGTCCAGGTTCTAAACTTACCTAACTGCATCCCTGCTCATAGGGTGTTTCCAAATGTTGTGTGGCGCAGGGCAGTGGTCCAGGCTGTGGTAGGGAAGTGTTCAGAGATTCACAACATGAGACTGGGCCTTTTCAGTGGTGGCCCCCTGCTTGTGGAATGCTCTCCCTAGGGAGGCATGCCTAGCATCATCTTAATCTACTGCTACATGCTAGGCAAATACTTCTTACTCAGGCTTTTGGCCTTTAAGAGCATGGTGGGCTTTTTATTGGGGTGGGATCCTTACATCAAGCCTTTTATCTGTATAGCTGTGCTTTTAGGTTTTTACTGGGCTGTTCTTAATTTATTTTAATGTAAGTTGCTTTTGGTCACTCTGTGCATATGAATATATTTTTATGAATATAAAAAGCAATAATAATCAGAGAGACTTCTGATATACATTGTTGTTTACTGTACATCTGAGGAAGATCTAGCAGGTCAAAATTTGGGTTTTATAGAAATTCCTATGAACTTGTTATTATGTATATATCCCCCTATTAGTTTACTTGGCTTATTCTTTGTATTTGTTGTACATGGACCATTGCTAGGTAGTTATGGTTGGCTCTCATATTTTGGTGAGCTATACTAAATATTTTGTGTTTGAGTTTTCATCATGGTTTCCTTAACTTTTTCTTTTTCTGCTACATTAGCTCTTTTCAGTTAAGAAGATTTTTGCCAGTTCTCCTTAAGGCCATTGCACAAAATACGTTGCTGACTGATAACGGGGATGGGGGTGGGCATATTTAAGAAGTATTGCTTGAAAGATTGTCACTGAAAAAGTAAGACTATTGCCTTCCAGCAAATGTGAGAAATGTAGAAATGTGGCTTAATCATTCTCCCCAGCTAGCAGCGATATATTTTGCAGTACTTGGTAATGTAGCTGATGAGACTTCACAGATTTCATAGACTGCACTGATCTGTGAATAGGCGATGGCTCAAGGAAGATGGAGACGTCAGTAGTCCCAGGATTCCTGGTAGACAGGAAGGCAAGGCAAAGAAGGATGAGAACCTAGCTGTGAGTTTCAGGACCATGGTTAGCGATCCTGCAGCTGAAGCAGAGCGTATGTTGTCTCAGCAGTTTCCTGGAGCAACCGGCAGATTTTTAGTCTGGGCTAAGAAATTATTGACTACTGGCTCAAACTTTAACTGTGAGTGGACAGTTAAAGGGCAGTGATTTCATAACAACATCAGAAGAACCTGCCTGATCAGGCCAATGGCCCATGTGGTCCAACATTCTGCTCTCATAGTAGCCAACCAGATGCTTATGAGAAGTACTCAGCCAGGATCTGAGCATAAGAGATCCCATTCTGAATTTTCCAGCCCAACCAATATTCATAAGCATATCATCTCTGGTCATGGAGGCAGAACATAGCCATTGTCTCTAGTGGCCATTGATAGCCTTAACCTCCATGAATGTGTCTAATCCTCTTTTAAAGCCAAACAAGTTGATTACCATTACCATCATTTCCTCCTGTGACAATGAATTCCATAGTTTAACTATGTGCTGTGTGAAGAAGCTGGTTAACAAATGAACAAACCCAAAGAGTACTCACTAATGGTTTCTCATCATTTCGAAAAAATGTGACAAGTGGGGAACCGCAGAGTTCTGCCAGGGCTTGCTGTTGTTCTTTCTGAACAACATGGACAAAAGAATTGAGGGGATGCTCATCAATATTGCAAATGACACCAGGATGGGAGGGGTAGCAAATGCTGCAGAAGATGGAATCTGGATTTAATACAACCTTAGCAGACTGGAGAACCAGGCCAAAATTAACAAAATGAATTTCAATAGGGACAAATGTAAGGTTCTGTATACAGGCAAGAAGAACCAGCTGCACAAATATAAGATGGGGGATACCTGGCTTACCAGTAGCACATGTGAAATGGACCCAGGGGTCTTAGTAGACCACAAGCTTAGCATGAGTCAACAGTGTGATACAGCAGCAAAAAAAGCTAATGTGATATATATATAGTGTCCAGATCAAGGGAAGTAATAGTACCACCCTATTTTGCCTTGGTCAGACCACACCTGGAATGCTGTGTCCAGTTCTGGGTACCACAATTTAAGGAGGACATTGACAAGCTGCTGGTGTTAACCCTTTCCGGTTTTCATGCTAACAGGCTGAAGCTGGATAGTCTGATAGGACCAATGCCTAAGCCAATACCGCTCTTACCTGTAACCAATAAAGTTGTGGCCAATTCTTGCCCATTAACCTAAAATAATGGTATCCTGTGTCTTTATTCCAAATGGTGGGAGGCGGGAATCACCACGCAATAAAGGAGATTATGACTAGACATCAAGAAGAACTTTTTGAAAGTAGGATCTGTTTGTCAGTGGAACAGACTTCCTCAGAAAGTGCTGAACTCTCCTTCATTGGAGGTTTTTAAGCAGAGGTTGGATGGCCATCTGCCATGGATGCTTTTGTTGAGATTCTTGCATTGCAGTGGGTTGGACTAGATGACCATCATGGACCCTTCCAACCCTATGATTCTAAACAAACTACAGTTCCCAGAATTATTTGGAGGAAACCACGACTCTTTAAAGTGGCACTATAGTGCTAAATGAACCTCCACTAATTCTGAAGGAGGTTCTTCCAAAATGAGCAGGACTCCTTTCTATACGTGTGAATCAGTAACCAAAATCTTTTTGCTTTGCTTTCCCATTTTTCTTCCCATTTCATCAACTTCTGAAGACCTGCCTTAAATCAAGACCTGTCTTTGCGAGATTGAGAAAGTCAGTTTCTTATACCAGCCTCGGATGGTGTTTGGATGCCTGTGATATTAATATCTCTGCACCACCCCCATGAAGAGCGGCAGGAAGCGCAAGAACAGATGAGTCAAAGTCGAACAGCAGCAAACACATTCTAACCTCTCTGACTCTGCAATGAACAGCGTGGGTACTATCTGCCGCTCCAGTTTTAATTTTAGTGGCATCAAAGGAAAACTCAAGAGCCTGGGGAAGAAAAAAAAAAGGGGAGAGAGAGAGATGGAATAAAAAAGCTCTAGCACCGTGACTCTGATCAAATGAAATGTTTTCCCACAGACAAAAATTGCTGTGGGAATTCAAAGGCTGCTGCAAAATCATATAGTTGCAAGTGTTCCACCCACATCTGAGCAAAATAACATGAATGTAGGTAGAGAAGTGCACTTGCGAAAGGGAATCGGCAGGTGGGGAAGAGGGATATTTAATCCATCCCGAGCCCACTGATTTTCCTTTGGCAGATGCCCTCCCCACAAGGCTGCCCCCCACCGCAGGCAGGCTTACTTCCAATTTCTGAGCCTGAGTTGGGAAGAAAACATTTCAAAACAACCTTCTTCAAGCACATATAGGGGGAATTGGCAGATAGGAGAATGATAATGCATTCCGTGACTATTTTTCCTTACCCCTGTTGGAACCTCCAACCCTGGCGTCTGCGTCTAGGTGGGGCTTCCCTTCTTGCACTTGATCCGGAAGCTGTGGTGTGCGGAATGCTGCAACACGATTGCTGGCAGGAGTGAGACCTTATCAACATATGGCACCTGTGCTCAGAAACCTCCACCGGTTGTTGATGTGTTACCATGCCAAGTGCAAGGTGTTACTATTAGTATATTAAGCCCTTAATGGCTCGGGATAATTTTACCTGTGACATCGCCTTAGCCCAAATAGGCCCACTAGACCGCTTGGATTTGTGGAACTGGCACTGTTACAGGTGCCACATAATACTTGTTCTGCATTTGTAAGAAATCAATATTTTAATGTGACCGTACCTATCCTTTGGAACTCCCTGCATATTGACAGCAGGCAGTGAACCTTCACTGTACTCTTTTGAACACCTGCTGAAAATATTTCTGTTTAGACAAGCCTATCCAGTGACATGTGCTTTCAGTCAGTTGTTGGATTTAATTATTTTTTTAATGTTTCAAAAAGCTGTTCTTAGCTACAGTGGTACCTCGGGTTACATACGCTTCAGGTTTCATACGGTTGAGGTTACAGACTCCGCTAATCCAGAAATAGTACCTTGGGTTAAGAACTTTGCTTCAGGATGAGAACAGAAATCGTGCTCTGGCGGCACGGCGGCAGCAGGAGGCCCCATTAGCTAAAGTGGTGCTTCAGGTTAAGAACAGTTTCAGGTTAAGAATGGACCTCTGGAACAAATTAAGTACGTAACCCGAGGTACCACTGTATTTTTCTTTTATTCTTTTTATAACCACCCCTTTGAAGTTTTGTTTACAATCAAACATTATATAAATTTGATGAAATAAATAAATTAGGCCGTACCCCTAGCCAGGCTCAGTGGTAGCATCATGGTTATATTGTTTAAGCTCACTGAGCGATTCTGAGCCAGTTATGATTTCTTAACCTGGCCTACCTTGCAGGGCTGTTGTTATATGGGAACAAAATGAGTTAAACCTTTTGACACACCGATTTTAAAAAAGGGGTTTCCCCCACCAACATATAGAAGACACCTGAAGGCAGCCCTGTATGAGGAAGTTTTTAATGCTTGATGTTTTATTATGCTTTTATATGTGCTGGAAGCAGCCTAGAGTGGTTGGGGAAACCCAACCAGATGGGCGAGCTATAAATTTAATACTACTACTACTACAACTAATAATAATAATAATAATAATTCCTGAGCTCTTTGGCAGAAGAGAATAAGATAGTACGGTAATTATGGTCCAATTCACACATTATCATTGAGGCATGGGGTCATGGTCTGGTGATATCTAGAAATCGCTTGAAAAATTTGGGCTGCAAAGAAGACTCTTGCAGTGCAGACTCTGCAAAAAGGCAGGCTCGGAATGATTGATTATAAGGGGGAGGACAGTGGGTCGAAGCTCTGGGTTTAAGAGAGTATTGGGGGCTTCTGGGGGTACTTTTGATGGGTAGCAACCTTTTTGTCCTTATGGGCCTGCAATTCCTGTTTCCATAGCCACTTGACATCTGAAAACTGGACCTAAACCCAGTGGAGGCAAATGACCATTAGGGTTATTGGGGCACTGCCCCGCCAACCTCAGTCCCAGGTACCCTCATCTGCCTGACTTGCTACTTATTACCAGTCTAGGGGCTGGCCCTGCTTGTCAGCTTCCCCTTCATTAGTCTCAGTAGTCTCAGCAGGGAGGAGGAGGACAAAATTAGTTAGCTCTGCCTGCCATTGTCTCTGGCTCCCCCTACTGCTGGCCTCCCTGCCTTTCACCCTACCAGTCCCCTTAGGCACAAGCTGAAACTGTACTGGGGACTAAGTAGTGAGTTGGTCCCTTTAAAGCAGTCCTGGGCAACACATAGGAACATAGGAAAACTGTGTGTACACCATGTTAGAACACTGGCTGACCTCTTTGTTCTCTACGCCGACTAGCAGTGGCTCTCTGTGGTTTCAGGCTGGGGGATATTCTCTGGAGTGCCAGGATTGAACCCTGCTGAGGATTGAACCCAGGACTTCCTGCATGCAAAGCAGATGCTCAGCCAACTGAGCTATGGCCATCCCTCTTGCGCCACCACACCAGTGAAACAACCCACAACTCACCAGATGCAGGCAGGCTGCCCAGCATGGGCATAATAAGTCTCCTGTTTTTGTAGCCTGCCTGGGTGGGTTTTCATTAGCACCCAGCAGGTGATATTCTGTGGCAGGCGGGTTTTCTTTGGCCCGGTCGATCCCCAGTTGTACTGCCGTATTTCAAGGTTAAGCTCAGCGGCCATTGTTTACTCAGCAAAATAAAGGCGGCTTGATCTCAAGATCGTTTATCTGTAGGCTGCCTTTATTTTTGCATATATATATTTTTTTTAAAAAAAGAATTAAATAAGTATCCAAATCACCATAACAATATAAAGGGAATGAAATCAAACAGGCATAGTTCATTCCTCAGCTTTGATTGTTATATCTATGCATGTTTTTTTAAAAAAAAAGAGAGAGGGGGGGAGGGAGGGGGAAGAAACCCAAACATGTGAGCCGCCTTTTAATAAAGATCATATTAAAAATTCAATAAATAGCAATATCTCTGATCTTTTAACAAAAGCTGCTGGTGTACAGGAAATTAAATGAAGGGGAAAAAACCTTGTTAATCCTTTTTGATTTCTGTACATGTTAGCTGGAAGCAGAATTCTCACAGAATTCTCCCTCCCCTTTTTTCCGGCTCCTTCTGTCTTACATTTTGTTTGTGCCCCCCCCCCCCCCGCTTTTCCTTCTCCCTCTTTTTAATTTTTTTTCCCTAACAAAAAAAAAAGCTACCATGTAAAACGTTGTCTGGGTAACCTTCGTGTAAAATGCAAACCTGTTTCTTAGCTACATTTCGAAAGAAATACTGTATTTGTGTGTGTGTGTGTGTGTGTGTGTGTGTGTGTGTTGGGGAAATGGAGGCGAATGTGGTGTGTGGTGTGTGTGGGAAGGCCGTTATGTCCATTGTCTCATTCTCATGGTCGTGCTGTGAGGGATCTGTCTTGAACCAGGTGATAACCTGATAGACTTTATCTTGTCTTTTCTGGGTCTCCCTGATGCCTGCCAACACTTCAACGGGCTGTTAGGCATTTTAAATATTCCCCTAGAGCCTTAACCTTACCCCCTTTCTCTTCTTGTCATCTGGAATGTCTCCGAGCTGTCAGAGTCTTGTTGCTTATTGATGTTTCTGCGTGTTTTATGTCTTTTCCGAGATATGACAGCCCCAGACATAGGGCTGATTTCAATCAGGCAACTTTCTGGAGAGAGCCTCAGCGGGTCTCTCCCCCCCCCCCACTTCCTTCTCCCCTTTTCTCCCCTTTTCTTTTCCCCTTTCCTTGCATAGGCGTGGCTTACTCCAGAGGCTTCTCTGTCTAGTGAAAAAATATTTCAGGAGCCTTTTATTGCAAAGACGGGGGGGGGGGGAGAGAAAAGGAGAGAGGGAGG
Source organism: Podarcis melisellensis (assembly GCF_964234715.1). Taxonomy (NCBI): domain Eukaryota; kingdom Metazoa; phylum Chordata; class Lepidosauria; order Squamata; family Lacertidae; genus Podarcis; species Podarcis melisellensis. The sequence continues at coordinate 30,648,188 of NC_138546.1, forward strand.
AGAACAGCAGCAGCAGCAACAACAACAACAACAATAACAACAACAACAATGCAAACACTCCTGCTTTTGTTCTCAGGCAAGCCAGAAGAAAGAGTGACCTCGCAAGGCAAAGGTTTTGACACTGAATCAAATCCCTTTAGGCCTCGACTTGGAAGCCGGCTCTGGCTGTAGATTACTTTATCACATTTTGAGAATGAAGCGAGCGTGTATGTTTTTCGGGAGGGTGTCCCTTGTATGAAAAAGCTGAGCTCAAAATTCTCCTTAAGTCAAACCTCAAGGTCTCTGACAAAATGAAGGCCTGTCGTCAAGGCTGCAAGGTAGATCCCAAAACAGCTGCAGAAATGTTAGTGGCTTCTCATCTAGGCTTGTTGGCTATTTCTACTTCTAAAATATGACTTGAGGTAGGCATCGTTTTTTGTTCCACCCTGCATTCATCGCTTGCAGCATTGTTGCTGTTCCACTACAGTTCATCTTCCACCAAGAATTACGCCATTTGGCTTACTTTCCACTGTGGCAAAATTACATAACTTGTGCATGTGATTAATTACATAAATTACACAAGTTATGTTGTCATTGTGCTATTCCACCCCATTCATTTCAATGCAAATGGATGGTGGGGTGCAAGGAGTTACATATCGTTCATGGAGTGAAAACTACAACAATCTTATTTGCTGGATTGGTTTCCATTCTCGACATGGAACAGATAAGAGAACATTAGCAATTTCTGTTCCCTTTTCTGTTTTCTCTTAACATTCCAACCTTGAAATCAAACATCTCCTAATTCTACCATGAAGGGTACAGGAGTGGCTCAGCATTCCCAAAAGCACTAGAATTATTACTATTATTATTAAAAATTGTATCCCACTCTTCCTCCCAAAGAAGCCTAGGGTGGCAAGCACCCAAAAATTTAAACAATACAATGAGTGTTGTTCACTCATCAAATACCTGGGTGAAGAGGAAAGTTTGAAAGTTCCTCTTGTGTGTTAATAATGGAAGAATTGAACTCATGTTCAGTTCATACATTGTGGGTAGGAGTGAGTCAACCACAGCAAGTGTGGGTGGTTTGTGTGGGAGAAGTGAATGCATGTGTGTGTCAGAGAGTGGTCATGTGTCCTACATTAATTTTGTTTTCTGGAATCTTGCTGCAGTGCTTGCCTGTCTTGGGATGGCCTCAAGAGAAACTCAATAAGCAGTTGGAGCTAAGCTGAACCAAATTAAAATATACCAAGCGCAGACAGAGTCATGTTATATTCAAAAGTTCTGTTGTTGTTTTCTGCATCTAGGGTAAAATTAATAATAATAAATATAATAAAAATAAATAAATAAATAAATAAAAAATAATTTATTTATACCCAGCCCACCTGATTGGATTTCCTTAGCCACTCTGGGTGGCTCCCAACAGAATATTTAAAACACGATAAAGCATCAAACATTAAAAAGTTCCCTAAAATGGGTTGCCTTCAGATGTCATCCAAAAGTCAGGTAGTTGTTTATTTCCATGACATCTGAAGGGAGGGCATTCCAAAGGGCGGGTGCCACAACCGATTTCTGGTTTCCTGTAACCTCACTTCTCGCAGTGAGGGAACTGCCAGAAGGCCCTTGGAGCTGGACCCCCCATCGTTCTGCCCGGACGCTGAGATCCAGTGCCGAGGGCCTTCTGGCGGTTCCCTCATTGCGAGAAGCAAAGCTACAGGGAACCAGGCAGAGGGCCTTCTCGGTAGCAGCGCCCGCCCTGTGGAACGCCCTCCCATCAGATGTCAAAGCGATAAACAACTACCTGACATTCAGAAGACATCTTAAGGCAGCCCTGTTCATGGAAGTTTTTAATGTATGCTTTTAGTGTATATTTGGTTTCTGTGGAAGCTGCCCAGAGTGGCTGGGGAAACCCAGCCAGATGGGCGGGGTACAAATAAATTATTATTATTATTATTATTATTATTATTATTATTATTATTATTATTATTATTTCACTTCACAAGCAAAAAGAGAGTTAGCTGGGCTGTTCCCCCCAGATGGAACTCAGTTCTGGCACCTCTCAGGTGGGCGCCATTGCCTTGTACGTTTTGTGCTCCTGAACTCTGAAAACCTGGAAGTAAGTGTTCTGGTTTTCCAAATTTTTTGGGAAGCCGAATGTCCAACGTGGCTTCCGTTTGAGTTCAGGAAGCTCCTGCAGCCAATTGGAAGCTGCACCTTGGTTTTTGAACATTTCGGAAGTTGAACAGACTTGGTTCGAGAACCAAGGTACGACTTTATAAAAGAAAAAGGGAGGCATTCATAGTGAGTTCCAGCACCTCTTTTTCTAGAAAAATTGCACTGGCGCAGAGGAAGTTGCAATCTAAAAAGAAGGGCCTTCTATGTTGTGAGTGTTTAAATGTGTGCTTGTGTGTGCATGTGTGTGTACCACCCTTCATCCTGCTACATTTTAAGATGGTACGCGTCAGAGTGAGCCTGAAACTATCATTGTTGCTCTCTGCTTTAAAGGCCAGTGCTATAATTTTTTGTTATGCTAGGTATTTTTTTTATTGTAATCTCATGCACCACCACCACACTGTCCCCCAATTGAGGCTGCAATTGCATTTATTGATTTTTCTGTTTTAAACTTGCAGGGCATTTGGGGAACTTTTTGTAGAAAATGTGACCAAGAAATAAAATAAAAAACAAAACAAAATAATACCCCATGTTGGTTAAATGGAATAAACTGTATGAATGTAGCCTAAGAAGGAGGGAGCTGGCAGGCAGTGGACTAGTCACAAGTAAGAAGGCAAGGCAGGCGGGGGTTGGATGAGGGTAGACTGAAGTTGGTGGAACAATGCCCCATTTGCTCTAATAGACCAACCTGCACTGCTCTTCCCTGTACTATTTTCTCTTCCTCTCCGATACCTGTTAGAGCACCATTGTATTAAATCAGCCAAGAGGGAACGTGCTGTGCAAACACAGCATATCTCTTATTTTCTCATATCTCAAATTCTTAGCTGGGAGCAATATATTGCTACAATGCCGAGTCTAAACCAAACAAGAAATGATTCCACCACCTACACACACACACACACACACACACACACACACACACACACACACACACTCGCTCTCTCTTCTGTTCACAATCCTATTTTTTAAAACCCATCTTTGATACTTTTGAACAATATTAATATCATAATAGTGGCATGGGCCTATTGGGTTAGCCTGGATTTTATAAGTTAGGATCCAATTTCAGCCGTGTTTTCTCCACGACTGTCACTATCCATTCTGGCTCCCATTTTTTCCAGTCAGTGCAAACCCTGTCATTGGACTATTGTTTGCAGGTGATAAGCAGCCCCTAGTATTATTATCATTTCACCAGAGCTTCTCAACTGTCAACAAATTTTACCTTTAAAAAGTATTAAAAATTATGGGGAAGGAGGGAAAGAAAGGAAGCCGACTTCACCCGCTTCCTCATTCTCCTTTAGCTCAGGCATACAATGTGTTACTTTTTGCGGAGATAAAATTATGAGAGGTGCTGAAAGGAAACTGGGCATGCGTGCGTAGGGAAGGCAACACGCAGCACCTCAAGAGAGCAAAGAATGCCTTCACAGTATGGCTTGTGGATTTTAATTTATATTGGTCTTGACTTGTAACATAGGCCGAGTAAACTAGGCCTAAGAGTCAGAGCTTGCAATGACCCTTGCGCGCAGCGCTTCAGCAAAGATGTCAGCTGAAAAACTCCCAGGAAGCAGGGGGCTGCCAAACACTTTGAAAATGACTAACAATTTGGCCTGGTCTCCGCTGAATGTAGGCCCAAGAGAGCGAAGGAGGGGAACGGCAGTAATAAAGCAGTTTTTGCCCAGAAAGATATTGCTTCCAATCCTCTCCCAGACCTTTCTAGTCTGGTTTACAGCAATATTCTTCACACACGTACAGTACACTCATTGACTCAACCACACATCACCATGTGTGCAAAACTCCTGATGCTAAAATTAAAAGCTTTGGTCCCCCCCCCCCAGAAAAAATCCATCGAGTGTCTTGCAGATATTAATTTTTGTGTGCACTTGACCTTTCAAGGTTGCACCTAGGAAAACCAAAAGGACAGTGTTTGCGCTGTTAATGTTAACTCCCGGAGTAGAAAGAGCTAACTTATGTTTCATTAGACTGTAATCAATTTTTCTTCCATTTCCATCTATTTCCCCTGTGGCCTGTCAAGGTTAAGACAGGAAGAAACAAGGCTTTGTTGTGGAGGAGATCAAATGGGGTGGGTGGATTTTTGGTTTATTCTGGTCTGGGACTGGACTCTGAGTCCAAGCTGGAGGGGCCACCACAGTCCAGTTACATGGGTCAGCGTTTGCAGAGATAATTTTGTACAGTATGTACAAAGCAGGGTAGAAGCACATCAAAGTCTTTTACCAATTAATACAAGACAGTGATCAACTTGAGGCATTTAGAGGGCCCAGCACATCAATACCAGCTTACAACTCAGAAAATAATGCTTTTCTTAAAGGTAGATTCATGTGTTCAATTTAAAGAGACCTCACCTTGTACTGATATAGGATGCTGCATGACCTAGTCCATCATCAACAGCAGGTCCTAAGGCTTGTTGACTAAAGAGACCGAAGATTAAATATCATGTTGAGTTCTAATAGCGATACACCAACAAAGATCAGGGGCCCAGATTTTATACCAAAATCTAATTGTTGAATATCAAAAAGCAAAATTTATCATTACAATTCCATTGATGAAAAGTGGCACAACAATCAGCTCATCATTTTGGAAGACATCATCTCAGTGGCTTCCTGTGCCATTGGATGGACTGTTGAATCAGAAGGTCTAAAGCACGCTTGCCTTGTCCTGTCTTATTTGATTATTTCCAGAGATGTGCAAAGCCTCTTTCAATAACTCTCACAAGTCTTATCAAAATTATTCCGGCTTCCCTCAAAGTCGCCCAGGTGTCTTGCATAAGGGAGAACTCCTTGAATGTACTTCAGACACCACCTTAAGCAAGATTTCAGATGACCCTGTCTCCAAGAGAGGTCCATTGTTGGCTCCATGTACCTCCAGATCACTCTTCGCCAATCTGGTGTCTTTCAAATGTTTTGGGCTACAAGTTTGGGCTAATGGGAGCTTCAGTCTTGGTGGTACCACCCCCAAGAGCTACCTGATTGGCAGTGATCCATGACAGGGCCTTTTCAATGGTGGTTCCCTGGTTCTGCAATGCCATCCCTAGTGAGGTGTGTCTGTCTCCATCATTAACAACTCTCAGGAAGAACTTGTAAGCATTCTTTTTTACCCAGACATTGGGTGGCTGAAATATACCGTTCCTGGCAATCTCAAGATCATTGGAGGGAAGCATGTTTTTAATTATAATTGCTTTCAGGATGCTTTTTAACTGTAACTGCTTTTAGGTGATTTTAATTGTAATTGTTCTCAGAATGTTTCAATCTGTTTGAGAATGTTTTTGCTTTTAAATTACATATCTGTTTGCTGCCCTGGGGAGGAAGGGAATGAAGTAAATTCAAAAAACACTGTAAATAAGTAGTCCAAAACATCTGGAGGGCACCAGGTTGGCAAAGGCTGATCCAGATTCTGACCCAGTGGTGCAGTGGGAAAGGAGCCTCCCTCCCCATCATTTTGCACCAACTGTATCTGAAATGTTTCAGCTCTCTGTCTGTATTTCAGTCCAACAGTGACATCCAAGGAGAAAGCTACATTCCAGCCCCAAAAGTCCAAGACAAAACAACACATTTGATTTTAATGGGTCTGGATTGCTCCCACAGTTTCCAGTCAAGAAAGTGTCTGTCTATCAAGACATCTGGGGGCGGAAAATAAAATCTGACAAGCCATACGTAGCTGCTCTGCCGGAGAGGATTCATTGCAGTGGATTTCCAGGATGGCAGTGTTCCAGGGCTGGCACACATTTTCCCTCTTTAGCACAAATCGTTACATAATTTGGACTAGCATAACATTACCCGTTTCTGGACTGCTGGTGTTGAGAATGCTGTCAGCTCCTTTAGGGCTTTTTCCTTTGAATGTGAAGCTGTAAATGCCTTCAAGGCTCGGTTTGGATACTTTGTCCAAGATTCCTTACCCAAGTTGCCACTGACTTCTGCAGACAAGCCAAACTGAACCACATTCTGAAATAACACACACACACACGTTTCAGTATATGTATGCTTCTGAATATCAGTTGCTGGGAATCTTAAGTAGGGACTCGGAGGACCTCGGGTTGTTGCTGGACTCCAGCTCCCATTATCCCTGACCACCAAGCATGCTGGCTGGGGCTGATGGGAGCTGGAGTCCAACCACATCTGGAGAGCGTGGTGCAGATTTAGGTGGTGCAGATTTAGGTGACAACCTGAGGAGGCACGAAACAGCAAATGGGATTATTGTGAAAATAAATATTATGTGTGTGGGGGGGGGAGAGAGATGATTTTCTCAGTCAGGGTGCCATATTACCAAAGCTTGCCCCACCATCAACCATCACCTGGTACAGTAGACTGAGCAGACACATGGAACATCTCATCACAGTATTGTATATGTTCATTTGTTGGTTTTGGACCATCTATATCCTGTCCCACGTTGGGAGATCTCTTGGCTGTTAACAGTTCAATTCCATAGAACTCATAGAACTCATAAAACTAATAAGAATAACAATAATAATACGCTTTCCTTGCACACGTTCTGGTAGGAGAACATCACAAAATATGAAGGATCGCTTCAAAAAGGGTATGGTTGCATTAATGCCCCCCCCTTCACTATGCAAAGTCACTCTCTGCTACCTCCATTGTACAGGCATTGTTAGTGTTAAATTTGCATAAACATCCACATATGTAGATTTTATGCAAATCAGCGTCACCTTTTACCTTCTTTGGGGTGATGCATTTCTTCTTTCTTGCTGATGCTTAACCTGCTACCCTTGTGGTAGAGCCACTTTGAAGCTGTGGAGCCCAGCCGCAGGCTGACTACCTCAGGGAGAACTAGGCTGCTATGGGGCCGCTCTATAGCCTGTCACTGTATTCTGCTTTGAGTGTAAACACCCATTAATATTTGCATCGTTGATCATTCCCTGGCGGTAATTGTGTAGTGTCAGAGTCTAACTGACTGACCACCCTTAAATGCCTGTTATTAATGATTTTTTTCCACATTGTTGTCTGTGATAATCCTATGCCTCTCTAATTCTAGAGAGCAACCTTTTCAGCATGATGAATGGAAATTTATTGAAAAGGAGAGCTCCCGTTATCAACATTTCACGTTGGCACGCCGCTGTAAATGCTAACCGGCTCGACGGCATGTCAAGCTCTCCATGGAAATGTCAGCATTACAGCTCCTTCGTGTTTGGACAGAACTGTCAATTCTTACCTTCTGGAGCCAAATTGGCAAGATCTCAATTATAAAGCGTATGCTGAGGGTCACTCTCAGGAAAGTGGTTGATCTGAGCACGGCTAATTTAATATATGTGTTTTTTAAATTTTAGATTAGCTTTTATGAACATTTGAACTCGGCAAAGGCTTATCCTTGTGATGCTTGTTGAAGGTGGCCGGTGGGAACATCTAACACCTTCTTTGACTGTTTTTGTTTTATCTCCATGTCTGTCTGTTGGTGGGGTGGAGAACCTCAGTCCTGGGGGCCAAAAGTGGCCTCCAGGGCTCTCTAGGCAGCCCTCAAAGTCTTTCTCAACAGCCCTGCTCCACACGTGATTGAAATGTGCCCCTAAACTGTGATATACCTTCTTTGCCTTGATGGCTCATAATCTGGGGAACCGGGTTCGCGTCTCTGCTCCTCCACATGCAGCTGCTGGGTGACCTTGGACCAGTCACACTTCTCTGAAGTCTCTCAGCCCCACTCACCTCACAGAGTGTTTGTTGTGGGGGAGGAAGGGAAAGGAGAATGTTAGCTGCTTTGAGACTCCTTCGGGTAGTGATAAAGCGTGATATCAAATCTAAACTCTTCTTCTTCTTATGTGGGTGTAGAAACTTCTTTCTTTGGCATGTAGCCTACTCTGCAAAAGTAAGAGTCACCTTGGTTGTCCCACCCACTTTTGACTTTTACCCCACCCACTTTCTGGCTTTGGTCCTGCTCATCACTCGTATGCAGCTCTTGAAAGGTTGCCCATAAGGGACTGTGGTCCCCAGATTGAAAGAAGCACCTGCCATACCTTGTCTATTGAATTGTGGGGCAAATGTGAGGTGTTGGTTAGCTTTAAAACCCTACATGATCTGCAGAACCCCAGCATGTTTGAGAGAGAGGGCCTCTTCCTGAACAAATCCTCTTCTTCCTTAAGATCACAAAGTGAGATCCTGTTCAGTTGCCTATCTGTGATACAGCTGCGATTTCTTATGGCATGTTTCTAGCGATGGCCACTTTGTTGTATAATTCCACTCCATGAGGATAGGAATTTGTCTCTCATTAATTTGCCATTCCTTCCATCACTGGGTTCTGCACAAGCTTCAGGGCAATGGGAACTGAGCAAGACCACAACAGTGTGGTTTGCGCATGAGATAGATATTTCTAACCTGTTTCTGGGATGATTTTGTTTATGTTTTATTATGTATTTAATTTTTTAAAAAATGTTAAAAGAAATAAAGAAATTAGATATGAAAATATCCAAGCCAGAAGTCCAAGCTTCCTTTGAATACTTCTAAGTAAGCACATTCCACCAGCTTCTGCATCACAAGACGAGCTCTGCTGGATCAGGTCAGCAGTCCATCTAGCCCAACCACAGTGACCAACCAGATGCCTCAATATGAAACCAGCAAACAGGACCTGAGCACAAGAGTCTCCTCTCCTTCAGTTTCTAGTCACTGGTATTCAGAAGCACACTGCCTCCAACAATGGAGACATCACAGCAGACTGAAAGTCAGGAACTTCTCCCCCCTAATGACTGGCAGAGGTCCGCGCCTGTGTAACTTCAACCAACAATTTTGTGTTATGCTCTTCAAGAGTATTTGTTGAAGTAGCATTCCACTCTTCTCCTGACACCCTTTTTGTATATTTGTGATCACTTCCCCCACCACTCTGCTCCTTTCATCTCCTTTCTTCTGAGTTGATCATCCCCAGATCCACACATGGGCTCTACCAGCTGGTTTCCAGGAAGCCACGAACAGCCACTTGCTATCGCTGCCTGCCTAGCAACCGAGAGGTGACATGCCGAAAGTCTCCTTTTCATCCCATTTCCTCTTGATGAGAGGAAGGGGATCCTCCTGCGAGTCATTACCTGAAATAATACCATATGGTAAAATGTAAACAACATCTGCATATCCATGTAATAATTTCATCTGTTTAATTAGTTCCAGCAAAAAAGGTTTACCCTCTGAGGCCTTTCTGTCAGCTCTGTGCTCAGAGATCCATGGCCTGCTGTCGAGCTTGACAGCCATCTATTGTTTCCTCGCTGCCTTCCATCTTGCCATTTAATGTAAGCGAGTCTCCTCAGTTTGGTGGGGAGCTTGTCCTGGCTCATACAGATGTGCAAGGGGAATGAGGAGAAGGAGGAAGAGCTGTCATTTTGGCCCAGAGAAATTTAAAAACAAACCCTGTGACAGATCTGATTGCTTTGGGTTTGGGCTTTGGGTTTGGTTGGAAAGGGGGATATGTTTGTCACTGGAACAATGAGAGAGAGAAAGAGGAGAGGGAGGGAGGGAGAGCTGTGCAGGTGGTACTTAAGTGTATGCAGTCAATGCATGGAGCAGGGATTTGGGTCAAGACTCCACTGCCAACCCTAAAGCATTGAATCCAACTCATGCAGACAGTCATTGAACAAAACAAGCCTGTGGAGGCTGACCCATTAGGGTGAATGGAGCACTCTTCCACCAATCTCAGCCAGCCCCCACTTGTCTGTTTTCTTACACAGTGCCAGTCCAGGGGGTAGCACTGGCTGTCAGTTTTCTCCTCATCAGTCTCAGTGTTGCCATTGCAGAACTCAGCAGGGAGGAGGATGGGGGCAAAGTGAGAATTAGTTTGGCACTGCCTGTCATTGGTTCTGCTGCCATGACCTGTTGGCCTTTGTGTCTTCTGCCCTACCAGTCCCAATGGCCAACAGCCACCACAGCAGCAGGCTGTATCATATGGACTCTGGGCTCTAGAGTGGCCAGATTGCAAAAGAGCACAAGGTCCTTCTACATTGGGAAATTGACTAGAAGAAGGAGTTCCAGCAGGTGTAGCTCGCACGACAAACTATGCCTGCTGAAATGCACTTTTAAATGTAGGGCTGGTCAAACTGGTTTTCTCTCAGTTTTCAGCTTCTCTCCGTTTCTCATCATTCCAGTCTTAAATTCAGTTCTCCACATTTCTTCAGCAATTTTGTATATAACTACCACTTTCCTTTCCTGTGATTTCCAACAGCTGCTATTCAAAAGCTCACAGTCTCTGACCAGGGACACTTCCAGGGCTTTGCCTAACCCTCTTTTTCTAAAAAAGGCACCCAGCTTGGTGGCCATTACCACCTCCAATGGGAAAGAATTCCATTGCTTAACTGTTCACTGTGTGAAGTGAACCTCTTGGGCCTCTTGGGCTTGCCAATCAGAAGGTCAGCGGTTTGAATCCCTGCAACGGGGTGAGCTCCCATTGCTCTGTCCCAGCTCCTGCCAACCTAGCACTTCAAAAGCACACCAGTGAAAGTAGATAAATAGGTACCGCTGCGGTGGGAAGGTAAAGGGTGTTTCTGTGTGCTCTGGTTTCCGTCACAGTGTCCCATTGCATCTGAAGCGGTTTAGTCATGCTGGGCACATGACCCAGAAAGCTGTCTGTGGACAAACGCCAGCTCTCTTGGCCTGAAAGTGAGATGGGCACCGCAACCCCATTGTTGTCTTTCACTGGACTGAACTGTCCAGGGGTCTTTTACCTGTTTTTTTTTACTCTCTTCACTCAATCCTCCACCATTCAGCTTCATTGGGTGTTCATAAGTTCATGTATTATATACTGGCACCAGTTCTCTCTGGGGTTTCAGGAAGTACTATTTCCCAGGACTGCCCATGGATTGAACCTGGGACCTTTCCTAAGCAAAGCATGTGCTCTGGCCCTAAGCCTCTGACCTTCTCCAGACTTCCAGGGTGCTGACCTTCTGTCCACTTTGAAAGCTGTGACCATCAACTGAGTGGATGCCGAAGCTCCTGGATCTTATGAGCCCTGGAAATAATCCAAAGTGCACTTCCATGCAACATTCTGGAGTGGTAAGTCTTCCAAAGAGTGGAGAAAAAAGAAATACAACCCCCCCTACCCCCCCGGCTTTTAAAGTGTGCAATCAATTTTTTCTTTCTTTGCAGATTTCTCTATCCATTAAATGGCCACATCTGCAGTGATTTTTATGCAGCCTTTAAATTGCCCCTTCCAAAATAAAAAAAGAATGAAAGAAAGAAAAGGGGGGGAAAGAAGTCAATTATACTTTTAAAGTCTATATTTGTTACAGTCTTCTTGGGCTCGGATTCTCAAATTGTTTCTAATGGACGTTAGAAGGGCAGAAAGGTTAATGGCACAGCAGTGAGGTAAAAATGCTGGCTGAAGGGAGGTTAATTTATCAAAATAACTTCATGGTACAAATGTTCTCTTTGTCGAATGCTCCTTACCTGGCAATCAGCTTGGTATCAGAATCTGATTGTATGGATCAGTCTTTGGCAGCTTCATTGTTGCTTTAAAACACATGCACACCAAGCACAAGCAGGAAGCTATTTCCCAAAATCCCAGCTCCACCAGGCCTGACCTTAGCGACCTTTCTTGTACGTTTCTTTTTCTGTAGATTATTGCGATAAGGGAACCTCTGTGTCGCGACCCACTGGCGTCTGGTTAATCCAATGGCATTCATCGCATGTATTGTCCGTGATCAATAACTAATTATCAAAGTGGCATTCCTTTTCAAGTGTGCCTTCTTTTTTGGGGGGGGGGCAAAAAGGTGGGGTGGCTTTTGGCTAAGCAAAGTTTTGCTTCTTGTTTTTGTTTTAAAGAGGTCGCCACTCTGACATGATTGCAAGTCTTTCAAAGATCCAGTGGGCCGCCCGATTGAATTACTGTCCCAAGCTAATTGAAATAAATTTGAACGGGAGAATGCTTGTTAATGCAGAATGCCACCGCAGTGTCCCTGTCAGTGGGAAAAGGGGAGAAAAGACCAACACTTTTCACAAAACAGCCGAGCGCAGAACAGTCAGCAAAAGGAGATGATTAAGAAATGAGAGAGAGAAATACAGACATTGGTTTTGGTTTGTCTTTTTAGGCCGAGCACAAGGGCACTACTCTCCCTTCCTGCGGTTTCCAGCAACTGGTATTCAGAAGCATCACTGCCAGTGGCCCCTCTTGTCCTGTTCTCACAGCAGCCAACCAGATGCCTACGGGAAGAGCATGAGCTAAACCTTACACAACAGCACTCTCCCTGCTTGCGATTCCCAGTGATTGCTATTCAGAGGCATGTCACCTCCAGCAGTGGAGACAGAGCATAGTACCATATCTGGCAGTCACTGATTTCCTTACCCTCCATGGAATTTCTTTCTTTTGTCTTTGAACCTTCCAACATTGGGTGTCCATGAATTCTAGTGCTGTGAGAGAGGATGAAAAACTCTTCCTCGTCCACTTTCTCCATGCCACATACAATGTTATTGTGCTGGTCCCGGGGGGGGGGGTGTTACTATGTGGCGTGGTCTGAGTCCGGTCCTGGGTCGAGGCTCTGGAGGCTGTCTGTTCAGCTCCGGAGGCTGTCTGTCAAGGGCGAAGCGGGGTCCAAGGCAAGGAGCCGGGTGTGGTCAGGAACTCCTGAAGAGCAGGTCAGGGTGCTGGCAGGAACAGGTTTCCAGCGATGTTGCTCCCGCAACCTGGGACTGGGCTGACTGGCCTTTATCTCCTCTGGGGCCTAGGGTGGTCCCGGTCCACAGGTGACTCACTTCTCCTGGCCTTAAGGCGAGCACTCCTCCTGCAATAACTTAGTTCCCTCCGCCTCTCTGCCCTGAGCCTCTGCAGCTCAGGAGAGGCTGGAGGGTTACTGGACTCAGAGGCAACCTCACCTTCCCCTGACAGGGCTGGGAGAGGAGCACCTGCAGGCAACGGGTCCTCAATCACCTCTGGAGCCAGAGTGGATTCATCTGGTGTCTGCTCCTGAGAATCCGGCACAGGTGCACGCCCTTCAGATTCAAGCCCCTGCCCTGGCTCAGCCGGCTGTGGAGGCGGGGACTCCTGTGCAGGCTGGGATTCTTCAGGTTCAGCCTCTGAATCAGATTCCCAGGCCATCACAGTTATACACTTCTAGCTTGTCACCTCTTACTCACGTTTTCTCTAATTCAAAAAGTCCCCGATGCAGCAACATTTCCTCATAAGGGAGTTTCTCCATCCCTTTTCACTTGGAACCATTGGCTTCTGCTAGGTCCGGGGGTCCTAGCCATCACCACACCATGTGGGAGCAAATTCCACCCCTTAACTGCACACTGGGCAAAGTACTTTCTTTTGTATGTCCTGAATCTTCCAACATTCAGCTTCATGGGATGTCCATGGGTCCCTGCAATGCTTTGGGTTCTAGACCAATCTCCCTATTTTGGCTTCTACTCTGCATTATGCTCTCCCTGTTTTGCCTTAAAGGTCAAAGCAAAGGAACCCCTGACCATTAGGTCCAGTTGTGGCCAAGTTTGGGGTTGCGGCGCTCATCTCACTTTATTGGCCAAGGGAGCCGGCATACAGCTTCCGGGTCATGTGGCCAGCCTGACTAAGCTGCTTCTGGCGAACCAGAGCAGCGCACGGAAACGCCGTTTACCTTCCCGCCAGAGCGGTACCTATTTATCTACTTGCACTTTGATGTGCTTTTGAAATGCTAGGTTGGCAGGAGCAGGGACTGAGCAATGGGAGCTCACCCCATCGAGGGGATTCGAACCGCCGACCTTCTGATAGGCAAGCTCTAGGCTCTGTGGTTTAACCCACAGCCCCACCCGTATCCTCTGTTTTGCCTTGTACACTGCTAAATCCCTGTGCGAGATAGGTTACGTAACTGTTTTCCCTCTCTTCCCTTCTCTCTCCTCGCCAACCCCACTAAAAGCCTAACCATCTCAGCTTTGTTGAATTTCTTTCATTTTATGTATATTATTGATTGGAGACCTTTCCCTCCCCCCCCCCATCTAAGAATGAGTGACAAGAACTTCTCTAAAGCGAAACAAGCTTAAGCATTCTCAGCTTGATTCCCATTAACCATCATAAGACCATCGCAATTTGACATTTATCTGGCAGCTTGCGACGCGGAAGACCAGGAAAGCCAGAATGAAGATGCTTGCTTGGTTCTCCACCGGGGCTGCTTTTACCAGGTTCGGGGTCAGGTGCGGTGACAGCCGAGTGGAAGCAGAAAGTCTCACTTCACTGCCGGCTTGAACTGCGTTTGACCCTCCCAGGCTTCTAATGACTTCCTTCGAAATTGCAAGAATGTGGTTTTGCCCTTTATAGAATCAGAAAGCCTTGCCATTCACATCTAATTTTTAAGGGAAAGTTTTAATTAAAATACCCAATATGATCTAAGCCTGCTTCGAAGCAGATAGTCGAGAATCGCCTTCCTGGAGATTTCTGCTATTTAATTTTTTTTATTAAGTTTCTTCGTTTGCAACAACAAAGGAAGAGACAACACTTTTACACACACACACACACAAATGGCATGAGACAACAGCTCAGGAATAGGACCACAATTCCTTCCCACCACAAAGCTCAAAATCTGCAGCATTGCAAACAAGCAAACAAAGGTTGAGTATGTTGGGGTTGAATGTGGCCCTCCAAATCTCTCTGTCTGGCCCTCCAGACTCTCCACAGAGCACACCCCTCCCTAGCCACACACCCTACTGACCTCTTGCTTCATTGGCCTCTTGATTGTATATCTATTTTGGAAAATGCTTTGTCTGTTTTTCCCCCTCTTTGTGTTCAGACACCTCTTGAAATATCACCCCTAAACACAGCAATTTGGCAAGGTTTCTGACTCCCACTTTTGTTCACACATGGTGGCCATTTTTGCATTCTTTGTCCACTAGTGCAAAGATTCTTGCACTAGTAGATGAGTGAGTTTTAATGTTGCACAGCAGAGGGATCCAACGCAAGGCACTAGTGGAAACTTGTCATGCAACAGATTGCGCAATCTGTTGTGAAACAATGTTAACAGTGACATACTTATGCATCTTCCTTCCAACAATGTCGTGCTGGTGTCAAACATTTCATCAGTGAAATAAGAATACCACCAACCAACTTCGATGGATGCAATGCTTGAGTACTGATAATTCTATCCCACTTTTCCTCCCAAAGGAGCAAAGAAAAAGTAGCAGAAAAAAAACAGTTTACAATAAAATAACATTTAAAAACACGAAGAACAGCAACATGCATTTAAATACAGTCAGATATCCTCACAATTCATAAAATTTCATGGTTGCCAGGTACAGTATCTTTCAGCCATCAAACATTTGAGTGAGCAGAAATTTCAAAATTCCATCTGAATGTTCATAGTAAGGAAGACAAATGTGCCTCACCAGTGAGGGCATTCTGCAAATGGGGAACGACCACTGAGAAGGCCCTGTCAGAGGGATCAATGTCAAGCAGGCAGAACCCAGTGATGACACCACCAACATAAGGCAACTGATAAGGTGACGGTGGCCTTGCGCAACCAATTCGATTTTGAGTCATGGCCTCCTCTTATTTTCTCATTTGCAAATGTTGTGGGTTCACACGTTACCAGAGCAGTGGAAGATTGCATCTCATTGCTCCAATGTCAAGGAGCGACATAAAAAAGAACACTGTTAAAGAGTTAAAAGGCGGGGAGGAACGAATCAAGGGGTGGGGGGAACCAGGCCATCTGCAATGTCTCTTCATTGCTATAATGATATCAGTTGCAACAAGTCCAATGCCTGACCTCATTACAAGGGTTTAATTGCATTGTTACACTGTTTCACTTCTTCTCTCTGGCCTCTTTCTCTTTATGACAGCTTTAGAAAAGAATTTCAGCTGGAGGTCAAAGGAAATTAATTACTGCTTTCTTAATCTGGGCTCATCTACATTTGGAAAAAAACTTGGGGGCCTTTCAACTTTGAGTGTATTTGCATCTTCATTTTTTTTTTGCCAAGACCCAAAGTTATTAACCAGCCAGTCTTCTTAGTCATTTCCATACAAAAAGGGTACATATATGGCTTTGATGTAGTTTTGTTTTGTTCCACATGAAAAGGCAAATGGCTTTGCTTCGTCTTGACTATTCCTCATCATGCAAATAAAACAAAAAGGATATACGTAACTGCTTTGGGGGACAAACTACAGACAGCATATAATACCTTGATTATGGGATTTGCACTGGCTGCTGGCTGCCAAGCTGCTATTGGGCCAAGTTCAAGGTTATGGTTCTAACATATAAGGCCCTATACAACTCAGGGTCAGGTTAATTGAAAGACTCCCTTATCCCTTATACACTGCTATGGTCTGTGGAAGGGTTTTTCCTACACATTCTGGAAACCTCAGAAACCACCTCTGCAGAAACTTTGATCAGGGTTTTCAATGTGGCTGCTCCTGTTCTGTGGAATACAGTGGTACCTCAGTTTTCAAACGTAATCCATTCCAGAAGACCGTTCGAGTTCAGAAACATTTGAAAACCAAAAACTCAAAATCCGACAGCTAGGCCTCAGGATCTTGCACTCAGCGAAAGCCGCATGGCATGTTCAACTTCCGAGGCACGTTCGAAAACCAAAGCGTTTACTTCTGGGTTTACGGCGTTCAAAAACTGAAATGTTCGTCAATGGAGACGTTCGAAAACTGAGGTACCACTGTATCATTGCAATAAGCCACACATAGATTCTTCCATAGTACTGGTGATGATATTTGATGACCAAAATTCAGATGTACAATAGAAAGAGATTTTTAATCAATGCTGTTAGTTACCATTAGGCAGGTAATTGTGAGGAACTGGAAAACTGAAGGCTGAAGAACATTTCAAGAATGAAAAGCTGTAATATGGCAATATGTCCGAATGGAAGAATTGACAAAGGAAGTACAAGCAGTGAGCTAAACCAACATGAAAGGTGATTTTGTAGGACAGTGGTCCAGGTACATTCTGTTGTCAAGAAATATCGAAAGTGGAACCTCAACACCAGCTTCACAAGAACTTTCATGGAGAGACTTGATAGGCTGATATAAAACAGGGTACTGCTCTACACATTCTCCCTCTGTATAATGAAAATAAGAATGATGACACAAAAGGTATACCAAAGGAACAAAACCAAATATGGCTTCTATGTACTGCATTTGTTTTACAAGCTATTGTTATTTTTGAAAAAATAAAAGTTAAAAAAATACAATAGGTGCACTTTCTGGAAACAACTGAAGATATTTCCCAGTTGGATGAACAAGTCTCTGAAATGCCCATTTTCTATGGTTTTTTAAAAATTATATTCTGCTTGCTGTTTTTATTTATAATTGTTTTACTATATTTTATATTTGCCTTGAGATAGCTATATGGAAGACTATTAAATAATAATTAATAATAAGCCCCAAGTGTGTATATTTAGGTATAGATAGATATGGATATGTCATCTTGAAAATTCACACATATTCTTATGTGTATTTCTTGTAATATACACACTTTATAAGTCATTTTGCCTAACACATGCCTTGTTTTAAGCAACTTCCCCTAATACAATGCATTTTATATGTTATTTTCATTGATACATGCACTTTATGTGCACTTTCCCTTATAACATACCTCTTTAATTCACTTTTTAAAAGAACTTCATAAAACTGGTGATGTACAATCTTCAAAGGGCAGCTTTTTGGTTCTAGTATTAATAATAATAATAATAATAAATTTTATTTATATCCCGCCCTCCCCAGCCGGAGCTGGGCTCAGGGCGGCTAACAATCAAATAATCCGACATTCTAAAAACATTC
This sequence comes from Podarcis melisellensis, assembly GCF_964234715.1. Lineage (NCBI taxonomy): Eukaryota > Metazoa > Chordata > Lepidosauria > Squamata > Lacertidae > Podarcis > Podarcis melisellensis. The sequence continues at coordinate 30,666,011 of NC_138546.1, forward strand.
ATTATAAAAATTAAGTAAATCAAATTAAAATCAAATTAATGGCAACCATCAAGCAAATTCTGTGTAGATTGCCGATTGCCAGAGGAGGGGGGTCAGGCTGCGCCCTGACCGAAGGCCTGGTGGAACAGCTCTGTCTTGCAGGCCCTGCGGAAAGATGTCAGGTCCCGCAGGGCCCTAGTCTCTTGTGACAGAGCGTTCCACCAGATTGGAGCCGCGGCCGAGAAGGCCCTGGCTCTGGTTGAGGCCAGCCTAACCTCTCTGTGGCCTGGGATCTTTAGGATGTTTTTATTTGCAGACCATAAATTTCTCTGTGGGACATACCAGGAGAGGCGGTCCCGTAGGTACGAGGGTCCTAGGCCGTATAGGGCTTTAAAGGTGAGAACCAGCACCTTAAACCTGATCCTGTACTCCACCGGGAGCCAGTGCAGCTGGTATAATACCGGATGGATATGATCTCGCAGCGAAGACCCCGTAAGGAGTCTCGCCGCGGCATTCTGCACCCGCTGGAGTTTCTGGGTCAGTCTCAAGGGCAGCCCCACGTAGAGCGAGTTACAATAATCCAGTCTGGAGGTGACCGTCGCGTGGATCACAGTGGCTAGGTCAGGGCGAGAGAGATAAGGAGCCAACTGCTTAGCTTGGCGGAGATGGAAAAATGCCGCCTTTGTTATAGCTGTAATCTGCGCCTCCATAGAGAGGGAGTTATCGAAGATTACACCCAAACTCTTAACGGACGATGTTGGCACTAATTGCACCTCCGCAAGAGATGGGAGTTGCCCCCTCAGTCCCATATCGCTCCGTCCCAGCCAGAGGACCTCTGTCTTAGAAGGATTTAACTTCAACCGGCTCCCACGTAACCATCCAGCCACAGCTTCCAGACATCTGGTCAGTGTATCTGGGGCCGAGTCAGGATGGCCGTCCATCAACAGATAGAGTTGGGTGTCATCGGCATACTGATGGCAACCCAGCCCAAAACTCCGGACAAGCTGGGCGAGGGGGCGCATAAAGATGTTAAAAAGCATCGGGGAGAGAATCGCACCCTGAGGCACTCCACACACCAAGGAGTGGCGCGATGACAATTCCCCCCCAAGTGCCACCCTCTGTCCCCGACCAGAGAGAAACGAGCGCAGCCATTGAAGGACTGTGCCCTGGATTCCCACGTCGGCAAGGCGGTGGTCCAGGAGTTCATGATCGACCATGTCGAAGGCTGCTGACAGGTCCAGAAGAATCAGCAGCCCCGACCCGCCTCGATCCAGCTGCCTGCGGAGATCGTCTGTTAGGGCGACCAGAGCCGTCTCGGTCCCATGACCAGCACGGAAGCCGGACTGGAATGGATCGAGGGCCGATGTTTCATCCAGAAACCTACCAAGCTGTTCAGCAACCGCTCTCTCAATCACCTTACCCATTTGGTTATGGAAATGCAAATTCAGCAGGTTCACACTGAACTGAATTTCGTTCCCATCCCATAATCAAAATATTCTGGAGGACTTCACTTGGGAAAAGGTAGCACAGAACTTTGAGCCAGTGAAAACTGCTATTGGAGAAGAAGGAAAAACCAGAGAGATGTCAATGGAAAGAAACAGTTAGACAGTTTTTGGCACTGTTCAGTAATTTCTGAACGGGATCAGTCTATGGGCTGCAACTAACTTTCTTGACCCTTTCGTACAAGAGCCACAGCATTAGTGGATGACACAGTTTAACTGTCGCACAACAAAGAAATCCAATGCAACAGATGTGCTAATGTGGGTGTGTTGTGCAACATTTGGATCTTGTTGTGCAACAGACTGCACAACAATCTTCAGTAATATACTAGTGTTTTCCCTTTCACAACAGCAGATTCTTTTTATGCAGCAGCTGGTTCTTGTTGTTTAATTTGTTACAAATTCTTCTAGTCTTAAGTTCATGCTGCCACATTTCCACATCAGTTTGTGTTTTAGCTTTTTGCTTTTTGAATCTCATGAAAATTCCTAATAGTTTTAGGACACATTTATCCTAATCTACGTGTTCTAATACAATTTTGCAAAATGTGCATTTTTTAAAGCAAATTCCCATAAAGCCTGCGCTTCTTTTCTAGAAAAATAAGTGCCAGTACTCAGCATGAAGTTGTTACAGTAAGTGCCGCACTTTTTAGCAACAACAAAAGAGGTGCCAGAACTGCATACCCTTGAGGTCCCCCAGAAAAAAACCCCGTCTTAATATAATGCATTTTTGCATGTTGTTATCACTAACATAGGCATTTCTGTGCACAATTTCCCCTAAATGTACAATTGTTTTGGCTGGAGAAACACATTACAAAAATTGGAGATGCGTGGATTTCTAAGGATGGTTTCGCATGTTTTGGGGGAAGCGTGAATTAGGGACATTCACAAAAAAATGAATACCAAACTCAAGTTCTCTCTCATTCCTAGTCTACATCCATTCTTTACTACCCCTTGGCTTGATTACAAGTTATGCATGTATAGAGTACGAAAGATTGTAAACTTCGTGATTTGTACAGCTAAACTACTGCGTACACAGACACTAGAGATAAGGCAGGAACTTAATTCAGTTCACAATTAGAGGCCAACTTACCTAATTTGCACTTTCTGTAACTATATGTGAATCAAAACACAACAATTCTTTGAAATTCTCACTTCTCTGAATTCTGCAATGCAGTTCTCTGGGCAAGTAACGTGTACAAAAATGCAAATACAGGAGGGAAGTATGCATTCAAATGCATGTGTTAGAGGAAATAACATATCAAAATACATTATATTAGGAGGAATTGCATTGCAAAAATGTGTATATTGGGCAAAATTGCACACGTATTAGGAGAAATATCCATTAAAATGCAGATGAACTTTCATAGGTCTTTTAAAAAGCAAACTGTTGTGGGATCATGGGAAAGTGAATAATGGAAAAAATGAGAAATACAAATTCACCCGTTCCTAACAGGGACACAACCTGTGCACCTCATACAGGTATACAGATTGTACACTCATCGTAAATATGTGAATGTCCCTTCTTATGCCAATTCTTGTGAGAGTGTATGGACATGAGAAATCACCCCTAATAACACTGCTCTTCTTCCTCACTCTGGGCCACCAGTTCCAAAAACCAGAAGGAAACCCAGCACTAACAAGCTCAGAGGATGGGTTGCTAGTGCTTCAATAATTGCCTCTGCTTCCTTTGTCTCCTTGAGCTGATAGTTCTAGTATATCAATGGACCACAATGGATGTTTTACTGTGTCACAAAACCCTGGATCTGAAAAGCATAATTAACATTGGGTTAGCATCAGTGACAAAATTAAGTGCTAATGATATATAACCAAATGCTATTACACGAAATAGGATATTTCTCACTCAGTAGCAGAGGGTGGGTTTCCTCCCCCCACCCCCACTCAATTTTGTCTGGTAGAACAAAATGAAATGCGATTCATCAGCTGGAGCTGTGCCCAGGTCAGACACTTTGGTCAAGCCACGGAGTCCTTCTCCGTACCTGGTGCTGTAATTTATTGCAAAATTAATGCCTTAACATGCAAAGCCATTGTCAAATAAAAAGCCATTGTTAACCCGGGGGAGAAAAAGAAAGCTAACTTGACTCCTTTTGTTGTAGTTGGTAACCTGACAACATTAAAACCTTTTAAGAAGTGAGATTTGCAAAGATGATTCACTTGGAAAGATTCTTTATTTTGTAAAAAAGAAAAGAAAAAAGACCTTGAGCAGATCTTGATAGAGTTTCCTTGAGTGATTAACTATGCTAAGTTGTATTAAATGTGACAGCAATGGGGAAGGTAGCCATTCTCCCTCTCTCTTCATCTCTTGATTCATGGCAAGTGAATGATGCTAAGCTGGTTACTTGAGGAGGAGAGATCTGGCGTTTGGATTGTACCTTATTCAGTCATGGCCTCCAATTTTATTTTATTGATTTCCTCTTTGAAGGGGAAGGAGGCTTAAATGGCCACAAACATCTTAATTCAGAAGTAATTATTGTTATCAATAGCATTATTGTTATTATTTATTAGAACAAAATTTCCTGGGTGAGTTACAAGACACTGAAAAATGTGAAGCACTTCCCCCACACATTAAATGTGGCTGCAGCAAGATTTAACATGATGTGGAAGGCGATTCAGAAAATCAATCTCTTGGGATGAGTGGAACAAGCAGGAGCTATATATTTATTCATGCACACACCCACCCACACCCACCCACCACATAGGAAACTTGTAAGCCCACTAACCACAAAACAGCATCATCTCAGTCCTTCAAAAGCCTGGTGGGAGGTAAGGTAAGTATTTTCTTTCCAAAAAGATGTCAGTGATGGTGCCAGGCAGACATTACTGAGGAGAGCATTCTTCATCATCATCATAAACTTTATTGCACTAGCCAAAGGCCATGGCATCATTCACAAAGGGAACAAAAAGAAAAGCAACAATAAGCATAAAAGCCATAAAGAACATCAGGCACTGCAGATACAATAAACCATGATCACGTCTCCTGAAAATTATTTGTTGTGTATGATAGAATAGCAGGGAGTTCTCAGGTAGAATATGCCAGCTTAAATGTCTGAATCACCTTTGCAATTGAACACTATTTTATTTAGTTCTTTTCTCCTGATCTTCTTAGCTGTCGACGCATATAGTGCTACTTTATAAGTTACAAAGTCATCAGTAAGGAGAGCATTCCATAGATGGGGAGCCACAACAGAAATGGTAATTTCCCTTGCCATCACTCTTGAAGACTTCTTCAGAGGGGAGACTTGGAGAAGGACCTCATATGAAGATTTAAGGGTCCATGTAGGTTCAATACATTTTATTTAAGACATATCTCACTGCCAGGAAAGTGTCTCTAGGACTGCAGTGCATTCCTAACTGTGTACAGTAGCACCTTGGCTCATGTTACCCTTGGGTAACATAAACTTCGGGTTGCGAAAGCGGCCAACCCAGAACTGTTTCTCCGAGCACGTATGTGCAGAAGCAGTCCCTCTGGTTGCGGAAACTTCAGGATCCAACCGGAGCTCCGGAACTGATCTTGGCTGCAACCAGAGGTACCACTGTAATTATTCCCATGTAACAGGTTAGGAATGCACTGGTTGGGTGCTGGTCAGTTTTAGTCATATTCAGAGTAGACCCATGGATAAATCTCTTTTCTACTCATATATATGGTGACATATATGACAGTTACTAGTTGTGTGCACCATTGAAATGATTCACATTGTATCTGTACAGTGCAACCTCATGTTATGGATGGGATCTGTTCCAGAGGCCCATCCGTAACACGGAACTGACCCAAGCCAAAGTGCCTCATCTGCACACACACACGGCACGATTTAGCACTTCTGCACATGCGTGAGCGGCGAAACCCAGAAGTAACCCATTCCGGTACTTCCAGGTTGCCATGGGACGCAACACGAAAACACGTAACCTGAAGCAGACACAACATGAGGTATGATTGTATCTCCAGTGATCAGAAGCAGCCTTATCTGTTTTGGATCTGTTTTGTGTTGTTCCAGTTCAATTCATTATTTTGATCCAAATGTGATTAGTGAAATCTGAAGCTCTGCTTCACCTCCTTAGCAATAATTGGGAATCTAAAAAGGCTGTAACTTTTCTCATAAGTGAATGGAATTTGCAGACAAAGCAGTCCCTTCAGATTGAACTAAGCGTGCAAAGTTTCAGACATTTCCATCCAGAGGTTTTCATGCAAGGGAGTGTCAACAATATTTTTAAAAAATGAAAAGAAAATGCCTAATTTTTTCCTGCCACAATTTTATGCAAATTGCAGGCCTTGTCACCATACTGAGGGGATAAAGCCTGCCAAATTTAAGAAAAACATGTGCAGTTGATCTCATCCATGGGCCAGACATAACCATCTAGGTGGAATAGTCATATTTCTACCCCCCATTTTTGCAGGGGGGGCTCAGTTTAAAAACTGGGGGCATAAGGGAGGTACCTCTAGGTAAGCATATTGCCAAATAGGTTCAGGAGTCAGCATGCTAGGTGATTTTACTGTCATTATAACAAACTGGAAAAGTCACTCATTTGTTGCAAACCCCCCTTTTACGGGAAGTCATTTTTAATTGTTTGTATTCCAAAGAACTATTGGGAGGGAAAAACCACTCCCAATAGTCTAACTCCATTGCTTATACCCTGCCCTCCCAGGCAAAGTTCAGAGGAGAAGTATGACTCACCTGTTCTTGTGATTGGAGTGCTCTGGGAAAACAATTCCCTGGGATTAAAATATAGTCCTGTCCTTCAGAATGACAGATCTACACCTCCCCACTCCATTCCAAAACACTGAAACCCAGGAACAGAGCAATAAATACATAGCAAAACACCAACAACACAGATATGTTAAAACAACAAAAATAGTAAAGGAGAATCTTGTTAAATAGAAATGTTTCAGACTGAGATATATATATATAACACATAAACAAGCAAATATATATTGCACTTTTCCTAATTGCTTAAATATATTTTCTAATTGCTCAGATAAATACGTGCCACACTTTTCTTAATTGCCTCAATATATATTGCCCTTTCTTAATTGCTTAAATATGTACAATACTACTGACGTCTTACTAGCTAAAACAGGGGCAGGTGTCTGGTGTTGTCTTTGCCCACTTCCTTCCTTTCTTCTCCTGGATTCCTTCCCACGGGGCAGTTGCTAGTTGTTGGCCTTGTGGAGAAAGGCAGGACACTCCAGCTGAAGCAAGAAGCAGATTTTGGTCTTCACTTGCCTCTGTCTTTCTCCCGGAGTTTTGGCATGCTCACCAATCCTTCTTCTGCTCAGACACAATTCATAACTTTTGCTTAGACATAATCTAGCTCAGCCCTGCCTGCACTGACTGGCAGTGTCTCTCCAGGGTTTCATATGGGGGAGAATTCTCAGTCACATCAGGGTTCTGAGAGTTGGTCTGGAACTTAGGCAGCTGGTATGGGATCTCCAGCCCTGAGGCAGGAGAATCTATAGTGGTTCTCTACCATCACCATCACCACCATCATGACCACCACCACCAAATTGACTACCTATCCTTCACTGGCAGGTTCCAGGGCAAGTTACAATCAAAAACCAAAAATAGTTATATCACAATCACAGGAATAGGGTGGGCACTGAAAGCAGGTGTCAAAGGTCAGGGTAAAGAGACAAGTCTTCAGCATTCCCTGAAAGCCAACATAGTGAGGAACCTAGATGCACCTCTGTGGGGAGGGAATTCCACAGCTTAGGGGCTGCCACAGAGAATGTCCTCTCCTGGGCCACCATCACCCTGAAGTTTGGAAGATGAGGAACTGCTAAGGGACTCCTCTCTGCTGACCTTAACAACCAGGAGTGTATATAGGGAAGGAGATGATTTTGAGGAAGCGTGTAATGTCACCTCATAGCATGGTGGAGATATGTGAGCGCATGTCATCCTGGTTCGGAAACAACACTCTTAACTGGTCCTCTCTGGGATCCAGCCTCAATGGAATGGAATTGTGGAGTTTTGTGTCAAAATAATATATTGGGCTGGATCCAATGTAGCACTAAGTTAAAATCATGTAGCAGTATCATTGTCCTGCTGGAGAAATGTTTTTCACCACTGGAACATTGTTTCAGAATACAATGCAAAAGTAGATTGCTGGTAACTTTGTTGGGCAACAGATTGTGCAATTTGTTATGCAGCAAGTTTCTGCTATTTCAGCTGCTGCACTGGATTCCTCTTGTTGTGTAGCATTAAAGATCCCCCATCAGCCAGTACAAGAGTTGTTGAGTTAGTAGATGCAAAATGCTGGATGTGGCCCTGTATGGCTCTGCTCTTGGATTGAGAAAAGCAAGAAAGCCGAAAGAGGTAGCTTTCTTTCTACCAACTCCTTTCTTCTTTATTGCCACCTATATGAAATCAGGCAATGGGCATCATGAAGAGTCAGTGTTGTAATAGTGGTTACAGTGCTGGGCTGTGACCTGGGGGACCAGAATTCAAATCCCCACTAGCCAGGAAGCTGACTGGGTGCCCTTGGACCAGTTCCTGTCTCTCAGCCGAATGTACCTCCCAAGGTTACTTTGAGGGTAAAATTGGGAGAAGCATGAATGTCATGAGCTTCTTGGAGGAAAGGCTGATACAGTGGTACCTCGGGTTAAGTACTTAATTCGTTCCGGAGGTCCGTTCTTAACCTGAAACTGTTCTTAACCTGAAGCACCACTTTAGTTAATGGGGCCTCCTGCTGCCGCCGTGCCGCCGGAACACAATTTCTGTTCTCATCCTGAAGCAAAGTTCTTAACCCGAGGTACTATTTCTGAGTTAGCGGAGTATGTAACCTGAAGCGTATGTAACCTGAAGCGTGTGTAACCCGAGGTATCACTGTAGCTGTAAGTTATCCCAGAGCGGCAAGTTGTCCACACCTAGGCAATGGTGTTTAAAGTTACTGAGAGGCTCAGGATAATAAGCAGGCTGAGATTTAGCAAACATAGGTCATCCATCAGAGCAATCAAATCAGTCTCTCTGCCAATCCCGATCCTGAAACCAGACAAACAGATCAGACTCCACTAGAACTGCAAGTTGGGTATCACATTTTAAATCCTCTTTTATGTGAAAAAAATTGTCACCAGTATAGAAGTAGCACAGGAGGAAACAAAGTTGAGCTAGAGCTTTCCCCCTTGAAGTACCAGTTGTGGGGAATTTTTTACTTAACAAGATTTTATTTTTGTTTATGCAGGGAAGCGTCTCCCCCCCCCCCCACTTGCAATCCAAAGTGGTTCAGTCCACTCTACCATTTTAGGCTTGGTACTGCTTCGCCGATCAGAAGGTTGGCGGTTCGAATCCCTGCAACGGGGTGAGCTCCCGTTGCTCGGTCCCTGCTCCTGCCAACCTAGCAGTTCAAAAGCTCGTCAAAGTGCAAGTAGATAAATAGGTACTGCTCCAGCGGGAAGGTAAATGGCGTTTCTGTGCGCTGCTCTGGTTCGCCAGAAATGGCTTAGTCATGCTGGCCACATGACCCAGAAGCTGTCTGTGGACAAACGCCGGCTCCCTTGGCCTATAGAGTGAGATAAACACCATAACCCCAGCATTGGTCACAACTGGACCTAATGGTCAGGGGTCCCTTTACCTTTACCTTACTGCTTCATTCTACTACATAGGGAGATAGAGACATGGAAACTGGTGACTTGTATGGTGCTCAACATACCTGAAGATGTAAAGGCCTAGTTCAATTCTGCAAACTTGGGATGCTAGAGCAATCTCTCAAAATTGTGGTCTCTCTAGGATACAACAGAAACAAACAATGCACTGCCCCCAGTAGGTTAGGTCCTGGTACTGGTGACAGTCACATGCTTTTATCTGCTGCCGCTGGTTGGTATTGCTCCTCTTTCATCAAGGATGCTTCAGCTGTTGTCCAAAAACCCTCAAATATCTCTTGCAGAGTCATCATTATGTAGCAGAATAAGGCTCCAGCTATGAAGAAATGCCTGGTTCTCCCTCTCTGCTGGAGACAGGGGGCGGGGGGAAAACCAGGGAGAAATAAAAGGAGATTGGCCTTATCCACAGATCCATATAAAGCCTTCAAGCCCAAGCAAGAGGGGGCATTATCTTTATTCTGAAGAAGTGCGACACTTTTTAAGGGTTCGGAAACACATATATAAAAAATTGGCTTTGGAAACGGTCATTTCTTCCCTTCAGCTCTGCCATCATAGCGTTCAGCGAAGCTTCTTGCAAGGTAAATAACTCTCGGGAAATAAGTGGAAATTTGCTGCAAATCAGCCCCTTTTGTGCATGGCTGCAGAAGCATGCTGAAATGTTTGGACACTAATACCCATTCATTTTCTTGGCTCCATAAATAAAAGCCGCCAGCTATGTGGCTGCCGTGAAATGGTATTCTTCAGGGCCCAGCGGGAAACCCCATCCTTATTACCACTGCAGGGGGCAGGACAAGCCCAAAATAGCTAGACAACTAAATCAAGACATTTCCAATGTCTAACAAAATGACTGTGGTTTAGAACGAAGCAGAAGGTTGGGATGGGGAGGGGGAGAAAAAATTGGACGGCTTTTCTACACAGCGTAATACCTTTGTTAAAAGAGTTCAGATGAGAAAATAAGATATTTTTTTTATTTTGTTGTTGTTGTCCACCCCCAAGGGGGGGGGGAATGCAAACACGTCTTCCTGGATTTCTTTTTAAAAGGCAGGGATATCTTACACAATCATACACCAAATGCTGTGATCGCATGGAAAAGACAGCAAGACATAAGACTTAAAGCAGAGTGAGGTACTTCAGGCCCGGGGGCTGAATGCGGCCCTCCAAAACTCTCTGTCTGGCCCTCAGAACTTCCTTGAAGCCACATCCCTTATCTCTCGAGGGCACAACCCTTCTTGGCCTTGGTTCACACCTCAAGTGTTTTTGCCTGGCTGGAATACGTCCCAACTAACAACGCCTTCTGCTTGTCCAGATGGAGGATACAGAAGGTTGTGTGAGTGTGTGTAGAAATCAGTCTACTGTGCAAAGGTGGGTTTCACATTTGTTCCCCTGCCTACTCTTGTCTCCAGCTACAAAAGCAGAGGCTGCTGAACAGCTGGGGTATTGGTTTGGGAGTTTTTGTTGCTGTTATTGATATTAATCTTTTGGCTCTTCATTTTTAGATCTTATTATGATTTAGGTGGAAATTGTTCAGTTTGGTTGTGCACATTTTAATGTGTTTATTTATTGTTTATTACTACTTTGGTTATACAGTGGTACCTTGGTTTAAGAACAGTCCTGTTTACAAACGATTCAGTTTCAGCAAAACCAGAAGTAGTGTCCCAGTTTGCGAACTTTACCTCGGTCTAAGAACAGAATCCAAATGGTGGAAGGGCACTGGTGGTAGGAAGCCTCATCAGAGAAAGTGCACCTTGGTAAACAATGGTTTCGGTTTAAGAACAGACTTCTGGAATGGATTAAGTTCATAAACTGAGGTACCACTGTATTCATAATTATGCATTTTTTAGTTACTTTGAGCATGGTTCTAACTATACAACTAAAATCATGCCTCCAGCTCTGCCCGTGACTGGCATGTGGTTCTCATAAGGTTTCCCTGAAGGAAATGTGGCCCTAAGGTTGAAAAAAAGTTCCCCGTTCCGGATGAAAGTTGCGGAAAGGAAGTCAGCATGCCTTCCATTCCATTAACAGAACTACTGGCATGGAGAAGAAATCACCAATAGATCTCTTCTGATTAATTCTTCAAGCAATGGTAAAGCATATTAGTCAATGTGGGGTACCCAGTGTTGAACTACAACTCCCATCAGTGCCAGCCAGTATGGCCAATGGTCAGGGAAGATGGGAGTTGTAGTCCAACAGCAGCTGGAATAATAATAATAATAATAATAATAATAATAATAATAATAATAATAATAATTCCAAAGGAACAGTTTTATACCTTCTTCATATACCCAAACTATGATTGCATAAGTGTAATACTGTAATGCAAAAATATTGGATATTTTCTTGGAGTTTGTCATTTCAGTACATGATGGACCTGCTTGTAACCAGGCAGAAGTTCTTAAATACCCCCTTTCGGACTAGGTATGTGAGAAAGTCATGGTGGCAGGACTGCAGATGTCCTTGTAGGAAACTGATTGCTTAGCTCCATTCCAATCTAGGTTCAGACCTAGATTTGGGAGTGAATTGACCTTGGTTGCTCTTATGGATGACTTTATTGGGAGATGGGTAGGGTGATGGGACCATTCTGCTTCTGCTCAATCTCTTACTGGCTTTTGTTAACCTCCTGGACCATTTATTGGATATGGGTTTGGGGGGCACAATTCTGTAGTGGTTTTGGTCATATCTTGAGGAATGATTCCAGAATGTAGCATTGGGTGAGTCTAGGAGCCCTGGATCTTGAGCTATAAGGTGTTACATATATAAAAGTTTAACATACATAAAATGTGTGTTTGAATGCTTTATACAGTCGTACTTTGGTTCTCGAACATAATCCGTTCTGGAAGTCTGTCTGACTTCCGAAAACATTCAAAAACCAAGGTGAGGCTTCCAATTGGCTGCAGGAGCTTCCTGCACTCAATCAGAAGCTGCGTTGGACATTTGGGTTCCAAAGAACGTTCGAAAACCAGAACACTTACTTCTGGATTTTCGGCGTTTGGGAGCCAAAACGTATGAGTGCCAAGATGATTGAGAACCAAGGTAAGACTGTACTTAAAATGCTTGTAAAGAGAGGTTTGTGTTAGGCAAGGAGCTTTTACTGTAGTTCATATGGTAATACCAAACAACTATCATCTGTAGGTAATTGATACCTGAGAAGTCAGAGCCCTGCATTTGGGAGCTGTATTCCAGGCAAACTTCCCACTCCACCATTAACTAGTTTGCCTACATAAAACTAAGGACTGCATTAGACCATTTAACCAAATAACCTTAATCGAGAGCTGATGGATAAAGGTAGTGCTATTTTTCTAGAAAAAGGTGCTCACCATGAACTTCTCCCTTGTTCTCCTAGAATGGCAATGGTGCCCATCTGTGAGGTGGCAAAGCTGAGCTCCATTGAGCTCCAGCTGGAGAAAAAAAAGCCCTGGATAAAGGCAATTCAGTTTTGCTTTTAAGTGAGGACATTGGCAATGGGAATTATTCTCTCTCTCTCTCTCTCTCTCTCTCTCTCTCTCTCTCTCTCTCTCTCTCTCTCTCTCTCTCTCTCTCTGTTTCCAGGGGAATCCTAACCAGATCTAGCAAAATGCAGGCCAAGCAAAATAAGTCATTTATCAGGACAGACGCCTTGAAACCTCCTGTTCCATCTTGCTGGAGGGAAATGTACAAACGCAGTGGAAAGGGAAAGATAATCCAAGCTGCGATGTTATCTTGAGAATAACTAGCAAAACCTATCAGGCTGGAGAAAGAGAAAGTGCAAGGGAAAACTGTATCTTTCACACAAAAATGGAAGGAATAATCATATGCAAGGTGATATTATCGTCCAAGAGAGGGGTGATTTATTAGTTTGAAATAGTGCTGTGCCAAAATCTTGAAACTTTTCTTTCCCTGCAATCAGTGACAAATTTATAGTCTGTGGGGCATTGTGTGCAGCCCTCTGGGTGGGTGGGGGGCTATTCATTCACCTTAATAAATGTGACTATATCAAAATCAGGAGAGTATGAGGAGATCATTACAATAATATTTCTGCCTTTCCATTGTGTTCCCTGCCCCCCAACTTGGGAACAATTCCTGCTGTGGGGCAGGCAGGAGGAAAAGGTGATGCTAATAAGGGTGCCTCTGAAATTGGGGCCTTTCCGGAAGTTCTTCTTGTTGTGAGACTTTTGTGAGTGAGCTGAAAGTTTATTTGGACCTTGGGTGAGAACCCGGAGATTGAGAGGGAGGGTGTGTTAGAAGGAAAATGAATTGATATTGATTTTTATATATTAGTAACTTTTTAAATGGAACATGTTTATATGTAACTGTCTATTTTTGTAAAAAAGAAGTTTAAGTTGTCTGTTGTTGCTTCAGTTTTCTGTACCCACTTAGAGATATTTTTAATATATTAAGCGGCAGAGAAATTGAACCATCATCATCACAGGGCTAGAGACTTACTGTATTTTTTGCTCTATAAGACTCACTTTTCCCCTCCTAAAAAGTAAGGGGAAATGTGTGTGCGTCTTATGGAGCAAATGCAGGCTGCGCAGCTATCCCAGAAGCCAGAACAGGAAGAGGGATCACTGCTTTCGCAGCGCAGCGATCCCTCTTGCTGTTCTGGCTTCTGGGATTCAGAATATTTTTTTTCTTGTTTTCGTCCTCCGAAAACTAGGTGTGTCTTGTGGTCTGGTGCATCTTATAGAGCGAAAAATACGGTACTTTCCCAAAAATGAAAGCTCAGAGTTTGCTTGCATGGGCCCCAGTGCCATCTCCCCCTGTTAAGATCCCAGGGATCTCTATTGGCTGGTGTCTAGACAACTCGCTTATCAATCACAGCTATGACATCACTCATTGGCTAAGAACACTGTCAGATGAGAGCAGCCAGACTGGCTCATTTATCAGAAATTGCTTAGAAATTGATGATTATGCTTCATAACTTTCTTTCTAGAAGGTCTAGAAACTTACTTTTATTATAAAAATGAAGACACAGAGTATAGTGCCCTGTTTGGAGATAATGAGGATGATGATGATTCTCATTTATTCCATTTACATACCACTCTTTATCAAAAGATCTCAGGGAAGTGTACAACATTAAAAACACATTACAGAACATCAATGGTAAAAACATAATAAAAGGAAAACTGACTGCCAACCTAATAATAAAATAGTCATCATAGTAACAGTCCTCTCGCCCACATTTTCACAGGCTATAGATTATTTAAGAGCCATATGTCTGGGAAAAGAGCAATGATTTTGCATGACACCTAGAGGCGTGTAATGAAGGTGCCAGGCGTGCCTCTCTGGGGAGAACATTCCACAATCAGGGAGCCACAGCAGAAAAGGCCCCTTCTCTTGTTGCTACCCTCTGAAACTCTCTGGGAAGGGGGAAGTGGAGAAGGGCTTCAGATGACCACCACAGGGTTTGGGTCGGTTTGTATGGGAGAGGCGATCCTTAAGGTACAGTATTGAGATATTGAGATGTCAATGAACATCTTCACAGGAACCAGGTTGGTCTCCCTGCCCTCATGAACCAGGTCTCCACTGACTTTAACTGGGGAGTAGGGGAAATGAAGCGTGGAAACCAAATTCCTGCATTCCATTGGTGGGAGGACCAGGGGCAAAAGTGGGTGGGGCAACAAATATACAATTTACTTTTGTGCAGGAGGCAAGTTTCTACACACACTGGTGCTCCAACCTTCATCCAGGGGTGTAAGAGAAATTGTCAGAATTCAAAGGCACGTTCCAGCCGGACCAAAATGCCTGGGGTATGAAGCAGGCATGTCACATGGGGAGATTTTTGAGGGCCAGACAGAGAGGTCCAGGGGCCACAGAGGTCCACTGGGCCTAGAGTTTCCATCCCCACTCCTGTCCCAAATCACCACAGAGCTAGTGAATGAGGCTAGAGCAGTGGCGTAGCGTGGGTTGTCAGCACCCGGGGCAAGGCAAGTAATTTGCACCCCCTAACCCGTGGATTTGCGCCCCCTAACCCTAACCCCCAGATGTTGTGCCCGGTGCGGCCGGCCCCCCCAGCACCCCCCACACTATGTCACTGGGCTAGAGAGAGAACTTTGGCAGGGCAGAACACCTCCTTTCTTTGCATTGTATGAGGTTAGGCAGGGTTTGTTCATTTTTGCTTTATTGTCACCTATCCCAAACCATTCGCTCCCCCTTATCCCACCCAAAATACCTATGGATTATTTTCCCTTTGTTTCAGGTAACCCAAGAAAGCAGATGCCTGTTCCAAATATATGCCCTGGAGGATAATTAAATGGACTGAAATCTGCATAACACCCCACCTGATGTATGCAAAGGAAATACCTTGAATATGACTAAGCTTTTCATTTTATGACCCAGATTTAACTGCGGCAATAAACATTAGCTTATCTACCACTAATAAAAGAGAAGAGAGAAAACCCTTGGTGGTTCTGAACCGGCACGCCGTTATGTTAACTGCATGTGGTGTCAACTGGAGCTAATTAATATTTTTATAGGTGTCCTCTCTCCACTGTCATTTAAACTGAACTGTTCCAGGGCACGTACATCAAAGCCCGACGGCAGTCTGAAGCTGTTGCTTGCTTCCCAGCTCCAGCTGATAACAAGCAGGCCGTTTTTATAGGATTGTAAAAGCTAAATGTGGAGGTGTCTCACGCAGAGACGCGTCCCCCCCTCCTGCCCCCGTGGCTCTCACAACCCATAGCTAATGTTTAGTGGCTTCTCAGTGGCAAAGCAGCCAGAGAAGTGAGCGGGAGACAAACAGACAGATAAATTGGGAAACTGGTCTCCACATACAGCCTGACAAAGCACACAGTGACCTAGACTTACTATATTTTATTCCTTATACTTTCAAAAGCTTTTTTAAAAAAATTAAGTGCTCTATCAAACCTGAGTGCAAATAAGAATTTCCCTTAAGATGACTGGAGCGAAAATTTGAAAAAAAAATAAAATGAGAGAGACGAAATAACCCAAGTGGTGTTAATGTGTGTTTTGAAGCATGCAAAGCGGCCTAGTGCAAGTCCCGCAGCCCTGGGCTATATTTGCAGGTGGTCCGGAATCTCCTTTTCTGAAAGGTTAACCTACAAAGAGCCCACAGGGTGTTCTCTGTGAATATGGGCAAAACAGCCAGGGAGCGGCTGCGCGACAATACAAAAATAATGACATCAACCTGACCATGCTTAAGTACATAACATGCCAAAAGGTTCACGGATGTGTGGCCCGGAACAATGAAGGGGGTGGGGGCAGAGAAGAAGGAGGGAGACTTTCAACCCAGAGAGGAGAGCTTGGTCATAGGCCTTAGCTGTGAACAGCCGGGCCGTGAGATCAAGGGAAGGTATGATATGGGTTGCCACTTCAATTGGGGACCGGATTAATCTCTCAATTTGTGGAGAAGGGAAGGCGCGGGGGAAGGAGAGCTATAAAAAGTGTGTGTTTGGACAGGGAGAAAGTTGACAGAACAATAAAGCAGAGGGGCCAAACGGTGATATATTTATTTGCACTGAGAATAATTTAGTGGTGGTTCCCAACTGGTGGTCTGTGGACCTCAGAGGGTCTGCATAACCCACCCAGGGGGCCTGTGGCACATAACTATCAACTCTCCTGGACATCCTGTTGTTGTTGTTTTCAAATTTTATTTATAAATTTTCCACAAATAAAATACAATTTGTCAAACATTCTCCAATACACATTCACTCAATAGCCGACTTCGACCCTTCCACGGTTTCCTCATAGCTATATTTTACTGCTGCATATTGTGGCAACCTAGCAGTTCGAATGCATGTCAAAGTGCAAATAGATAAATAGGTACTGCTCCAGCGGGAAGGTAAACGGCATTTCCGTGCGCTGCTCTGGTTCACCAGAAGCAGCTTAGTCATGCTAGCCACATGACTCGGAAACTGTACGCCGGCTCCCTCGGCCAATAAAGCTAGATGAGCGCCGCAACCCCAGAGTCGGACACGGCTGGACCCAACGGTCAGGGGTCCCTTTACCTTTTTATTGTGGTTCTTCTATATTTTCCCCAACTTAAAATAACTTTTATTGCTGAACTTACTCAGGGCATCCCGTTTTGGGAGTCTGTGCTCTCACATGAGATTGTGGCCAGATGAATGCCTCGCGTGAGATTGCAGTGCCCAGAAAGGTGTGTTTTGGAGCTCTGTGCTCTTGCACGGGTCACATGACTTGTGTGGGAATATGGCCTGGAAGACATGCACCCTGGTTTTGTGTTGTAACATGTTGGAGGGTGGCACCATTCACATAACAAAAACTATCACAGGGATACCAAGATTTTCAAAAGTAGGGGTTTTTGGAAAAACAGGGGGTCTGTAGTACTTAGCTCATTTGGAACCACTGACCTACATGGTTGTTCCACAAATATGAATGTGATTCCCCACTCTGAGGCAGTTTCAGCTTCAGCTAGATCTCTGCCAGAATGGACCGTGCGTATAATTTCTCTTCTGTGTAACAATGATCCCATACAAAATCTGAGGTCCTAAGGCTAGGGAAAAGAAGTGTGTGCTCAGCGTTCTCCAAAAGCTGTATAGTGAGGATGAGATGCAACATCTTGGGGGCTGCCACAGAAAATGCTGTTTCCAAGGCTACCACCTGCTGAATTTCTTTGGGCCCTTCTGCTGATTTTAACATCGGGGATGGTCTGAAGAGAAGGAGGCAGCCTTTTCAATATTTGGGTCGAGTCATTTAGGGCTCTAAACATTCATGCGAGCACCTTGAAGTCAGCCTGAAAGGGAACTGGCAGCCAATGCAGCTGTTACAGAATGAAGACTTAGTATCAGTTCTAAAGGCAACCCTAGTCTGCAGCGTTTTGGACCAGTTGCCATTTCTGAGTTGCCTTCAAGAGCAGCCCCATGTAGAACATATTGTCTGGAGTAACATGGCAATACACCTCTCCTGTGGGTCTCTTATGAGTAGGACTAACATCGGCTACAACCCCATACAAGGGCGCCATCTCACCATCAGGATTGTGGGTGCCTTCTGCCGCATGCAGACGTGCGACATCACAGTGTGTGTGATGTCACACCCACTACATACATGTGACATCACACTGAGTTGCAGATGTGTGATATCGCATGTCCATGTTGCAGTGGCCGGCGGCAGCAACTCCTATCCCTCCTCCTATCTGCAGCCAGCGAGGCACACTTTTCTGTGGGAAGGGGCTCAGACCTGGAGGCAGAGAGACTCCGCATCCAAGCCCTACCCCCTGGGAAAGGGGGCCTCGCTAGCTGGCTGTGGAGGATGGAGCTGAACTGCTTCTTTCTCAGAGGCAGTGCCACTGCCATCTGCAGGCTTTTTTCAATAACTTTGTGGGTGCCCGGCCCCCACAATCTCGCACTCTATAAGACGCACCAGAGCATAAGACACACCTAGTTTTTGGAGGAGGAAAACAAGAAAAAAAAAATCTGAATCTCAGAAGCCAGGACAGCTGTGCTGCGAAAGCAGCGATCCCTCTTCCTGTTCTGGCTTCTGGGATAGATGCGCAGCCTGCATTCACTCCATAAGATGCACACACATTTCCCCTTACTTTTTAGGAGGGAAAAGGTGAGTCTTATAGAGCAAAAAATACGGTATATTATAGTGGGTGCCCAAGCACCCACAGCCTCCTGATGTTGGCTCCTATGGTGTCCTATCTTACAGAGGACACTCCTCCATTTGAAAGATCTTTCCATCAGAATGGTTCTCTCTTCCTTTCTGAAGAAGGGAGAGCAGAAGCTACCCACTTTGGGGCAATGCAAGTGAAGAAATCTGCATGTATTTGTTTAGCCTGAATTATTCATGTTGCTTCAGCCTGTTATTAGGAGGGGCAGTAAATTCACCACCACCACCGCTGGAACTCTTCTTGGTTTTGGAGAGTGTATACAGCAGCTACCCCACCTTTAAGGATGGGATGTAGCTCAGTGGTTGGTCACATGGCTTGCCTGCAAAAGGTCCCAGGTTCAACCCCTGGTACTTCCAGGGCTAGGAGGGACTTCCTGCTTGGAAATGCTGGAGAGCTGTTGCCAGTTATTGTAGACCACATATAGCCAGATGGACAAAGGGTCTGGCAGTATAAGACAGCTTCCTAAGTTCCTATATTTACTGAACTTGTGGGAGGAGAAGGAAGCTGAGACTTGCAGTTTATACCGAGTCCTAAATTCTTCCACTTCATTGCTGCAGCCAGAATTAATATTTAAGGCATATGAGAAAGAGAGGTTAGAAATTCGATTGCATTGGTTGAAGGCACAAAATGATGTCTGCATTCTAAGCAACATTGCAGCAAACCTGACAAAGAGATGCATTGAAAGGTTAGCTAATGCCGGATCAGTGCGTTGAAGGCACTTTGGTCATTCTGCTGTGCTTCTCCCACTTTTTTAAAAAGGAAAACTCAAATGGCTAGCACTTAAATGGAATCTCCATACTATATTTTGATTCTGCTGTTGCAGAAGGACCTTGAATTGAGGCACAAATAGACCATCTCGTTTTTGCCAATGGAGTAAATCCGAGAAAGGAAGAAAAACAGAACTGCCAAAAGAAAAGGTCCCTCCCTCTGCAGGATATCCCCAATTTTATTTGTATTCCCCCCCCCTTCGATTAAGATATTTTCTCCTTTGCAAGAAGCCAGAAGTTCTATCCAAAGACAGCTGCGTGTAACAGCTTCTTCGCCATTGTCTGCCCAACTCAGCTGGTATTTAATTGGTCAGCCGTAGGAGGGGAGCCTCCTTTGAGCCCATGAATATTGACTGTTTATGTTGAAATGTCACAGTGAAAGGGAAAGCCCAGCACCAAAGCAGTGGAGCTCAGTGTGAGGGTTTCAGACACAAAGGCAGCACCAGCCAAGCGTCCACATTGAAAAGCAAATGCAGCTGAAATTCAAAGGGAAGGGAAAATGGGGAGTGCGTGGGAATTTTTAAGCTCACAGCTGACAAGGGGGAAAAAGTCATTATTCTACCTGCTAGACCCAAATGTAATTGTTTGTTTTGGCTGAAACGACATGGAGACAGTGGCTTAAAGAGGATTTTAATTGAGGATGCATCCCAAATGTGATTGGGTATAAATAGCCTACCTTGCTTTCGAGATAACAAAAAACAGCAGCAGCAAACAACCTAGGTTGGTTGGAGTTTTATACTCTATTAAGACAGCCCAGGAAAAGACGGGGACATGCCACCTCCCATAAACTTTGCCTGTGAATGGGTCTTAAGTTGATTGGCAGCTGAAACCTTGCCAAGGCTTTCAGTGACCAATCTAAAATTAAAGAAGAGGGCAGTTGTTTGCAATGAACTCTGGTTTGTCCTGACAACTCAGCTCTTGCAAAGCTCCTCCTTAGGACATCAGTTTGGAAAATTTCAATGAAGTAGGGGAAAAGCATCTCAGAGCCTTTGGGATTAAATATGAGCAGAAAAACCAAATCCTGACATTTTCATATGTGAAAGTGTACTACCTTCTTTACATGCATTAATGCAAGGGCAGCTTACAGTTTCTGACCTGTGGACTGTACTGGTGGCGGGTGAGATCATTGTGTATGAGTGTGCATACCTACACATGTAGACCACACACATATACACTTGCCACACACATACAAATATAGGGCATACAAACAGAATACAAACCTACAATAGACACATTCACCAGAACTGGCACACAGAAATCACTCCCTCTCTGGCATACCCTCCAACAGTTCTCCAATGAAAATAGCGACATCCCATTCCAGAATGATAATTTCTCTATTTAAACCCCACACATCTTACTGGGTTGTCCCAGCCACTCTGGGCAGCTTCCAACACATATATTAAAAAAACATAATAAAACATTAAACATTTTTAAAAACTTACCTATACAGTAGTACCTCAGGTTAAGAACTTAATTTGTTCTGGAGGTCCATTCTTAACCTGAAACTGTTCTTAACCTGAGGTACCACTTTAGCTAATGGGACCTCCCACTGCCGCTGCACGATTTCTGTTCTCATCCTGAAGCAAAGTTCTTAACCCGAGGTACTATTTCTGGGTTAGCAGAGTCTGTAACCTGAAGCGCCTGTAACCTGAAGTGTCTGTAACC
The DNA here is from genome assembly GCF_964234715.1 of Podarcis melisellensis. NCBI lineage: Eukaryota > Metazoa > Chordata > Lepidosauria > Squamata > Lacertidae > Podarcis > Podarcis melisellensis. Next base: position 30,687,095 of record NC_138546.1, read on the forward strand.
TGAGGTACCATTGTACAGGATTGCCTTCAGATGGCTCAGGGTTCAGATAACTCCATACCCTCCAACATTTCTCCAATGAAAATAGGGGAAAATATTGAGGGCACAAGGAGAAGGGGACGACAGAGGAAAAGATGGATGGACAGTGTTCTCAAAGCTACTAACATGAGTTTGACCAAACTGCGGGAGGCAGTGGAAGACAGGCGTGCCTGGCGTGCTCTGGTCCATGGGGTCACGAAGAGCCGGACACGACCTAAATGACTAAACAACAATAAGGAAGAGTGGGACATTCTGGGATCAATCAGAAGCTGGGATGGCTACTCTAAATCAGGGATGTCCCTAGAAAATAGGGACACTTGGAGGGTCTGTTGTGGCCACATTCACACCATACAATTAAAGCACCATGATGCACTTCCAAATGTCATGGCTCCCCCCCCCCCGAGCTGTAGTTTTTTAAGAGAGCTGAGAGTTGTTAGGAGATCCCTGTTCCCCTCATAGAGTTCACTGTGAAGAGGAATTGACTGATAAACCAGTCCAGGAATTGTAGCTCTGGAAGGGGAATAGGGGTCTTCTTGCAACTCTCAGCACCCTTAACAAACTACACTTCCCAGAATTCTTTGGGGGAAGCCATGGCTGTTTAAAGTGGTATCATAGCGCTTTAAATGTATCATGTGACCTCGCTCTCATGCACACACATACAATCACCCTTAGGCTCCACTTAGATCAGTGATATCCTCTGATGAGGCACTTGTGGTGGTTCCCATGCAGCCCTGACATTCACTTGCCCTTTCCTAGGGACTGAACCTTGAGCAGGTCAGGCCCTGTCCTGTGGAACTCCCTGCCACTAGAGACCTGGCATACATAATTGTTTCCCATAGCACCCCATCTCATAAAAATGGTGCTATTCAGACAGGCCTTTGCAATGTGAATTTCTTTTTACCTCCCAGTATTTTGCATGTCCCTTGATGTTTTTATTTATCATTGTAATGGTGCATGCTGAAAATCGCCTTGCTATATAAAAGTGCGGTCTGTTAATATTCTAATAAATAACAACTCATTCATTCTATTAATATTCTAATAAATAATAACTCATTCATAAACTCACACATACACTCTAACTTACAAAACACACTTGCAGATGCTAACATGTGTGTGCGTGCATGCACGCACACAAACACACACACTTTTCAGTCTTCCCTGGCTTGAATGGGGTGGTTGGGAATTCTGCTTTTTACTCTTCCAGAGCAGTCTGAGGACTTCATCACAAATCCAAGGCCCTGTCTGCATTATACATTTAAAACAGTGTCAAACCACTTTAAGCCAGCATGGCTTCCCACAAAGAATTCTGGGAAGTGTATCTTCTTAAGGTTGCTGAAAGGAGACCCGTATTTCCCCTCTTCAGAATGGTTTAAAAGTGAACCCCTCTTCTCAGGGAACTCTGGAAATTGTCAGACTGTGAGGGGACCAAAGGTCCTCTAACGACAAATCGGATCCTTAACAAACTGTACTCACTCTGCACATGTTCAGGGATACTTTGTCTTGGGGTTGTCACTTTGAAAAGTCACTTTCTCAGGAATTCTATACATGCTCAGGTGGTCTCAGAGCTGTATTCAAAAAACGTTTGACAACGAAACAAAAGCAAGTCTGTTTTAAGGTTGGGACATAACCAGAACAAAAGTGTGCTTAACTTCAGTGGTAGTTCTATTTGACTGTGAAATAAGCTCTATTGAACTTAGCAAGGCTTTCCTTTGAGTTGGAGCTAAAGTGTTGCTAGTATAATAATAATAATAATAATAATTTATTATTTATACCCCGCCCATCTGGCTGAGTTTCCCCAGCCACTCTGGGCGGCTCCCAATCAGTATTAAAAACAATACAGCATTACAGTATTCATTCCATCTGAGTTCTTCAGAACTGTAAAACCCAGAACACTTGTTCTGAAAAGATAAAGTTACGTTTCTGTTTCATGGCATCCTCTTAACACACTCTCTGATTCAGTTTAAGCACCTAAATTTAAAGACAGCTTTTATGAATTCTATTTGGTGAGTCACTGAATGTGTGTGTGTGTGTGTGTGTGTGTGTGTGTGTTTTGTTTTACTTAAATTTGCTTAAAGCTGGACTCATTCATGCATTTGTTTATACTGAGCACCCAACATTACCTAAAATAGTGGGCTATTTTAAATAGAAGTGTCTTGCCAGGAACTAGACTGTAAACAAAAAAAAATTGAATGATTTAAACACACAGGAAACATCTGCATGTGACCACATTATGCCTTGCCTTATTTCATTCTTCTCTTTCAATACTACTTTACAATGAAGTGTAGATCTGAACACATCAGGCTTCTGAAAATGATGGCACCCTCTTCTCTCCCAAAGGCTCAAGGACAGCCAATAAGTACAGGTCAGGATGAACTCTTCAACAGCAAGAGGCAAACCTTAATGTCTAGATATTTTTATTTATGGTTATATTCTTAGGCTGCTAATTGCTTTAGGGAACCATTTATGGGCCTGAAATAAAATGACCTCTGGTCTCCTTATGGTCTTTACAGAATTCTGGAAGTAAAACATCAAAATTAAAGACTGAATAGCTTCCTGCTTGACATATTTTGGCTCCATCAGTAGTTCTCCTGATGCATTTAAAGTCAGCTGCAGGCTCTGTACAAAACCACAGGCCAACAGCACACATCAGTTTAATGGCCACAGTGTGCTAACTTCTGAGGCAACATGGTAAGGATCTATCAGCAAATCCAGAATGATCAATAGCTATTCAGTAGTTTAGCTTGCAGCCCAAATTTACTGTAAGGTTTTCTAGTTCCTTTATAATCATCTTCCTGTTATAACTCAACGGGCAATCAATTTGATCTGATTGGGGGGGGGCAGGAAGGGGGAGATCGCAAATATCATACTTCCGTGATGAAAATGTTAAGAGCAAAATTTCAATTTTGAGAGGTGAGATGTCTTTTCTCCTGAAATCTGCCTGGTGAAATCAAATTTTGAATTTGAATTTGAGCCATAGAGTGATTTTTTTTCAGTTTCATTGTGATAGCTGTAATTAAGATAAAAAAAAAAATGCATATCCTCCCAAAGTAACCACACTGCAATTTTATTGACTTTAAAGTAATAGTTTAAAATAAAATAGGGGGGGGGGCTTTATTGTCATTTTGACCCTCCCAAATACCTCAATTTAGACAAATCCACTCTACCTAGATTTTGACTGGAACATTTATATCAATAAAAGATAAAACCGTTCATCACATGGCTATGTTATGCCTGCCCTCTCACCTTTGACATTCACCTATCTCCATCTAACAAGACTTGTCCAGATGAAGGACGCTATTTCTTCATTAACAAGATCCGTTTCACCTTTAAACTGCTCTTGCTGTCTCGCTCACACACTCTCCCCCTCCCCACCCTGCTTTTTTCCTTACATTAAGCTCAATTGAGACATCTTGGATCGTAATGACATTTCAGGAGTACTCCCAGGCAAAAAGAAAAAAAAGGAGGGGGGCAAGGAAAGAGGCAGTCATTACATCCGCAGTTCACCTGCAAAGAAGATGTCATTAAAAGCGGAAGCTAAATGAACCCCTGTCAACTTGTTAGGACACCCCCAAAAGGTATTTCTGCCATCAGATATGGAGAAGAAGAGTATGATACATAATCCTATTATTACTGACACCAACTAACTTGCTGGTGTCAAAAGGTTTCCTCTTCCAGAAAAGTTCAGGTGTTGCTAAATTCATTAATGTGTCAACTCAAGGAGATGTGATGTCACTTCTGTTGTCTACGGGGCACAAAGTGGAGTCATCTTGCTCCTGTCAGCATGCTTTCATCTTAATTCCTTTGACACGGTGCCTTATTGTCTGTCTGGAGGACAGGGCGGCGGAGCAGAGGGTGAAGCATCATGGGAATGGCTTTCTTCGAAGCAGCAATCAATTGGTAGGGCTGGGAGCTTTCGCAGGTAGGTGAATCAACTCAAGCTTCAGTTGATTAATCCACCAGGAGGGGGAGAGGAATTTTAATTGGTGGTCTGCAGGGTGCGAGCACACTTTCTTATGTGCTTGAGGCAATGCAGGCTCCAGTGTATTGAAGGTATAGACAGAGATGCCATTTTAAGAAAATGTTCCAATTATTTATTAGTTACTTTTCAGGGCCAAGCTCTCACAAGGCGAAATGCAGAGAAAAATTAAAACACTGGGCAGAATATGAAACAAACAGATAAACAAATGGGAGGAACTGAATTAGATTGTCTAAACACTTTTAGGGAATGGCAATAATAAAGAGGAAAGTTTTAAAGTTGCTTTTTTTAAAAAAAGGGATTGGGAATTTTGGGCCTCCAGGTGTTGCTCACCAGCCATGGTGGGTGAGGCCAATGGGAGTCCAACAACATCTGCAGGGCCACAGGTTCCCAATCTCCTGCTTTCTTGGATGCCAGAACTGAAGGGGTCAAGTGAATGCTAACTGGAAGAGAGTTTCACACCTGGGGGGGTGGGCTCCACTGAGAAGGCTTTGCTTTGTGTGCTGGCCAACCAAACTGATTTCATGCAAGTAGCAGTTTTTTGATTGTGGAAAACATAACATAGGTGCAGACGGTCCTTTAGATAATGTTTCTTGCCTGAAGCTAACCCACAACACTGGTGGAGGAAGAGGAGTGCGGGGGGAGCACACCGTCCCTGGCAGCACAATCCCGGTGGGGTGCCATCACGGCTGCCCCTGCCTGCGCTGGGCGCTATGCCCCAGCAGGTGGTGTGCCATGCCCCCAGGATGCACACCATGCTCCCAGGATGTGCACCACGCCCCTGGGATGCATGCAAGCCCCACCCCTGACTGCTCTCCACCCCCCCCAGTGCTGGAGCATGAAGCTCCGCCACTGACCCACAGATCAGGCGTGGGGAACCTTTGGCCCACCAGACATTGCTGAACTACATTTCCCATCATCCTTGGCCCTTGGCTATACTTGCTGAAGCTGATGGGAGTTGTAGTCCGGCAACATTTTAGGGAGAAGCAGATTGGCTCTGCTGGTGCATTGGCACCATGGCAACCTTCTTGCTGTCTTGCTCTGCCCACTCTCCTTCTGGATAAGCAAAGGCAACCCACCTGCTAGCACAGTAGCTCTGCCCAACCCTGAGAGCTGCTTCAGACAAGAGAGGGTCAACAGCTGCCCAGATCTGTCCTTTGAGTTTGCTTTATAGGAGTCTGCATCGACCTGGTGCCCTTGGCTGCTTTGGATTATAACTCCCAGCTGCTCCATTTTACTGTTGAAAACTGTGCTGGCTGTGGATGATGGGAGCTGTAGTCAAAAACAGCTGAAGAGTACCAGGTTGGCAAAAGATATTAGATGGTTCCTTTTCCCTCTATAGGGACCAATACAGAAAGAGGGAGATGGAGAGAGATGTTATAGCAGTGGCAACAGGACTTGCCTGTGAGAGCAACAGGTGCCTAGGTTTTCAACATTTGCCAAGTTGAAAAGCTACATGAAGGGCTGTAGCTCGTGGTAGGACATCTGCTTTGAATGAACAACAAGGTCTCAGGTTCAATCCCCAGCGTCTCCAGGTTGGCCTGGGAGAGAATCTTGCCTGAAACCCTGGAGAGCCATTGCCAATCAGCATAAGACAATTCTGAGCTAGAAGCAGCTCCCTGTATATTCCAAAGTTGCCCTCTAGCAAAACAAGCTGCCAGAACTTTTTAAAAAAAGAGAGAATACTTCCCAATGCAGCAAGTTCCTTCCTTATCTTGCAAGATGGATCCCACTTTGATAGAACTGTGTGCAACTACTTGAGGGCTCCAATACCTCCTGCAACTCCTGTGGTGAGGAAGACACAAATTCTGCCTCAAGAAGGATCTGTCTCCCGCTCCACTCGGAGTTTCATCTGTTGCTTTTAATAACATGGATCTTGGGACAAGCACTATCACTGAATGCCAGTTCCCGGTATTAATCAGCGTTTGAACTGCTAACATTTCAGAGCTGAACCCGGCAGTGCTTGAACCGATGACAGGAGCATTTCACAATTGCATTTCTCCCTCTTGTTTATTGCTCCAGAGTTGAGTGATGGCTGATAATTAAGAGAGCACCTGGTGGTGGGGATGATAAGGAATTTACTAATTCCTTCTCAGGTCAGTCACTTCACACACACACACACACACACACGAACGTAAACCCCAAACCTGGAACTTTGAAAGTAGAACATCAAGCCATCTGCCTAGCACTGAACAAAAATGAGTGCTAATCATCCCATTGCATAGACAACTTCCATGAAGTAGCATAAGGTTGGGAGGGGGAGTGTATCAAGCCAGGTACTTGGAGAAGGCAAGAGCTGGAGGAGGAAAAGCCTCATCCTGCCAGGTTCTCAGCAGGAGCCCAGCCCTCCTCTCATTCTTGTCTCCCACTGTGGGAGAAGAGACGAAGGAAGGAAGGAAAGCAGTGCATTCTATGTTCTCATACTCTGCCTTTCATTCATTCAACGCAGGCTCCACCCACATGGGAGGAGCCTGGTGCTGATGTAGAGCAGCCAGCAAAAGCAGCCTCTCCCTTTAGCTTTTTGTTTTGGTGGTTCTGGCAGAATATGCACATGGCACATTGCCCATGTTAAATGACTGTTGCGATGCTTAAAACAGAAACTTCGGGCTTGGCAGATAAATTAAGTCCCTCCAGGCTTCAGTAACTGACTCTTGAGACCAGGGCTGGCCCAAGACGTTTGGCACCTGAGCTGAACCACAAGAGGCATCCCTTCTCGACCAGAGAAGAAGGGGTGAGTGGAAATCTGCATCAGGTACAAGAGGAGAATAAGGATCTACATGGGGAACAACATACCCTCCAACACGTCTCCGATGAAAATAGGGACAAGGTGAGAGGAGATCAGTACTGCTTGCTATTCCACAAGAGGCTGCTGCAGAGATGCATGGGGGGGGCGCTTCCTATTGCTGAAGAGGAAGCAGATTCAACCTCTAAGGAGGATGCTGCAGCTGTTGCTGCTACTGTGGCAATGGCGGTGGTGGTGAGCAATGCATTTTTTAGAGGCTGCATCTGCTGCCCCATGGATTCTGCCACCTGAGAAGGTCTTCCCACCTTGCCCCATGGGTGGAACAGTCCTGGGACTCAGCTACATTAGCAAAAAAAAAAAAAAAAAGGAAAGGAAAGAAAAGTGTGTTTTAAATGTGTTATAACACTGTGACACCAGATGGCGATGTAGAGCTTGGTCTTTCGGCAACATGATTTCCCATTATGAGGTTTACAATGGGTTTTTAATGTGTCTAGATCCAGCCCTGCTTGGGACTCTCCCCACAGCACACTTCCTCCCCTGCCGTACTCCATCGCTGCATCTCCAAGCCATGTCCTTCACTGTTCCAGCTTTGCACCCTCCTTGGGGGTTTTCGCCCAGCTGCATTGTGTCCTTGAACTTTGACCATTCCCTTTGCTTGCCTGGACGAAGGATAGAAAGGTGAATGTGTTTAGAAGGTAAAATTTACGTACATTGCTCCACCCACCTTTACCTCTGGCCCTACCCATCCATGCGGCCTTTGTGATATTACCTGGAAGGGAATGCAGCCCCCTAGGCTGAAACTGACCCTCACTCCTGCTTTCAAGTCTTAGGCTTCCATTTTGTCTCCTACAATAATTGGAAAAGGCACAGTCCTCAGCTTCCATATTTCCACAAAATCTGAGTCATGGGTCATTCACCACTGGTGTCCCTTGTCATGCACGTTGCCTCTGAAATGTAGGAAATGTCTTTGGGTCAAGTTCCAGTCCTGAAGAGGAGCTCATGGAGCACAGTGGGTCTAAGCAGATCAGTCATCGCAAAACCAAGGAGCTCTGGCTGAGCAACTTGCCCTAAGAGCAACAGGGACCAGACTCTGGTCCAAGCTCAGGGGACTCTGTTTTAGGTGCCTTGGGGGTCCCTGGAATCTTTGGTTTGGGGGCAGGGGGGATGTCTCTAGTACAGTGGTGGTGTTTTGGCCTAGTGCTTCTAACATTGGCACCACTGGTCCCTCAGCCTCTGAATTTGTGTCCAGGTCACTGCTGTATTCTGGGTCATGGAATTTGGTGAACTCCAGTCAAGATGGCACCTCTGTCCTTTGTTGCTTTTGAGGAACTGTAAACCCAGAGCAAGCCTCAGCTCTTTCCAAACTGCACCAGCAAACTATATTGCCATCTAGTGACTAAATGACAGAATGACCCTTCTCTACACCTGTCATTCTTGCACGCACAGCCAAACGGAGATGTCTGAATCGGCCCTGAAGAGCTGTTCCACCTTTTCAGCTGCGGCCATCTTGGATGCAGCCATATCATGTTGTGCAAACACACAGTTCTAAACATGTGCAGAGGGCATGCACACAATTCTAAGCATGTTCAGCCACATGCTGTGGAGCACTGATTGGTGGTGGCTTCGAGAAGCTCTCCAGTGCATAAGTAAGTACTTTTTTAAAAAAGTACAAGAGACTAGTACAGTCAATATTCAGGCAAGCAAGTGAAAGTAATTCCTTTCTTACTTTTGTGTGTTACATATGCACAGCAGCAGCTTGCTGATTTGTTCTCATGCAGCTGGGTATGTCATTTCCACAGGACAGACAACTCTCTCTCTCTCTCTCTCTCTCTCTCTCTCTCTCTCTCTCTCTGTGTGTGTGTGTGTGTGTGTGTGAAAAACAACAATTTATTTCAACGAAATAAAATACGGTTCCTTTCAGTTTTGAAACTATGCAGAAAGAGAGGGACATTTTTAAAACCCAGGAAATATAAGGAGGAATTTAACAGGAAGGGGTGTTGAAAGAACAGAAGAATAGGGTCACTTCAAGAAGCATTGGGAGCTACATAAACTGAGATTCAGAGCTGCATGTGTTCCATTTTGCTCAGAGTTTGTATTTCCCAAATCAGACTCAAACAAACAATGCTAAAGGTTATCTCCCAAAATTCTAGACACTAGGTAGGTTAAAGATTACTTGTTGTCATCCATGTTTTGCAATTATGTTCAAACAGAGAACATTTCTGAAGGCCTGGTAGTCAGAATATTGAGGAGGCCTTGGGTCCCCCCCCCCACCCGTTTCTGCAAATACAAGTTTTGCACCTATTGATGGGAGTGAGGATGAGGGAAAAAAGCTGTTTGAGGTTGTCACCAAAATACATCTTGGGGTTCTAAAAATATTTTGACATGTTATTTTGCTTTCAGATGCATTCAAAGGGCTATCTCGTGCTCGTCTTCTCATTGTCCTCCTTGTTCCATGGAATTATTTTTAATTAGGGAGGAAAAGGACTCAGCTTGTTACAATTGATTCTCCCAACCCAAAAAAATACCCCATTGTGCAGGATATCAAAACAAACAGGTGCACACAGCTTCCCACATGATATGCCATAGAAAATGAGCAGAGAGTTTTGTGCAAACATCATGTGCCCATTTGTACAATAAAAGTTCAAGCAATCAAAAACTGGAGTTGCAAAAGGGGTCTATTTGAAGGGGTACTCAGCAATCCCTTTTTAAAAAATAACTTTATCACATTTGTATTGCTCCGAGGAGCTGAAGGTGGCACTCAGGATTATGCCATGTTATAATCACAACAGCCTTGTGAGGTTGGTTCAAGAACACAGCAGCCTGCTGGATCAGATCACTAGCCCATCCAATCCAGGATCTTGTTCTCATAAAGGCCAACCAGATGTCTCTAGGAAACCTGCAAGCTGGAACTGAATAGCTCAATCATTAGATAGCTCAATCATTAGAGCATGCCACTCTTAATCTCAGGGTTGTGAGTTCGAACCCAGATTGGGGAAAATATTCCTGCATTTCAGGGGGTTGGACTAGAAGACCCTCATGGTCCCTTCCAACTCTACAATTCTAGCTGGAATAGCTCAGTCATTAGAGCACTAGCCTTTTAATCTCAAAGTTGTGGGTTTGAGCCCCACACTGGACAAAACATTTTTACTATGTTGTTATATATGCTGTAAGCCACCCAGAGTGGCACCCATGGGTGGGCTATAAATATTATTATTATTATTATTATTATTATTATTATTATTATTATTATTCCTGCATTGCAGGGGGTTGGACTAGATGACACTCATAGTCGCTTCTCACTCTACAATTCTATTATTCTAACTTTCAGATTGGCCCAAGGCCATTCAGTGAGCTTCATAGTTGATTTGGGATTGGAACCCAGAGCCCCTATCCTAAGGTCCAATTTCAGCAGATTGTGGGGGGGCGGGGAGGGAGAAGTTAATTCTGGGTTTGGGATTCAACATGAGCTCGCACACAAGGAAAGGGGTGGGTGGGTCTCAACCCTATACATCTGCCTGGTTTGCCTATCTTGCCCCCAAAGAAACCAGTAAAGAGACCCTTTTCTTGAGAAACTGCCATAACAGCTGCAAGCATTATCATATAAATTTAGTACCATGGACAGTGTGCGAATAATTCTCCCTGGGCAGACAGGATCCTTCTGGGTCCTTGCTTTTACCTCTAGCGTTCCCTGTATTAATAGGGTTAAAGGTGCCGCCACGGTGAATTTATGGCTGACATATCTCAGTCTGTTACAGCAGGATCACTAATGGGTGACCTTGAGGTTCGACCATTCCAGACTCAGAAAGATCAAGTCTCAACCCTTTCTGAAAGTGCTGTGTGTCTGTGACCCTTTCATTCTCCATCTCCATGGCCTAACCTTTAACTCACTGATCTTTGACCAAATTATTAAGCAAACACCTGCTTAGGGCTTTGACCAAGGGCTCTAGACCTGGAGAGCTACCATAATTTCATGTGAATTAGCTGTAATCATAGCAATGCTGGCTTCGAGGGAGACTATCAGAGGATAAGTTTACAGTAAATAAGCATGCTGGCTAGGAGACCTCCACACAACTGCCATTCAGCAACCCTCTTTACCTTCAGTACAACAATGTTAACCTAGCTGAAGGGGGTAATATTGCCTTACCAGCAAATAAAAGGGTTCTCTTCCCCCCAACCTTGCCTTTCAGGTGGTTGAAATGCCAATTAGGTAATATTTATTTCTCATCACTGCAGTGAAGACAAAGACTCAAATTAATCCTTCGATGCTAAGGATTTGCTGTGATAATCGCAGCTTCATATATATTTTTTATCAGTGCAGAACAGAAGTCAGAAGTAAATAGAAAGAAGGGAATGCAGCAAAAACAGATAAAAATCCACAAATGCAGGGTGTTTGTTTGTCAAGGCTTCTCTACCTTACCTGGCTAGCTGGATTTCTACTGGCAGGGAGAGTTTTGGGGTGGTTGTTTTTAGCTTTAAAGACATTTCTGAGAATTCAGAAATGTGAACCTCCCTCCACCTGATCTCCAAAGGGATAAATTGACCCAGGCTGTGACTTCCTCATGGCAAAATGAGTGCTGGGGCAGGACATTTCCTGAAACTGCCCTTTTTTGCATTGTAAAAGAGAAGCCATTTTACCACACAGCCTCCTTATATTCTGTATCACCGCAACCCCGAAATGCTCCACAACAATCTTATATCTGGGGCATTGTGGGGAGATACAAAACAGTGGCGGATACAAAATGGCAGTCAAGCAGGCAATACAAGAACTATTCTATGTAAAGGGTTTAAAAAAGAAATAAGTCGTGCCACTGCGGTTATTAATGGTGACCATGGTTACACATTAAAAAATGGCCGAATGGTTCTTTGATTTGGGCACCTGTGAAGAGAGAGAAACCTAGCGCCTCAAGGTGAAAAGTTCTAGCTCTGTCCTTTGTTGACTATACTGGGTTTCCATTTAGCAGGGCATCTGGGGTTTTTTAAAGAAACATGCCTGAGTGTTCAAAAAAATGTGACTTCTCACCTGGAACCTGGAATGGTAGAGTCCATTCTGTGATCCCAGGCCTCTGCCAGTTCATTCTGCTGCAGGGTGCAGATCAAGCCCACCAGGAATTGCTGTTGCTCCTACAACAACTGACGTCAACAAGCCTGTCTTTTCATTAGGAAGATAACAGCTACCCAACAGTAGTGAGAATGAAATCAACAAGCATTTAGTACAAAAGGAAGCGCCCCTCCTGTTGCCACTTATAATTTAATTATTAAATGGCTGCTTGATCAATAACCCCGTTTCCCTGCCTGCATTGCTATTCAGGCATTTTAGTCAAGCCTAACTATGTTTATATAGATCTGATGGACTATGAAGGGCAGGTGGGACCCTGGTTGGATTTCTGCTTCATGTTTTGTGGGGGGAAAACTATGTATGCTTGTGTCACTCAATTCCAGAACATATAGGTGGATTTAGGCTACAATCCTAGGTGTGCTTACTTGGGAGTAAACCCTGTTGAGCTCAGTGATATCCGTTTCCAAGTATACATATATAAGATTATGCATAATGTATTGTCCCAGAAGTGTAAATCAGTCACAATTTTGCATCTTACCCCTTCTTCCAAGCGCTTAGAGCAGCTTTTATAAACCTCCCTCCCACTTGATCCGCACACAGCAACCCTATTAAGTTAGGCTTGACTGAGAGATCATAATTGGTCCAAAGTCACCTAAGTGAGCATCACTGCCAATTAAGGTCTTAGTTTGACACACTAACCACTACACCAAAGAAGAAGGTAGCACAGAGCCTGTTCCCATCTCTCTTTGGCAATTAGCCACCAGACCCAATTTCTATGCTGCTAATGGAGACTAGAAGGTGATCAGGAGGACTAATTCAACCATTTATTTTGAACTTTATGCATCAGAATGTCAGAGCAAAAAGTCATACCTGGACCAAATAATTTGATCTGTAATTCTTCTTAAACCCAGATGTTTGCAAAGGATGGGGAAGACTTCCAGTCTCCACATTAATGAGTCAATCTTGAAGCAATATCCAAACTAAAACCAGGCTAACTTTTGACACTCCTCCAAATTGTGTGATGTGCTTCTTCTACAACAAAAAAGTGTTACAAAAATGCATATCCTACTGAAAGGATGCATACAATGCATATTCTGGCAAAAAATCTAATTAAAAATGGATTATATTAGGGAAAGCTGACTTCTGGGATTTACCACTGTAAACTGTGGTGCTCAACTGCAGATCAACCTTCCCTTACCTGTTGACCTCAAGACTGCATAGTCTGAAACATCTGGCAGACAACAGAGGAAGGCTGTTGGAAGTCAACAACTAAATACAGAAGTAGAGTTATTAGCCATGATAACTCAACTGCTGACCTTTTAATTCAGTTTTATCTGAATAGTATGGCTAAGCCAAATGTTTATAAACACACTGCATTTGTAAAACAAAGGGATGCTTTGGGAGAGAAGGAAGATTCCCTGAAAATCTGCCTACAGTTGGTTGCATCTCGAGACAGGTGAGGCAGTACCACCTCTTTCCCCAGTGAGGTTTCTCCATCCTCATAATGTGATTTGCTTTGAGCAGGTATCAGGTATGTGTTGACATAGATTTGTCATTGTGGCAATGTTACAGAGGAAAAACATAGCAAATTCAGAGTGATGGCAGGGTTTCCTATATCAAATTGCCCTTACTTCGGATGGAGTGTGGTGGATAGCAAGAAAGGAGGATGGGCTGTCAAAACCACTTGGGCAGCTACCATCACTGAGGCACTGCAGAAGCTTCTCTAGCTGCTGCTATTGATAACATAGGTAAAACCACAGCCTTTTTTGAAGCCCCCCCAAAAAACAACACCAAAAGCAAGGGTCCATTTTGTTGTCTGCAAACACAGCTGTAGGTTGGGGGAATCCAAAAGAGGACCTTTCAACCCATAAATATGGTAGAAACTTATTTTTTTAAACCCTTTTTGGTCTAATAATCAAATAATGGAGAGGTTCACTTTTGTTTCATTTTGAAATGAATGCATTTAAAAAGTACTTTAATTTAATACCTGTTTATGCCTGGTGGGGATGGAAGGGACAGCCTGCTAATTTTAAACAAAAAGACCTCCACATGAGCGTTGGCAAAGAGTGACACCCCCCCATGTGAGGATAAAATATTATATATACATCAGTCAAGCGCATCAATAAATAAAGCTCTTTTTTCATATGTAAATAGGGAGTTCTTAACAAAAAAGCAGTCATTGTTTTATAAATAGCGAGATAATATTCTTGAAAAAGGTTACGAGTGATTACATAAGCTATCTAAGTCATGAGGAAATTCGAAGCTCACACTTGCTCTTTTCATTAAACCCGTCTTTTCATCTTGGCAGATGCAGAAAGCCAAACCCTGCATTTTAATTAGAGATTGTAAATAATTATATGACTTAAGAAACTGAAACTATTAAGGTTTCTTCAGGATGTCGAAGCGTAGAGTCAGTGAGCTGCATTGCTGAGGCATGTTTGTATGTAAACCACACATTCAGCTCAATTTGGTATTAACATTATTAGGGCAATGACCACTCCTTCTTCATTCCCTTAAAAAAATCAGTTGCAAAGAAAGCTGTTTTGCTCATTACCTTGCAACAAATCTTTACATTTACATCTCAGCTTTCACTTTTCCAGTTTTAAGTTCAATTTCTGCAATAGTTTGCAATTTTAAAAAAGTCCTCATGAGAATGCATCAACATTTTAATTTGCATTTCTCCTAACATACATTTGTGCATGCAATTTCCCCTAATACAACACATTTTTGTATGTTATTGTCACTAATATATTCATTTCCATGCATGCTTTTGCATAATGTATGCATTCTGTTGTTGTTCGGATAACTGTATTGCCAAATTCAGATACATATAATTAGGTGAATTTTGAAGGTTATTGATTCATTTGTTTATTGCATTCAGACTCCACTTTTCCTCCGAGGAGCTCAATGTGGTGTACATAGTTATCCCTCATTACATTTTATGCTCACAACAACCCTGTGAGGTAGGTTAGACTGAGAGACAGTGAGCTTCATGGCCAAGTGGGGATTTGAGCCCTGGTCTCCCAGGTTCTATTCCAACGCTAGGACTCTGGCAAAAAATCTGACACTGGGACTCTAACCACACAGGTTAGCTCCATTTCCACTCACATGTTGTTTTTGGAAGTGTGAATTAGGTAGGTTCGCACTAGAATGCAAAACAGACAAAATTTATTCCACATCCTGACCAGCAGTGTAACGTGTATCGATGGTGCCCGGGGCACATGCCAGAGAGGCAAAATGTGAAGAGCGAACTCTTGCTGCCACTGCCACAAGGCCAATATTCCGGAAATCCTTGTCTTAGACTTTGTGAAAGGATATTGTGGAACTGTAACAACTTTTCATGTGGATGGCTTGGACTTTATGAACAGACAGGTGGAATGGACACCATTATACGGATGGACCTTATACATGAACTGACTATAGAATGATCTGATCCACTGGGTCTTCTGCTTTGTTCGTTTGTTGAACTTTATGAGTTACTTCTGTTGAAATTTGCAATTTGATACTATGAATAGTATACCTTACTTATCTAAGAACACAGCCAGTTACATCTCATGTGTTTATTGAGTATGCTTTATGTGACCATAGGTTTGTTTGTTATTGCTTTGCCACTGGATGATCCCAGCCTCACAAAAAGTGGGGCTGGCTCGGGGAGGGCGACGTGAGAAGGACGCCAGCGTTTTGCCTAGATCTGAACCAGAGGTTTTAGTAAGGGTGTGTGTGTTCAAAAAAGTCTTCAAGTAAATAAATAATACGAAAGAGAAACATGAGATGAGACCAGTCAATGCTACAGCTGAGATGGAGCTGGTGTTTCTAATAGGATTTATAACAATGCCATAAGGAGAGCTTCTTCTTTACAGGGAAATACTGCACCAGAGTCAAGTGCAGAAAGGAGGAAACCTTGGAGACAGACTTCCCCACATCTCCACCCCACAGGGACCGGCTGACGTTGAAAGAGCAGAAAAGTGAACCATTAAGGTACAGCGTGAGATTGACACTGACCTCTGTCTGCCACCCTGGCTTTTTCCCGCCATCTGCACAGTCATGAACTTTGCCTCTCAAACTTGGCTTCTCAATTAATGTGTCCAGCTGGGGAAGGACTCCCTCATTGGCCTAATAGCATCACTGCCACCACGCCAATGTCATGCTAATGTTGAGAGAGAGAGAGAGAGAGAGAGAGAGAGAGAGAGAGAGAGAGAGAGAGAGAGAAAAAATCAAACATGCAGAATATGTCTATGTCAGGGGTATTGTTTCAGATCTCCATACCTTGGGGCAGGGTTTTCATTTTGGTTAGGAAGATAAGATTCCCAGCAAAGTTTCAAGGCTCGTTCTTGGATATACTCAAAACTAAGCTGCAAAGTCAAACAACAACAACGAAGCCCCCACAGTGCATTTAAAAGGTATGTTCATATTGCAGTACCCAAAATAAAGGGTGGTTGGTTGTTGTCAACCAAGTTATACACAGAGTAAACCCATTGAAATTAATCGCTATGCTAACTTTGGTCTGTTATTTTCCATGGGTTTACTCTGAGTAAAACTTAGTTACAACTCAATAATGCGAATAATGATTTTAATTTATTAACCTATTTTAATTTATTGACCTATTAGATTTATTACCTGTCCTATACCAAAAGGTCCCTGGGTAGAGCCCAACAATATAAAATGCAATACAAAGTTTCTTATAATCAGAAGATTATACACGCACAAACACACCAAACAGCAATGGTCGAACATGTCAGTTTCTCATCTTTCCAATCTTAAATTCAATTCTCCACATTTCTGCAGCAGTTTGTGGTGATTTTTTTATTTAAATCCTCATGAAAATTCATCAGTATTTTCTGCAAATTTCTTCTCATAAACACATATTTGCATGCAGTTTTGACCGTGATGCGCATTTTTAGCAAGCAATTATCCTGAACTTAATGAATTTTTGTATATTACTTTCACTAATATAGTCATTTTAATGCATATTTTCTCCCAATATATGCACTTCTGTGAACATTTTTGGTGGGAGGACTGCATCGTGAAATTCAGATGTGTGAATTCCGAGGGATAGCTGCATTCCACAAAGTGAAAATTTGGCAGATCCGCCTTTCAGTACAAGCTGAATTGAATTTCTCCCCCATTCCCAATTAAGGCAAAGCTAATATAGCCACATCTAATATCTAATTGTGGGGCACCGGAATCATTGCATCACATAATTTTTGACTGTGCTTTTCACTTACCGGCCAGGAGCAAGTTTCTTGCTCAATATCTTAAGGGAATTGCCGATGATACGATTGAAGCCAAACTGAGATATCTACTAATTGATGATGACCCCCTAAAATCACTCATGGTTGCCAGATTCCTGATTAGCGTCCTATCCCTAAAGAAGAGAAACAGTCTCCTGTGTGATTCGGATAACCCCTTTAAACCATGACCTATGTTTTAGGTGATATCACCATTGTTTTAAACCATGATCTATGTTTTAGGCGATATCACCATTGATATCCTTGATTAATTTATGAGCAGAGGGCGATGTATAGGTTACAAATTTATTGTAATGTATGATGGTGGTTTTTGTTTTGCTTCGGTTACTGTTTGTCTTTTGTAAGTTTTGGCGATTTTAAATTTGGAGGTTTAAGTATAATATGTTGGTATGGGAAACTGTCGTGTAACGGGCCAATGGCCGTAATAAAGATCAATCCAATCCAATCCACATCTAATATATGTGTCGCCATCCCCCCATAAAAGTGACAGAGAACATCTATACATGGTAGTGATTGCATTTTTATGTCATAACTGCCATCGTAGGCCTTAGGACCCGCCAGGCTAAGCTGAGCGCACCAACTGCAGAATGTGGCCTTCCTTGTACTTGTACCCCCCACCCTCTTTTGTGCTGGGCCAAAATATTCTTATTTATTTTATTTAATGCTTTTGACTATCAAGGGTTGGGATGGGCAGGAGAGCCCAATGTCAGTGTGGTCAGACTCTCCAGAAACAAACATGAGAAACTTGTACAGGGAAAGCCCTAGTGGAGAAATTCAGATTCCTCGTGTGTAAAGAAGCAGAAGGAAGCTGAAGGAATCTGGAAAGCCCGTCTCCACTAGCATATCACCTTTACTCTGTTCTGAGGCAGCAGAGGTTGGCAACCAAGCCCATTCTGCCCTCAGAACTACAATTCTCAGAGTAATTTGGCAACCATTCCTTCTTCCCAGGGAACTCTGGAAACGGTACGTTGTTGAGGGAAGTAGGGGCTTCTTAACAGCTTCTAGTACCTTGGACAAACTGCAACTCCCAGAATTCTTTGGGCGAAGCAATGCCTGTTTAAAGTGGTATCATATTACTTTAGATGAGAATGGCCTAGGATTGCCAACTTCCTTTTTTACTGGCCCTTGTGCCTTGTGCACTCAGAAGCTGAGTGCTTGCTTGACCTCTGTAGGTTGGACTGCTGTAAAATACACAGGAGCACAGCTGGTTAGAAACATGACAACCTTCTCCATCTCTTAGGATGCCCTCAATGTCCTCCTCTTCATATTTTCATGCTAGAGCATAACTGAATAAGCATTTCACCCCCAACACACACATGAGGGCTAATTTGCTTCTCACGTTTTCTCAAGGTTTCCGTTCCCTCCTGGAAGCTTTGCCTCTTTGTCTCTTCAAATATGTATTATCTTCAGGACGTCTCTGACAATATTTTTGAGGAGAGCCATCTTAACAGGAGTGAAATGAGATGCTTTAGCCGCAATTACTGCCTTCCCTCTCCAGCGCTGAGCAGAGGGGGGAAATAAATTAGCCCCTTGTGCTTTTCTGCAGACCTCATTCTAAACTTGTCCCCTCTTAGAGATGTTGCATGTCATGCTCAAAAGGTTGCCGTGGAGATAATGGAGGGCAACTGCTCTTTAATGTCACCAACTCGAGGGTAGGGATCCCCACGCTGCCTGCTGCAAGAGAACAACGAGGGTGGTACCATGAGAAATAAATCAAATTTCCCCAAAGCATCCATCAGCAGAGGAGGTGACTGCTGTGCCCCTTTGTGAGTGGCTGTTCTGGAGTCACCTCCTGACAACCAACACCATTTTTTTCATGCACATCCTTTCCAAATTCCCCCTGTCCCTTTCTTCAAAACCCCTCTACTATTTTACTCCATTTGGGGACATTAGCCACAAAATTCAGAGGGACCCAAAGCCCCTATAGGAACACCAGGCTCTCCCCCAAGGACACATTGGCAGCATTAACCAGCTCAAATGAGAAAAGCGCGTCAGCAGAAGCTGCCTGACCATTTCGGAAACATGTAGATAATGTGTGTGTCACTTGAAATTCACATGCATTTAGGGCCAGCCAAGAAAAAGTAATATATGGCAATGATATCTTTGATCACTGCAAGAACTGAGAAACACAGAAACTGTGTCGAGTGTGCTTATCATCAACCCATTTTCTATTCCCCCTCTACGAATCATTTCATGCATTCCATAACCTGAGCCCCTATGCCTGGGCTTCAAAAGCAATTTCGGCTGCAAAATAAGGTGCTTTTCTTCAATTTTCAAGCCATTTGTACGAGGTTAGTGTTGTTTACCCACCTGGTACACTGATATTTACATACCCCTTTAAAGAAAATTGGTAGGTATGATTTATGGAGTACTGTAGGAGCACAATTTTCCATGTAGTGCACCTAATCTGAAAGGGCACTTGCAAAGGTCACGCTGGGCACACAAACACAAAGTCTTCTCTTTGGAATAAGTTAGGATATTCATTTTTCTTGGGAAAATGTCAGCTCTCCTCGACTCCAGGGGTTAGTTTATGCAGATAAATGCGTAAGACTTTAATCTTAAAGTAAAAAAAAAAGAAAAATACTCCACACCAATAGATGCGAAGTCCATCTATCACTGTTAAGACCTGTAATTTGTTTTTATTTAAATCCCAAAACAGGGCAGGAATGGGCACCCCAAACTGTTAACATGGTAGCACGCAGTTCCTTGAGCCAAGATTAAGGAACAGAAACATACGTCTGCTTTCAACCTACGTCGTATCTTCTGGGGCAGGAAACATAATCTGGATTTTAAGGAGCTCTGGTTTCTGGCCATATTGCATTGCTTGTACGTTGAGGCTGCATCTGACCCCAACATGTTTAATCACCCAATAAGAGCACTGTACATCTTCAGCATTTTATCTTTTGATGAACAGCAGTGGCAAATGTATTTTGAGCGTATAAACAGCAGGAAGAGATTTATTTCCCAGTGCTGCGTACAAAGGGAAGAGTCTATGAAATACATCCTAGGCTGCAATGGAAATATAAAGTCGTCTTAGCAGATTCAATTTCCAAACTTCAAGAGGAGCGTGCCAGCTACTATGTAACTAAAAGCAGCAGCGCCCACCCACACTCGAGAGCTACCAGCAGATTTTGGGGAACTGTGACTTTGCAAAAAGCACAACAATCGGCATAGGGGGGTAATGCTAAGGGAAGGAATCACCTCAAAATAGCGGTATAATGAGGACAGAGAATACTTGGTGGATGTGGAATGCTAATTGACTGCAGGAGAAAAAGAAATCCAGATGGGAGGGTGAATGGAATAGAGAAGTTGGAAAAGGAGATGAGAGGAAGACACAGAAGGAGGGGAAATGGTAGGAAGAACCATCTCCTTGTCTGGATAGGTCATTCTATATTTTCAAATGTCCTTGGGGAGAAACCCGAGAGCTTTCCACAGAAATGACTAAATCCAACATTTTAATGTACAGTAGTGAGAGCTGGACCATGAAGAAGGCTGATCGTGGAAGAATTGATGCTTTTGAATTATGGTGCTGGAGGAGACTCTAGAGAGTCCCATGGAGTGCAAGAAGATCAAACCTCTCCATTCTGAAGGAAATCAGCCCTGAGTGCTCACTGGAAGGACAGATCCTGAAGCTGAGGCTCCAATACTTTGGCCACCTCATGAGAAGAGAAGACTCCCTGGAAAAGACCCTGATGTTGGGAAAGATGGGGGGGCACAAGGAGAAGGGGACGACAGAGGACGTGATGGTTGGACAGTGTTCTTGAAGCTGACCAAACTGCAGGAGGCAGTGGAAGGCAGGAGAGCCTGGAGTGCTCTGGTCCATGGGGTCACGAAGAGTCGGACACGACTAAATGACTAAACAACAAAGTTGGAACTGGACAACAGTGTGTTCACACTGGGGACACTCAATGAAGCTAATGTTTGAAGATTCAGGACAGATATAATAAAGTACTTCTTCATGCAACACATAATTAAACCATGGAATTAGCTTCACAGGAGGCAGTGAGGACCACCAACTTGTATGACTTTCATATAAGACTTGACAAATGCATGGAGGATAAGGTTACCAATGGCTACTAGCTGTGATGACAATGCTCTGCCTCTTCAACCAGAGGCAGCAGTGGTTCTGAGTACCCATTGCTGAGACCCACAGGAGGGGAGATTGCTCTTGTGCTCAAATCCTGCTTGCAGCTTCCCCACAGGCAGGTGGTAGGCCACCTTGAGAACAGGATGGTGGACTAGATGGGCCAACAGGTGCTTCTTACATCCCTATGTTATTTTGTCCTCTACTCCTCCACCCTTGCCCCTTTCATGACCAAGAGCCTGATATTATGTCAGGAAAGGAGACTGATGTCAGATCGGCACAGAGCAGTCAATATTGCAGCATACGCATTATGAGTTTCCTTTGTGGGTTTTCCCTCCCCTCCCCCTTACCCCCTCCCTTCCTCCTATTTCCCCCCTCCTTTTTAAGATTAGCTATTTGTACTTGTCAAATGCTGAGAATACGCTCGTTACAATGTGCAAAATGGTTACCCCATCTACAGAAGAAAGGTTGTTTTGTTTGGTGTCATAACATTAATCACAGATAAACTCATTGGCTTTCCAATATGAATGTAATATATATATATAATTCCACAGAAATCCCACTGAGTCTTAGTGTTAATGTCCACCAATTTTAATGTTTGGGTGACATTAAGAAATGTGCTTGCAAATTTTTTGCCGGTCCCATCGGAATGCCAGCCAATGTCTGTGGTGTAAGTGTGTGTATGAAAACTTCTCTTTCTTTTTTTAATAGAGTCACATAACCCATTCTAGAAGTATGTTCTTCAGGGTATTATCAAATAGCAACAGTAAGTTAAGAAGAGAGTCATCTCAGGGCAGCACTTGAAAGAATGAGATCCCTCAAAGGTCAGTCTACCTTGTTCATCAATTGCTGACATTTCGGTATTTAATTCTGACGTTCCTTGATAATGGCTTCTGAGATAGCAGGGAACGCACGCCTCCATTGGTATGCAATTATGTGCATAATGAGATGCACAAATGCAAATGAGGGGAAACGTGCCAGATCTTTGGAGTGCCTTTTGTCAGAACTGAAGGCGCCACGAGACTTTGATAGATACAGTGTTGTGGGTTCGTTCGTTAGCACTCTGATAGCTTTTAAAGAAGCATCTATAGTGCCATATGAAATTTCTGGATACTGATTAGACGTAACCTTTGAAGACGAGGAAGAAACCAGAGGTCATTGCTTTTCTTTTCTTTTTAGTATGTTCTCAAACTGCCACAGAACTAACAGTGTCAATTTGCATCGCAAGCCATTGGAGGAGGAGAAGGAATTTATGCAGACAGTTTCCTAAGTTCACCTACATTGTCTCATTCATCCTTATAACACCCCTGCAAAGGAGCCAGTATTATAAGCTTCACTACACCCCCATAATCTCACTTTGTATCCATGCATTGAGCACACAAGTAGGGTGGGAAAGGGGAGAGGAACTCACCCCGGCCTCTGAACCTTCATTGCAACCATGTCAGGATTCCACAGAGGATTAGAGCACAGGCCTTGCATGAAGAAGATTCAGATGTTATGAGCCCCATGGAGCTGCCTTGCAGGTGGTGGAAGGACTCTGGAGAAGTGTGGGCAGAGATCAGGGAGTTGGAACTTGATGGCCCAGAGGAAGGCCTCAGAGGGAGGCACCTCAAGAAATACTGGAATTGGTAGAGGGAACCAGAAAAAAGGAGGACCAGAGTCTGGATCCTGGGGAAGCCTCAAGAGGATTGTCAGAGAGGTGCCCTGCCCCTGAGATATCAGACAACTCTAGGCAGGCCCCTCCTGAAGGGCCACTGGTCCCTTTGTCACCTCTGCTAGTAAACAGCCTCTCTCAAGTCTGGGAGTTAGATATTGAGCAAATGCCTCCATCACTAAGGACATTGAGATACCAGCGTTGACGTGAACTAACCTCACAGGCCCCACCTACTCATAGAGCTGCCCATTTCCTTGCCCAGAGCAGAAATGCCTCCCACTTGACATGTTAAGGGTTCTCTGCCCACCCCACTTTTCAAAAGGAAGAGGCAGGGTGTATGGAGCTTGTTGGAGCAATGTCTCTTTTCATACTTAGCCATGCAATTCACCTACAGTGCATTTAGCCCTTGCTTTGCTTGGCTCCTTTCTTCCACGAAGCAGCAGAGAGAGGGGAGAAGCAAAGCCTTCTGGGAGCCTGTTAAGCCACAACCACTGGCAACTTGAGCTCTGGGCTCAGGTTAACCCTTTCATGCAACTGTATATTACAACACTCCATGTAATTGTTTGGCAAAAACAGAAACCCAAGTTTTGAGTTCTTCTTCCAGCAACAAAGGCCAGGTTTTCCAGGTGGGGCTGCAAAAGACTTCTGTCTGAACTGTGGAAAGCTGCTGCCAGTCAGTGTAGGAACTACTAAACTAGATAGGCCAGTGCTCTGTAGAGCAGCTTCCCATTTATTTTTATTTTTTATTCCATGTAAAAGTTGTTGCTTAGCACTTAGCGTAAAAATGGCGGGTGGGCTTGAGTTTAATTGTGCAGAATAGTGAGCAATTTTTTCTTAACGAAACTAATGTATTCAGGTTTCACGTCTTTGGCATGGAAACTTTATAAGACAATTTGAATAATTTCCATGTGTTTATGGGGAATGCTTTGCATAAAATATGAAGTGACTTTGATGCTGCCTCACTGGGGAACTGTCTGTCAATCCTGCATGCTGTACATTTCTCATTTGCCTCTTCTTTGTGTGACATTTGCTATGGGGGTCTCTGTTTCTGTGATGCTTCCTCGAATACACAGCTTGGATGCCACAGGCTCTTTGTGTATTATTCTATTTTTATTTATTAAATTTATATCACACACTTCCTCCAAAAGTGCCCTGGGTGGCAACCACATCAATACCAAAACAATAATATTAAAACTTTTACAAACAACATTCTAAAACCAGTTAAAAACTCCTAAAAGATACCACTTATTCTCAAACTAATAATTTCAGGGTTGTAAGGGACAAGATTTTTCAGCCAACAAATGCCTGGGTGAACAGGAATATTTTGTAGTTCTTTCCAAAAAGTCAAGAGAAGAGAAGACTGATCCACCTCATTATGGAGGGCATTCTGCTAATGGGGAACCACCACCAGGAAGACCTTGTAATGGGTTACAGCCAACCTCAGTGGCAGCAATACCAACAGGGGGTATTCTAGGCCTTGAGATTATTGATAACTGGGAGTGGTCGGTGGTGGACTTCCTGAACAGGTAGCTACCAAGTGTTCCTGACCCCAGGTGACCCAAATTGTGCTGGGACCAGTTAACTTGGCCCCAATGGTTCCAGATAAATGGAGCGCCGATGCTTAGGAATGCTGGGGACAAGCACAGCAGGAGGTCAGCTGCTGCGTTCAGGCCTTGGCTGCAAACATCTGGTTGGCCTAGTTGGACTTTAAAGCCCATGCAGAAGATCACTCCTTATGACATTTGATGAGACTTGGGAGGGCAGCAGAAGCTGCTTTGGGAAAGTTACTTTTTGCATCTGGCATAAATGCACTGAATCCTATTCATCACTCCTTGAAGCTTGTGGGTAAAACCATAGTAGCTAATAGCTTTGTCGAGTGCACCTTCCCCCCTCCCCCCTCCCTGCTCCTTCTCTTTTATGTTAATACGGCACAGTGAACCTAAAATAAAACCCTCATTAATAAAATTCAGGCATGCTGTGTAGCACTGTGATGCTTGAAATGCTCCCTTTCTTTATTAGCCCGCTCAGAGTAACATGCCAGGGCTCTCCGGCTGCTCAGCTGCACTGCCAGGAGTGAGGGATAATTAGTTCTCCATGCTGGTGGCATCTTGGGCCCCTTGGAGGTGGAGGCTGACAGCCCCATGCAGAGGCCTGCAGTGCGCAATCCAGGTTACTAAGGATGGAACTGAGATTACCTACCTTATTTCCTCCACGACCTTCAGGTCAGAACTATGGTCGGTCCCACAGCTGAATTGCCCTTGCCTTTGTACTTAAACTAAAGCAGCTTCCTTAAAGAAATTGGAGTGGGAAGGGGGTTGCGAGGGGGAGAGAGAGAAAGAAATCTGGTGTGAATTAAGGATGGCGCAAAAACTTTCCAAAGCTGCCATTCCCAAGGAGAAATGTCAGCCATTTGAAATGTCATATTTATTAACAGTCTTGATTATTAGGGATAGGAACAGATAAATCTGCTTGTGGCCTATGTCAAATTTGCATCCTAAGTCTGTTGAACCTCATAATGAGGTCCTCATTTCCGCATCCATGTGAACATTGGTATTTAACAATACTTATTTTATAATGAAATACCTATTTAAATATGTATTTTATCTCAACATATGCATTTCTAAGCACACTCTATCCTATAACAACACATTTTTAATGCCATTTGGTATGTTTTGTTTTAGCAGAGAATTGTATTGCAAAATTCGGTGAAGGGCGAAATCTGAGGCATAATTACGTTCCAATCTGTGTCTTCCTCTGGGAAGTGTGAATGAAGTTGGTTTATTCATGATGTATATGCTGCCTAATAATAGTGTTCTTTGAGTGCTTACAAAGAAAAACAGTCACAGTTTCAGAACTGTGAAAAATAAACCAGTAAGCAAATTTGAGCTTAAAAATTCAGCATAAAATTTTTGGTCACAGAGGGTGAAACAGCAAAGAGGCAAACACAGCATTGTCAAAGACATACAACAGAGCTAAAATGCAGCTAAAATTCAAATATTCACAATGTTAAATCTGGGACTGAAAAGACCAGAAAGAAAATAACAGGCAAGTCTTTATGGGGAATGAATTTGCTTTGGGGTATTCAGTAAAACCCAGCTGCTCTCAAGTGGACTTTTAAGCAGAAACACACTGCAAACACCTGATGTAATGTATCAGTTACTAGATGATACCATTGCAGACTGCGGGTGGGATGGAGCATTTTAAAGCTCCCATGCTCAAAAGGAAAACAACAACACTCAGTTCCCTGGGTTTGGAAAACTAGAAGGTTGGGCAGAAGGTTCCAGTTGCGCATTCTCCCTGCCCATACTTGCTTTCCATGTGCAATGAGCATCTTTTGTTTAATGTGGATGGAGTTCAAAACCCCATCCCATTTACAGTATGAAATGGTACCATTACAGATGCCGCTGGTTTTCTAGTACTGTAATTTGACTGGAAGTGGAGGCCCTGGGCCAGCCCTGCAAACAGGAAGAGGCTTCCTTTGCCCAGAAAGATGAAGGTACCCTCTTGCTTCACAAAAGATCCCAGGGCAGTTTACATAAATATTAGGATATAAACACACACTTAATGGAGAAGACACATGTACCAACTCTGGCCCTATTTGGACAAAGAAAGCCTTGCTACATTAACCATGCTCTGGTAACCTCCTGGCTGCAAATGGCCCACAGACTTCAAGTTATGGGTGGAGATTGGTAAATATGATGATACCATCCCAGCTTTTCATCATCGGCAACATGGACCATTTCCAGCCCACTTCAAAGGGCTGGCTTAACTGAAGGATCTTCCATTCAAACCTCTCTTTTAGAACCTTACTGGAGGCCTGTCTCCAGGTTCACCTGCATTAAAAAACTGGAGCAGTTGGGAGCAGGTCTTCACAGTGGTCGCAGTCCTCTTACTGAATGCCTTCCCCAGAAATGCTTGCCTAGTGCTTGCACTGTGATCTTTTCAGTACAAGGCAAGGCTGGATTAAGACCTTTAAGGCTTACCCTAAGCAGTGTCCTAGTAATGGACAACAGTGACCAGTAAAGGAAAGGAACATAAGCAGAAATAGGGCTCTTCCTGTAGGCTGTGATTTTGTTTTCAGCTGTGACTGACATGTCTTGGATATTGCTGAAATTTAACAGGAAGGGATGAAAAGGAAAGGGGTCGTTGGCCATTGGCTAAAGGCACCTATCTCCTGAATGCTTGGACAACTAAGAATTTATGCTAAATATTAGGACTGTGCACCAGATTATCCAAGGCCTAAATCCTGATCCAAAATAAGCATATTTGGAGGGCCTCAGGCCTCGGACAATTCGCCAACATGCAGCCACGTATTGCTGTGAGTTGGGTTGGATGGACCCAGAATGATCCGTGGCTGTCAGGAGCCAGGGCATCAGGCAGGAAAGAGAGGCAGGGTGAGAAAATCATGGGAAAGGGGCTGAGGCCAACCTGATCAATGGTGCACCTGGTGCCTCAGCTCTCCTTCCGGCCTGACTCCCTGCCCTGCAGGATCGATGCCCCTGAGCAACAGCTGTTCCCTGTAGGAAAGCTATTTGAAAAGGAAGAGCACTGCACAGGATGCAACCCTGCATGGTGCCACTGCACCCCACACCTTTTAAACTTATGGGGGGGTTAACCCCCTCCTTCAAAAACTCTCACACCTCCTTAAATTGATTTGGGGATGGATACAAGGAGGGTTGATGAGCACCAGGTAAAAATGCCAGTTCTGGGGGCCACGGATGGGGTCCCAGGGCAGATCAGGGGGTCTGTGCACAGCCCAGCCAAATATCTAAGTTCACTGAGTCCCTAGCTTTTCTCTTAACTTATATATTAGGGTTCCATTCATTAACAAATTTCATTTGCAGAGCACTCAACTAACACTTCTGCTTATTGACCTATACATTATCTTACATATTACCCTTTTTGAGGTTTTGAAAATATGTGAATGTGTTTTAAATTTATCAGTTTCTTTAATCAATTAAAAATCAGTTGATTAGTCAGCAAATATATATCTATATATATCCATAGTGGATTATCTCAGTGATGTTAGTAAATGATGCTCCTTTCTAATATACATGCATGGAGGTGGGTTTGCTTTCTAGACTTAATTAGCCGACATTGGTTGAATTCTTCACAGCACTCACCCATTTCCTAGCTCTGCTTATTTCACCACAATCCAGCACATTATTTAACAGCTGCCTCCCTTTGCTGCTGGTAGGTAACTATGTGATATGTAACTTGTAAGCAGTCCTGCTGTTTGTTACTGGCAATTAATTTCTTTCGAGCCTTTCTTCCATTCAGACCAGGCCTTTATGCAGCAAATCCAGCTATTCTAATACTACCCACTTCTGCAGTGGAGAAAAAAAGCTCAGACTGACAGATTATCACAGGGCAGTTAAGCATGTAATTGCTCAAATGAGTTAAAATCCCTTCAAATATCTGTCTTTGTACCTCATCACACCACTTCATGGACTCAAATATTTGACAATTGATGAAGATAAACTAAAGGGATCTTCATTAGCTACCAACCACCGTGACAAGCTTCTTTCAGAGCAAGGCTGGCGAATTTGGGGGACTTATTATCTACTTAAAAAAACTGCAGGAAAGCAGGAAAGATACTTCAGCACACTTTAGGCAACGAGGAGGGGGGGAGGAACCCCTAGAAGCTTACATGGTATTTAGGGTCAAACAAAACTGGGGTTTGCTAAATCAAGGATGAGGCTTGTCAAAATTAGGCAGTGAAATTGCTGAGGATCAAAATGGAAGGGAAATCTAGCAGTGTTCTGCTAGGAGCAGCTCTTATCTGAAGTTTGGTGCTTTGTGTCAGAGGATAGTTATTTCCATTCAAAAATGGATGGGGGCTGGAAACAGCTAATTGAGACAGCAGATAATTTGGTAAGCTACATAAGATACTGCAGAATAAGTAAAAGGCCCAAGGAGGAGGTGTGCAGATTCCTAGAGAGAAAAATATGGCACTGAAGATAGCATTTCTCATAAGCCCTTATTCTGTACCCCCTCACTTCCAGTTCCTTCCTCACTTCTCTATCTGCCTTCCATCTCCTTCTCCCCCACTGCAGCCAGGAAGGGCTAAACAAAAATGGCTCCCCCAAATTCTCCATGCTCTTATGCACATTATGGAGAGAGCTGATAATGCTCATGGACAGCCAATGAGTCTGAATGTTGGGAGATGTAGGACAAAGGAAGTCCTTCTTCACATAGCACATAGAGTGGATTGGACAAATTCATGGAGGAGAGGGCTACCAGTGGCTACTAGCCACAATGACTATTCTCGGCACCCTTTGTGGGAGGCAATAATGCTTCTGAATACCAGCTGCTAGAAACCATAGGAGGGGAGAGTGCCTTGTGCTCAGGTCATGCATGAGGTCTTTCTAAAGGCATTCAGATGGCCACTATGAGAACAGGATGCTGGGCTAGACTGGCCTGATCTAGCAGGCTCTTCTTATATTATTATGATACCAGGGTCAGGGCCAGATTTCAGGGCCCTTGGGAAAAGACCATCAACACCTCCCAACAACCCCCAATGCAGCTGCACATTTTTCTTCTGCTGCCGCCACTTTGTCTCTTACCGCCCTCATTGCTGTTCCCCAAGGCAGCGTTTCAGCAGAGGGTGGAGGTGCTATGTTTGGCTGCCTGTCCTTTACATTTGTCCAAATGCAATGCCCCGTTGTATAGATCTGTGGGTGAATTAAAGTTCCGTCCATGCAGAAGTAGGTCCTATTGAATTCAATGGGGCAAATATTTATTTTAAGTATTTTACCCATGTTCTTTCTGCCTCCTCTCTGCAAAAGGCTCCCAGAGTGGCATACAAGCACCAGTAAGAAGACTACCCCAGCCCACAGTTTTCTAGTTAAAAAAGACAAAGCATAAAAGACAAAGGGATTGGAAAGAAAAATGGAAAAACAAACGACTTAAGCACTAGCTCTTTGTTGCAAAGCTCTTAGAAGTGTTTGTTCTTTCTCATGGAGAAAGGGAAGGAAGATCCCTGCAGCTGCTCTTTCTTTGCTTACAAGATGGGGCCAGGTGGATCTCCCCTCGTCTATTTTGAGCAATAGCCCCAGAAGTAGAGAAACAGTGCTCCAGTGGTACCACGGATAGCTCCAAATAAGTTTTAGATTTGAGCCTTCACAAGAGCAGAGCTCAGATGTTGCTTCAGCAGTAGCCTTCTTTCGGCTGAGTCTTCAATAGGAGCTGTCACTCTGCTAGCTCTGCCTTCAGTTAGAGGAGACTCTGCATGGAAAGGGGCTCAGCCTACTTTAGTAGTCATTGACTCTGAAGGTTCCACTAGGGCAGAGCTTTCCAAACTTTTCAGGTTGGTGGCATGCTTTTTAGACATGCATCATTTCGCGACACAGTAATTCAGTTTGGAAAGCTCTGCACTAGGGTTTCTGTGATGCAGTCCTCTGATTCAGAGGGCAACACAATGTTCTTGAGAGAGGTACGGGCAAAATGGGCTCCTCTTGCACAAGTGGTTCTGGTCAAATAGGTATATCAGGGGCTGGCCCTGGGGGCAATTCCTTCTCTCACTCCAATCCCATTCCCTAAAGAAAGGGAGACACACACTCAAGCCAATGACTATGGCTATCAATCATTATTATTCGTAACCAAAAATGGTCCCTACGTATACTAAGGCCATTCACTTCTGATTGCTAGATAACTGGGGACAGGGGGTGGACATCATGTCACAATACTGTACCTAGGAATTTTGGCTTCTGAAGACTGATTGCACAGGCTGGTTGGACATTTAGTTGTTTGAATCCAATACCCCCTGCTCCTGGTGATGCATCTCTGGCTCTGTCCAAGATGCTAAGGAAGTAGCTCAGCCCTGAACCACATCTCCCACTAGGCTGAAATATAACTATTGAGAAATGTGTCAGCAGCCAGCATTCAGAGGCAATGCTCACCTGAGCATCAGTTGCTGGGAGGAAGTACTGGGGAGAGCTGTTGCCTGGCACCCATGCTTGCCATTTCCCCACAGGTATTTTGCTGACTACTTCTGGATATAAAATGCTGGGCTGGATGGACTTTTGGCCTGATCCAGCAGGGCTCTTCTTATATTCTAAAGAAACAAGCTTCCCAGGTTTCGTGAGATCAATGCGGCTCTTGAATTATTAGATTGGTATTTGACAATCAGTTTGACATTCGCTCTACACAAGTAATCTACATAGGCCTTGACGTTGGGAGAACCAGGGAGGGGGAGAGATACATTGGACGTCAGCGAATGAGGAGGTAAGTGATGTTGGCAAAAATGTATTGCATTCTGCAATCTTTCACCTCTTGTCAGGTTTCTTTTTGCAGGAGTCCTTCTCGCTGTTATTATCATCCTCCTCTTACTTGACAGGTGAGGTCGAGCTCTAGGCTAGTCAATAAAGTTTCTCATGTATATTTCAAAGAACAGTAGTCAATTAACCTTGAGAGAGGTAGACATTGTCTTGTCTACAACAATAGCCCAACACACTGAATGTGGCAGGTTGAGAGAAGTGGATGGCCGGAAGCACCAGGCAGTTCCAACAAGGCTCTTCCCTTTATTGGATAAGTGGAACATTTGTCCCGAGTTCCATACTGAAGTGGATGGGAGAGGACAAACTGCCGCCCTGCAAATGTGTTTCTTTACTAATGCATCCTACGTATTCCCACACTCCTTGACTGCGGTGTTTTAAAACAATGGTCTAGTCCTTCAAATACAATCTAACACATCAATAGGCAGCTAAAAGTTCAGCAGCAATTTTTAAAAATATAATACAAGATCCGCAAGTCAGATTTAAAAAACACATGAACACAATGAAGCTTGTTCAGCTCCCATTTGCTAAGACCTAAGAACCGTAGGTCTGTAGCTCAGTGGTAGAGCATCTGCTTTGTCCCTGATTCAATACCAGGCATCTCCAGGTTGGACTGAGAGAGTCTCCCTGCCTGAAACCCCGGAGAGCTTCTGCAAGTCAGCATTGGCAATACTGAACAGGATGGAGCAGTTGTCTAGCTCAGGCTTCCTCAACCTCGGCCCTCCAGATGTTTTGAGACTACAATTCCCATCATCCTTGACCACTGGTCCTGCTAGCTAGGGATCATGGGAGACTCTCCCATCATGGGAGTTGTAGGCCAAAAATATCTGGAGGGCCGAGGTTGAGGAAGCCTGGTCTAGCTCAATATAAGCCTGCTTCCTAGTATGTACTTATGGAAGAAAATAATTCAGAAACTGGAAAAGAATGCAACAAGAATGTCTCTCAAAGTGCCTTTACTGTTCAGCCTCCCTTGCCTCATTAATGGCACAACCAGAAGACTGTACAGAGCTGAACGGATTATGGAATCCAGGGAAGGAAGTGGATATCTAAAGTAGCACCCATGTTATTTTCAATAATACAGTTTATGGATTTTTATAGACACTTTGTCCTAGTGGTTACATCTTTATATGCATTACTGGGCTGCATAACTGCAGTAGAAAATTTGGATAAGTATGAACTTTGAATGATGGCTATGTTAGTAGGACTATCTTTAAATGGAAACTGAATTGAATTTCTCCCTGTTTCTAATTTGAGGTGAGGAACCTTCAGGTACAGAGCAATCCCACATAGTACCAGTTGCAAATCTTCATCCACCTCCATCTTGTCTGGATTAAATTTCATTTTATTTGCCTTCCTTCCACCCAACACAGCATCCAGGTATCAATTCAGAAGTTCAACAGCCTTTCGAGGATGATCAACTGCAAAAGTGTGGTAGGGCTGAGTATAGGGATGAATGGAGCTGTTCATTTCAGTTCTAATTTCCACAATATTAAATTCAGTTCTCCACATTTCTCCAGCAAGTTGCAATTAAAAAAAAAAATCCTCATAAAAATTCACCATCATTTTAGTGTGGGTTTCTTCTACCGTTCTGTATGCAGTTTTGTCAACACTAATGCAAGCAATTTCCCCTAGCATACAAAACATTTTTGCACACCGTGTTCACTAATATATTCATTTTTACTCACACTTTCCCCTGATATGTGCATTTTTGTAAGCATTGTTTGGTTGGAGAACTGCATTGCAAAATTCAGATCTCTGTGAATTCACTTCACACATCCTTTCAGAAAGTTCAGATTTGGCCAGTTCACATGTTAATGTGAGCAGAATCAAATTTATCCCCCATCTGTAGCTGTCACCTGGATATTAATACTGCAAACCTTTGGATAAATTATCCCAACAGTATTATATAGATGCTAAAAAGTGGGGTGGGGGAGATGATAGGCAGATCAGAACCCTGGGTTATCCCATAGGCTGGTTCTCCAGGGAGCACTAAACCTCCATGACCTCCCAGGCCTAGCATAGAAAAACACATCCAGAATGATATCATAGTTTCGTTTTGTCTTTTGAAATTTTGAAAATTAGGTTTTGTCCTATACAATAAAAGAAACAAACTAATCTACAGGAAAGAAGGAGAAGAAAGAAACTAAAGAAAGAAGAAACAGAAAAAGAAAAAGAAACTACAAGATCCTCTCTCATCACTATATCTTAACTTTCATCCCCTACAGAGGAAGGTGTGACCTCCCAGCTCTCACCTGCGCTCATCCATCTCTTCTCACAGCCTCTCACACTGTGATTATCTCCCCTCACACGGGATCCAAACTGTCCTTCCCCTTTATTTGTATACAGTTCTTACCAAAGTACAGTCATACCTCATGTTACGTCCGCTTCATGTTACGTTCTTTCAGGTTACGACCCGTAGCGACCCGGAAGTACCGGAAAGGGTTACTTCTGGGTTTTGCCGCTCATGCATGCGCAGACGCACAAAATGACATCACACGCGTGCTCAGAAGCAGCAAATCACAACCCACGCGTGTGCAGACATGCCGCTGTGGGTTGTATTCTTTTCATGTTGCAAATGGGCCTCCGGAACGGATCCTGTTCACAACCAGAGGTACCACTGTACAATGAATAATAGTACAGGAATAATAATAAACTACCAATGATACAATGGTTGATGGTGTTGAAAGTCCCTAACACAGGCTTTAGCAATCTTTTTCAGCAGGGGGCCGGTCCACTGTCCCTCAGACCTTGTGGGGGGCCAGACTATATTTTGAAAAAAATCTAAAAATGAACAAATTCCTATGCCCCACAAATAACTCAGAGATGCATTTAAAATAAAAGGACACATTCTACTCATGTAAAAACATGCTGATTCCCGGACCGTCTGTGGGCCGGATTTAGAAGGTGATTGAGCCGGATCCGGCCCCCGGGCCTTAGTTTGCCTACCCATGCCCTGAGAAATTAATGAGAATGAGTAGGGTGGCATTTCCCTTATCCATTCCCTGATGTAAGTCATGCTCCTGGCAGCCAAGGCCATTCCTTTCCAAAACTGGGCCTGAAGTTATATTGGAGCAGACTGAAATAATTCGTAATATCCAACAATATCTGGAGTTGCGCAATCACGACATGCTCAAATACCTTGCCAAAGAATGGAAGAGTTATGCCTGGGCATTGATAGTCCTTTCCTCTCCTCAACCCCCAAGTGACAGTTCAGTATTGCAAAGGAGCTGTTACTTAACAGGCTATTCAAAGAAACTAAAAGTTAACATAAATACTGGCTTTATTGCTCACAGAGATAAACATGTAAAGGCTTTATTGCTCACAGAGATAAACATGTAAAAAAAAAAAAGATATATGCTTATTTGGAGGAAAATATTTATCTCATCAAGCAGAGGGGATCTTTTCCTCCTCTTTTTTTTTGTAAATTCATTTCATATGCAAAGGGATCACTCCAAACTGGCAGAATGAAAATTACTTTTTTCCATATTGGTTTGGCAGAAACCCCTGTAGATGCCACTCTCCTCCTAAGGACTCGTGTTCACCTCCTACAAGGACTGCACTCATCTTGTTATTTTAAATTGATTGCAAAACACAATTATACATAAAGAAATGCCGCAAAGGACTCTATCAAATGCACTAGAGCAGTAAATACTGTTTTCAATTAAACTTTAATCTAAAGGATATTATTTCACTGTCCGGAACTTCGACTGAAGTATTTATTTATTTTTTTAGCAAACAGACTTTAATTACTAAATTTCATTTTCCTACCTGCAAAAGTTAGTTTCTTTTAAAATGAAGTGTGCACTTTTTAAAGGGGAAAGAAAGTGTGTCATAAGATTTCGGGTTGTGATCTTACAGTCGAGCAAGCACCCCAAACTGTCTTTGAGTATACTCTTTCTGGTGGACAGGATTAATGTAAGAAGAGGCTGCTGGATCAGGCCAGTGGTCCATCTAGTCCAGTACCTCAATGGGAAACCCAGAAGCAGGACCTGGACAAAAGATTACTTCCTCTTCCTGTGGTTTCCTGAAACAGGTATTCAGAAGCATTTCTGCCTCTGCCATAGAGGCAGAGCATAATCATGGCTAGGAGTCTCTGATAGCCTTTTCCTCCATGCATCTGTCCAACCCTATTTTAATGTGATCCAAGTTGGCGGATGCGGGTGGTGCTGTGGGTTAAACCACAGAGCCTAGGACTTGCCAATCAGAAGGTCAGCGGTTCGAATACCGGTTCGAATACCACTGACCTCCGTTGTTTGGTCCTAGCTCCTGCCAACCTAGCAGTTCAAAAGCACGTCAAGTAGATAAATAGGTACCGCTCCAGCGGGAAGGTAAACAGTGTTTCTGTGCACTGCTCTGGTTCGGCAGAAGTGGCTTGGTCATTATGGCCACATGACCTGGAAGCTGTCTGCAGACAAATGCCAGCTCCCTCGACCAATAAAGCGAGATGAGCGCCGCAACTCCAGAGTCAGTTACAACTGGACGTAATGGTCAGGGGTCCCTTTACCTTTACCTTTAAGTTGGTGGCCATCACTACCTCCTGAAAGAATGGGTTCCATAGCCTAAGTATGTGTTGTCAACTGTAGGCAGCCAACCATGTACCCGAACCCCCCAACCTCTCTCAATGCCAGTGATAACTAATAAATGACTAGAAAGAGAACCTACCCACATGATGTTGACACTAAACCATGTAAACATAAACCATGTAAAAGAGTAAAAGTTCACTACCCCCTTTCTCTCCTGCCCCCGTTTTCTCTTCCCAACCCTCTTCTCCTTCAGTCTTTGATGTAAAAAGGTAAAGGTACCCCTGCCCATACGGGCCAGTCGTGTCAGACTCTAGGGTTGTGCGCCCATCTCACTTAAGAGGCCAGGGGCCAGGGCTGTCCGCAGACACTTCCTGATCACGTGGCCAGCATGACAAGCTGCATCTGGCGAGCCAGCACAGCACACAGAAATGCCGTCTACTTTCCCGCTAGTAGGCGGTCCCTATTTATCTACTTGCACCCAGGGGTGCTTTCGAACTGCTAGGTTGGCAGGCGCTGGGACCGAGCAACGGGAGCTCACCCCACTGCGGGGATTCAAACCGCCAACCTGACGATCAGCAAGTCCTAGGCGCTGAGGTTTTACCCACAGCGCCACCCGTGTCCCAGCCTTTGATGTATACAACATCAAAGTCTCACATCGGATATAACTGATCTGTAGAAAGGATTTTGCAATCTGAAAATACAGTGGTACCTTGGTTCTCAAATGCCTTGGTACTCAAACAATTTGGAACCCAAACTCTGCAAACCCAGAAGTAAGTGTTCTGGTTTGCGAACTTTTTTCAGAAGTCGAACGTGCTCGATTTTGAGGGTTATGCTTCCGTTTTGAGTACCACACTTCCGTTTTGAGTGTTACACCGAGGTCTCTCTGCTTTTGCTATTTATTTTGTGTTTCCATTTTTGCAGCTCTTTTTCGTTTTGTTTTTATGGCTGTGTGGAACCCAGTCCAGCTACTGATGGATTGATTGTGTAACTGCAGTACATTGATTATTGCTTCCATTTTGTGTATCAGTGGTCTCGTTAGATAGTAAAATTCATGTTAAATTGCTGTTTTAGTGGTTGTTTTTAAAAGTCTGGAATAGGTTAATCCATTTTGCATTACTTTCTATGGGAAAGCTTGCCTTGGTTTTGGAACGGTTTGGTTTTGGAATGGACTTCTGGAAGGGATGAAGTTTGAGAACCAAGGTACCAATGTAGAGACAATGTATGTACTTTTGTAACCCCAGAAAATCTCTAATAGAAAACAATTTTAAAAACCTATGTTGCTGTTGTTGTTTAGTCGTTTAGTCATGTCCGACTCTTCATGACCCCATGGACCAGAGCACGCCAGGCCCTCCTGTCTTCCACTGCCTCCCACAGTTTGGTCAAACTCATGCTGGTAGCTTCAAGAACACTGTCCAACCATCTCGTCCTCTGTTGTCCCCTTCTCCTTGTGCCCCCCATCTTTCCCAACATCAGGGTTTTTTCCAGGGAGTCTTCTCTTCTCATGAGGTGGCCTACGTATTGCAGCCTCAGCTTCAGGAACTGTCCTTCCAGTGAGCATTCAGGGCTGATTTCCTTAAGAATGGGTAGGTTTGATCTTCTTGCAGCCCATGGGACTCTCAAGAGTCTCCTCCAGCACCATAATTCAAAAGCATCCATTCTTTGGTGATCAGCCTTCTTTATGGTCCAGCTCTCACTTCCATACATCACTAAAAAAAACTATGTAGTGTCCTGAATATGCCAGCATTCAGCATCATTGGATGTCCACAAGTTCTAGTGTTATGAGAAAGGGAGATTTCTCTCTCCCCCCCCCATACCCTTTCTCCATGCCTCAGCCAACATTGTCTCATGTGGAGGTTTTCTTTACCAGCCCTGGACTTCCTAAAGGAAGCCCAGTGTTAAGCTGAGGCAGATGAAACCCACAGCATAGCTTGACTGTATTACATTTTCTTTGGTTTCCAGGTGAGGATGTGTAGATACCCTCCCCACCCTTCACTGCAAAAAAAACCAAACATTACTTCTCTTTAGCAGTGATAGATTACTGCCTTTGTGATCCATGTCAGCTACATATTTCATATGTTCTCTTGACTTTCTTTAGCATTTCCTGGTATTTTACTCTCTTTTCACCCAATTATTTCTGTTGCCATTTGAAAAGAGACTCCCAGAGATGAGATTTTATTGGACACCTCAATTTTGGAGCTCTCCAAGAAAATTTCTCAATTTAGAAATATTATTCCGCAGTTGACCAAGATCTTGTAAAAAAAACATTAGCACCCCTCCCTGCTTTAAAGCTAATTCTGATTTCTTAAAAGAACCCTTTTCTTTTTCCTTTTGCCTTGCAATGGTGTTACCATATGTCAGTTGTCTGTTCTGATTCACAGCTCCCTTGGAATCCGCTACTTAAGAGAATCTCTCAAACAAAAGCTTACAAACTGACAATTAGAAAATGACTGACACCAACCTGTTGACATGAAACGAAATGAAACAATGGAGCACAGGAAAGCTGCAGAGGTTACAATGGGTTGATGAAATGTCTCTTTGAACTGGACATTGTGAAGATCCTTGACTCAGTGGAGGCTAGTCAATTAGAGCAAACAGAGCAATACTCCACCAAACTCAGCCTCTCCTCATCTAACCTTCACCTGCCTGCCTCCTTACTTACAACCAGTCAAGGGGCTGACACTCCTTCCTCCTTCATCTCAGTGCTGCCCTTGTAGAACTCATCAGGGAAGAAGATGGGAACAAACCTAGAACTACTTGCCTCCATGGTCATTGGCTTTGGCTGGACCCACTGTTCACCTCCAAGTCCCAGTAGACACCAGCCAACACTGTCTAGACTAGAGATGGAGAAGAACTTCAGAATTGAAATGTGTAGGTTTGAACATTTTAAGAACATAAGAACACAAGAAGAGCCCTGCTAGTTCTGTCCAGTAGCCTGTCTAGTCCAGCATCCTGTTCTCACAGTGGCCACCCAGATGTCTGTGGGGAAAACATGATCAAAGCACAAGAGCACTCTCTTCTCCTGTGGTTTCCAGCAACTGGCACTGAGAAACACTACTGCCTTGTGCTGTGAAGACAGAGCGAAGTCACCATGGCTAGCAGTCACTGATAGTCTTCTCTTCCATTAATTTGTCCATTTCTCTTTGAAGGTTGGTGGCCGTCACTGCCTCCAGTGGAAGCTAGTTCTATAGTTTAACTATACACTGCATGAAGAAATATTTCTTTCATCCGTCCTGAATCTTCCAATATACATCTTCACTGAAAGGATATCTCCCTAGTTCAGAAGGATCCAGGCCATTACAAGCAAAGCCTAATCCACACATTGGCCAGGACATGGGCTCTCCACGATGAAATGTTATGCTCAGAAATCTTCATTGCCGAGTGTTGTAAGGTAAGAAGGAGCTCTCAACTTTAACTAACCATCTTGACTGTCATTTGCCCTCCACCCCACTTCGTAAATTTTGGAAATTGAAACAGCTGGTTTTCAGGAGGCAGGGGGAGTTTTTTTTAATGTGCCCTATAAAATGCTGGTGAATCTTAATGAGAACTTCTTCATTTTATTTTTTTAAAAGCAAACTGATGTGGAATTGTGGAGAACTGAACTTAAGATCTGAAAAAAAGGAAATGGAGAAATGAAATGCACAAATTAGCCAATTCTTAGCCTGAACACAACCCATGGGAAGCACAAAAGCTGATTCCACACACACCCACACATCACCTGCATAAGTCAAGGAACACCAGAAGTACTTTACTGCATGATTCTGCTAAATATATAATCTGGCCCTGAATTCACCTACAACAGAGTTTCAGAAAGAAGCCTATGTGCTCCCTGAGACTGAACAAGATACCAAGGCCAGCAGCGACCATGTTTTAATACGCAAGACAATTCAGCTGCCCTAAGCTAATTAGGCCTGAACTTACAACACACAGTTTTCATTCCGATAACATCTTCCCCATAATTCAATAATGCCTGGTGCCTGGGATTTTTACAATAACTCCTGTTTCGGTTTATTTCATCGCTTCGGATTATGACCTTGGGAACTCCAGTGAGCTCTGACATAAAAGATTACTAAGGTAAAATTAAAGCATGTAAGGAACTTGTTCAATATTGTCAGGTCTTATAATTTAAAACTGCTCTGTTATTAGATATTGAAACAACACAAAAGGTAACTTGTGCAGAGGTTTTAACCTCTGCCCCTCCATCTGCACCAATTAAGTATAATGTGCAATGAAATTTTAATCTCATATAATTAAACATGGTATTAATTTTGTAAAACTAGAAAATGCTTTTTAACCTGTATTAATCAGCCTTTTTGAAGAAATAAGTGTGTTCCCCTTGCAAGTTCTGCTGTTCCACTCTAAATCAAAGAATAAAGTAGGTTTCAGTGTTTTTGTCAGGTCTGATGAATTGAAAACAAATAATTGGCTTTACCCTTTTTTCATTAGAAGAAATTGCAAAGCAATTTAATGCCGATGCAACATTCTGGTCCTTGTTCTGAATGTTGATGTTTCTCACATAATATTATTGTGCTGTTTAGAAAGCTTTTAGTATAAAGTTGTTTAAAGCAGCCAGCAGCCAAAATTGCAGAGACAGGTGGAGATCACTGCCCCAAACTTGAAATGAAGACTTGACAACAGGAAATGGTAAAAGGAACTCCCGCACACAAGAGACAGTGATGGCCTCCAGCTTGGATGGCTTTAAAAGAGAACTGGACAAATTATGGGGTTGAGGGCTTTCAATGGCTACTAGCCATGATGGTTTGGCTCTGCCTCCATGGTTAGAGATGGTAGTGGTTCTGAATACCAGTTTCTGGAAGTCACAGGAGGGGAAAGAGCTATTGTGCTCAGGTCCTGCTTTCCAGATACCTTGTGAGAACGGGATGTGTGACTAGCAGCCTTTGACCTGACCCTGAAAGGTTCTCCTTATGGATTATGACAGCTCTCATGGAAAAGGCTGACTTAGAACATATGAATCTGCCATATGCAAAATCAGGCCACTAGTTTATCTAGCTCAGGAGCGCCTCTGAATACCAGGTACTGGGAATCACAAGTGAGAAGAGCACTATTGCCTCAGGTCCTCCTTGCAGGCTTCCCATGGGCCTCAGATTGGTCAATGTGAACACTGGATACTGGGCTAGATGGGCTTTTGGGTAGACAGGTTCTTCCTATAGTTTGTTCTTATATGAGCCACTTGGCGCTAGCCAGAAGGAAAACTTGAGAACCACTTAACAGAAGAAGAAACATGAGGAAGAGCAATGGTAAAGAAAGCTTTGGTGCCTTGTCAGGTGTGGTTCCCCCGCCTCCCCTCAGCTTTTAATGCTAAAGCATGGTTTACTGACAGTATCATCTGCAAGGCACTGATATATATTTTGTTTTTGTTTCTTCTCATATTCGTAGCCTGATAATTGAGGCAGAAATCCATTGTCTTTAAAATGCCATATATTCTCCACCTGGCAAACGACTCAGACAACTCCAGATAAATACCCTGTAGACACACAGACAGAGAAACTGCTGTAATTGCCTTCATAATGACTCTCAGACATCAAAGGGAGGCAAATAATGGTATTTAACACTGTTTCCATTCTTTAGCTGAAATGTAATTTTATAGAGTTATTGTCAGGCAGTGCAAAGACTGTACAAGCACAACTGTCATATCCTACTCATATTAATTAGCTGCCCACATGAGGTCTGAGAGAGCAACAGCAAAGTTCTCCTCATTTCAGATGGCGTGATATCCGGGCAGAAACTAGAAGCACGGTGGCCTGATTAACACAGTAGCTTAGATCAGGATTTC
The DNA here is from genome assembly GCF_964234715.1 of Podarcis melisellensis. Classification (NCBI taxonomy): domain Eukaryota; kingdom Metazoa; phylum Chordata; class Lepidosauria; order Squamata; family Lacertidae; genus Podarcis; species Podarcis melisellensis. Next base: position 30,728,483 of record NC_138546.1, read on the forward strand.
CCCAAGAGCACGTCAATTGGCATTTTGAAGAATCAATTAATTAGCTCTCCAAATAATCCATTCACGGGTTAATGAAAGTATTTTGTACAGCTGAGAAAACTTGCATCAAGGCGGTATGGGCGGGGAGCCAAGGGCCCCATGAGCTGAAATAGATTTGCATTTTGAGGGAGGATCTGTTTGCTGTCAGTCACTGAAAAATCTCACCTGTAGCTGGTCAGTGCTTAGGAAGCTGCTTTATTCTGAATCAGATCATTGGTTCCTTTAGGTCAGTATTATCTACACCAGTGGTAGTCAACCTTTTTATACCTACCGCCCATTAGTACATCTTTCTTGATGGTAAAATTTCCTTACTGCCCACCAATGCTGCAGTAACATGTGCCGTAGAACCCCCTACCACCCACCTGGAATCCCGAAACTCCTAATAATAATAATAATAATAATAATAATAATAATAATAATAATAAATTTTATTTATATCCCGCCCTCCCTAGCCAAAGCCGGTCTCAGAGCGGCTAACAGCAGTAAAATGATAAAACATTCTAAAATCATTTCATTATAAAATTAATTTCAATCAAATTAATGGCAACCATTGGGCTAGAAGTTCTGTGAGGATTGCCAAAGGAGGGAGTCAGGCTGTGCCCTGTTCAAAGGCCTGGTGGAACAGCTCTGTCTTGCAGGCCCTGTGGAAAGATGTCAAGTCCCCTAGTCTCTTGTGACAGAGCATTCCACTAGTGGGCGGTAGGGACCAGGTTGACTACCCCTGATCTACACTGATTTACAGTAGCTCTCCAGGGTTTCAGACATGATTCTTTTTCCATTCCTATTTGGAGATACCAAGGATTGAACCTGGGACCTTCTGCATCCAAGGCCCATTCTCTAACTTAACGGCCTCGGCCCAGTATACTGGAAGGAGCATCTCCACCCCCATCATTCAGCCCAGACACTGAGGTCCAGTGCCTTGGCCTTCTGGAGGTTCCCTCCCTGCGAGAAGTGAGGTTACAGGGAACCAGGCCTTCTCAGTGGTGGCGCCTGCTCTGTGGAATGCCCTTCCACCAGATGTCAAGGAGATAAACAACTATCTGACTTTTAGAAGACATCTGAAGGCAACCCTGTTGATGTTTCATTGCATTTTTAAGATTCTGTTGGGAGCCGCCCAGAATGGCTGGGGAGACCCAGCCGGATGAACAGGGTATAAATAATAATAATAATATGTTGTTGTTGTTGTTGTTAGCTACGATCCTCTCTTCTAAGACATAGATTTGCTTTATACAGAGCTAGACCACTGATCCATCTAGATTACCGCTGTCTACACTGACCAGCAGCAGTTTTCCAGGATTATAGACAATGAGTCTTTTCCCTACCTGGAGATGTCTGGAACAGAACTTGGGACCTTCTGCATGCAAAACAGAATGCTGTCTGAACTTGAATTGAATGAGGTCAGGATCCCTTGAAACAGGCTTGATTTGGAGTGAGATTTGGGCCTTGGCCAAATCCAGTCCACAGCTCTAATGTTCAGGCACTCATCTGAACATGCAGGTGCTGAGATCATGGGCAGGGGCAGGTGTGCCCATGCCTGCCTGGCCCCATCTACTGCCCTCCAGATTTTTTGGACTACAATTCCCATCAACCTCAGCCAGCACTGCCCTCTATATATACCAGGTGTGGGGAACCTTTGGGCCTCCAGAAGTCACTGAACTACAACTCCCATCAGCCCCAGCAAGCATGACCAATGTTCAGGGATGATGGGAGCTGTAGTTCAACAGCATATGGCATGACAAAAACTTTTATGTATTCACTTTCTCAGCACAACGCATAATTCCATAAACTTCTATCGTGTCACCTTACACACCTTTCCCCTAAACCAGGGCTTCTCATACTTGGGTCTCCAGTTGTTGTTGTTGGACTACAATTCCCATCATCCCTAGATAGCAGGACCAGTGGTCAGGCATGATGTGAGTTGTAGTCCGACAACAACTGGAGACCTAGGTTTGGGAATCCTGTCCCCTTCATCATTCTGGTTGTGCTTTTCTGAAGCTTGATGAAATTCTGTATAGTTCAAGCTTCCACAGACATCTAGCCAATGGTGTGTCTCCTCCAGATGTTGGTGGGCTGCAAATTCTATTGGTTGTACTGACTGAAGGGAGTTGGAGTCCATCCTGAAGGGCACGACATTGGCTAGCCCTGTTCTACAGTAACAGGTTTCGGCCCAAGTCTTACACATTCCATACAGATACAATTTGAATGCCTACATATTACTTCTAAGTACCTTTTCCACCACTGCCTTCTTGGAAGCGAAAACGGTGATGTGATGTGCCTTCAACAATTGCTGAGCCTCCCCCCGCCTGTTGTTGTTTCGAACTATGATTGCCAAGTTAGCTGTCAGGGCTTGTTAGGGTCTTACACTGAGAATGAGTTCTTCCGTATTTTGCTAATCAGCTTCCTCCAATATCTGCATGCTCGTTTTCTGATACCTGATGAGGCGACAAGGTCACTGGGCGTACAAGTACTTATTTGAAAACTTACATGAGAGTGAGATAGAGGTTAGTTGGGTCTATCAGATCTGTCAATCAATTAATGAAAATTATTGAACAAGGACACAATGGAGTGAGGTGGGGGAGGAAGCGAACAGAGGGAATGAAAATGATGGTGATGAGATGCTGTAGGGAAAGCAACAGATCTTTGGGGAAGTCTCTTTTGGTGGTTCCCTGTGGCTCAGATGCACAGCTCTAAACTATTAGTAATTGTGCATTCAATGTAGTGTCTTCAAGCCTGTGGAACTCCCTCCCACCTGAGATTAGACAGGCAGACTTATTGCTGAATGTCAGGAGCCTTTACTGTTCTAGCAGGCATTTGAAGATAATGTTCAGTATTATAACAAATCTTTATTGTTTCATTTTCTTTTTTGTTTTTATGTACATCACTTATAAATGCAAATAATTAAGTGGCATTTTTACAGGATTCTATTCATCCAAATCTGTCAAGATGGCCAGCCTGATGTCACCTGGTTGTCACCTGGACATTGCCTGGATAGATAACTTGTTTGCCCATGGGCCACGCTGCCTGGGGCTGATGGGAATTGTAGTTCAAAAAACATCCCAAGGCCATTACGATGGCTACCATGGTCTGTGGAGGCAAACTGAATCTGAAACAGAAGAAAAACTAAAAATTAAGCATTAGGATTAGGATTAACTAGAACCCGAGCCTCTATTGGAAAAAAATGGTTAAACTTAGACTAGAACAGAACCTGATAAGAAATACAGGTTACTGGTTTAGGGTATGATTCTAATCTGCCATGACTTCAGTGATTGAGAGTCTGAATTTCCACCTGTTGTCCTTCATAATATTTAGTAAAGCAAAATATGTGACATAGTATATTAGCATAGACATTTCCACTCTCCCTTTTACATTGCTTGGGCTGCTGTTTGCAGCTGTGTGCAGGCTCGAGGAGGTCCTGTTCTTTTTCAGCCATAGCCTCAGCAGTACAGAGGTGAGGCAAGGCTTTAATAGGACCATGGACAGCTCCATACAAGCTCAGGGTGGAGGTTCCATAAGAGCAGAGAGGAAATGTTGTTTTAGCAGTGGAGGCTGGTCTATTAGGATGAATGGGTCTCAGTTTGCCCTTAGCTAACACATCACCTACCTACGTACAACCCATTTAGGGGATGGTAAAAGTAGCTGGAGCAATGGATGGAACCTTTTCATTTGTGTGGTGTGCCACAGCTACAGAAAATGCAGGTACTCCTGTACCCAGAACCACACACACAAATCTCTCTAGCCTCCATACAGGGAAGCAACAGTCATTGTCCCAATTCAAGGACACATTCCAGCCGGGCAAAAAGCACTTCCAGAAGGCTTGGAGTAGGGTTGAAGTGATGTTTGATCTGGGGAGAGAGGAGAGGTCTGGGGGAGGCATGGCCTGGATGGGAAGCCTTGAGGACCTATCAGAGAGGCCTGGTGCACCACATTTTGCCTATCCCTGTTTGCATTTCCTCCCCCTGGTTTCAGGCAGGGAACATTCTTATCTGGAGATGCCAAGGACTGGAGCTGGGACCTGCAAACAAAACAGATTTTCTATCACCAGGTGCTGTCTTTTCCTCTTCTGGGCCTTTGCTGCTTCTGTCCTGATCATGTCAACACAGCACACACCAGCCTAGGTCAGGCCCAAGGTCCACCTAGGCCAGGATCCTGTTCTCCCAGTGGAAAACTGGCAAGCAGGACCTGAGCACAGCAGCACTCTCATCTCCTCTGGTTTCCAGCAACTGATATTCAGTCTGCATGCTTGTTGGTTCTTTCACAAGTTATACTGATGGGCAAGAGTGGGTGTGGCCCTAGTCTCCCCTCTGTGCAATCAAGATATCCAGGGCTAAATACACAGTCGTGTATTTTAAAGGAATAGCAAGCAAACAAATGTGTTGGCCAAAGGTAAAGCTGAACACTCTATGAATTTGGAAGACAGAAAAAGAGAGGGAGGGGGAAACATGCATATGTGCTGAGATTAATACCTGCAAATCTATGGCAGATATAAATAGCATATTCAAGCAGAACTGAAAGGGGGACAGACAGGAAAGCTGACTTTAAAGGTTCGCTATCACTGTGTTACACGGTGTCCCTGGCACAAGACAAGAGTATCCTGTTTATCAGTACAGAAAGAAATAATTTATAACTTGATCCATGAGGGAAGAGAAGGGGGAATGAGAAATAGAAAACCCACCAAAAAAAAAAAAAGGAAGGAAAGAAAGAAAGAAAGAAAGAAAGAAAGAAAGAAAGAAAGAAAGAAAGAAAGAGAATTGCCAATATGTTTGTGTGAATGAAAGATAGTGGAAGGGGACAAAAAGGAAAAGAGAGTGAAGTCAGAAGCAGAGAGATACTGACACCAAATCTCTGCAAAGCGTTCAAAATTCTCCAGCTGCCACGCTTTTAATTTGCTACCGTTCTAATTAAAATGCAAATTAAATTTATAATTAGCACCAGCGCTTTCTAAAGAAACCTTCCTTGCACACTACGCCGGCATATGGGCGGGTGGTATGGTGGAAAGTTTTGTCAAAACAGAAGGAGCGGCACAAATGGGTGGGTTAAAAATTGGGGGAGGGCGGACATTATATATATATATTGCAACAGAAACTTGGATCTGAGAGAGGGAAGCGCTCTCTCTCTCTCTCTCTCTCTCTCACACACACACACACAAATGAAAAACGAAAAGGGGAGGTGGTTGAATTGCAAGGACAGGAGTAAAGGGGTCCCAAGTTGTAACAAAGAGGATGCTGAATCCGAGAGATCCGTTGAGGAGTTACTTTGTGCTGAATCGAGTGTCAAGGGTCACGTTGCATGTCACTGGTGTTGTATAGAGTATGCCAAACAGGCAAAAGGGGGTCATGGCTTTTAATCAAAAAGCCCATGGCCCAAAATTAACCGCTGCTTGCTCCCAGATAATTCATTTAAAAATTGATGGGAAACAAAGCCCTTGGAAAATGCCAGCTCTCTGCTCATGCACACGTGGACTGCCAGTTGGGATGGGTGAATCTGTCAATTTCAGTTTCTCCCCCTTTCTTGTCTTTCCACCCTTGAGTTCAGCTTTCCACAATTCCACAGCAGTTTGGGATTTATTTATTTTTAAAGTCTTCATGTAAACCCACCTGCATTTTAGTGCAAATTTCTCCTGATATGCATAACTTTGTGTGCCATTTGGCCCAATGCACACATTCTTGCAAAGCAATTTCCTCTAATATAATGCAGCGATATATGGATTTTTATGCACACTTTACTCTAGCGTAGGCATCTTTGTACACATTACTTGATTGGAAAATTGCATCACAAAAGTCAAAGAAATTAGAATTTTAAAGGATGGTTGTGTTTCGGTTTGCAGATTGTTATGGAAACTGAGAATTAGGTTGGTTTGCCTTAAATGAGAACTGAATCAAAGTTCTCCCCTGTCCTTAGCTGCCAGAAAGGTGCCCATCCTGCCTCATGTATGATGCAATCATTTAAAGACTCTTAAGAAAAAAGAAATTGTAGGAAAGAAACACATGAAGGACATGACCCACCCAAAGTTGAGCACTTTGATTTCCATATAGATTTCAATGAGAAAACTGAGCACAGACGTAAATTCCTCCAGCAAAAACAATGTAAAAGGAAACGTACTTGGTTTTGGCCCAAGCATATTCTAACTACGGCTGCTTCAAACTTTTAAAAAAATAAGCATAAAATAAAAATATAAAGGAGAACACTACACTGAACACAGCGGAACTTCGCCAAGCCATGTCTGCTCAGAGGCAAGTCCTATTGAATCCCATAGGGTTTACTCTCAGGCAAGCGAAATTCAGAATGGCAGCCTTACTGCCTCGGAATCACAGATTGGACTGTGCTGTTTGAAGACATCTGATAACACCCAGTGTCTGAAAAGGACACCTAAAACTGTAATATATAAATGGAACCAGCATACATGTGGTAAATCCATCCTCAACCTCATAGGTACATTCAGCAGGGTGTATCTATAGTGACTGAAGTCCCATCTGTGCTATACATTTAAAGCAGTGTCATACTCCTTCAAACAGTCATGGCTTCCCCCAAAGATTCCTGGGAGCTGTCATTTGTTAAGAGGGCTGAAAGTTGTTAGGAGACCCCTATTCTCCAAGCATAAAGATGCACACCTGAGTGCTCACTACAGATGTTATAATGAATACACACAGGAATGGAGGGAGCTGCCTTTTACTGCGTCAGGCCATTGACCCATTGAACTCAGCCTTGTCTACACTGACTGGTGGTGGCTGTCTGTGGTTTCAGGCAAAGGTCTCTCCAAGCCCTACTTGGAGACACCAGGGATCAAACTAGAGACCTTCTGCATGCAAAACACATGGTCTATTGCTGAGCTACAACAATCCCACTTGTTAGAGGACTGCGTTGTTGCAATACTGCTCTCCCTCTACACGCATGCATTATACACAGCTGAACATATGTAAAGCGATGTAATGGTCTTCGTGATAGAATCAAAGGGGTGGAGGGGATGGCGAATTAGGGAGAAAAACATAATTATGCAAAAAACATAAATATTGCACTATAAAACATGGAAGCATTTTTTTTTCATTTAAAAAGTAAAATTGCTTTGAGTGTGCATGTGCATTTTTGCCTAAACTGGTACATCAGCATGCAAAAATTTGAAGCAAAGTAAGTGCCCTACCTGCAGGTTTTGGCACTCATTGCCAGTGTTTGTTACGGATTTATTTTCTACCAGCACGAACCAATCAATCCATAGTAAATGCATCATGTGACATGCTCAATTGATCAAAACAATGGAAAACTGCTTTCATTTGATTGACTAATTGCTCACAGTCAAGTAAAATTGTGATCAAACCATTTTTTTTTAATGGAATGTGGATAAAATAGCACAGGCCTTCTTTGCATAGTTATCTTGCAAGCTGGAAAGGAGGCGAAGTTAATCTGATAAATGATACGGTACAAAGTCTTGCTTCATCTTTATCAAGAAAATGATGTGAACAGAACACCACTGTATTGCCATTGTTACTGCATATTAAGCAGCAAACGTGGTGGTATTAAAAAAACACCAAACCAAATACCGAGACTTGATAAGACTACCTTTGGACAAAATTGACTTCATTGTAATGGTGTTTTATTGACGGGAGACTTTTATGAGTTCTCCAAAGGTTGGGGAAAACAGAAAGCACCTCTGATCATCAATGGATGTCATTTCTTTCTACCTCCTATTAAGGAACATCACTGTAGCCCGAGAGCTTTTAATATTCCAGGGATTCCATTTTATCTATTAACCGGACTCTCCATCAGATATTTTAAAATTTGAATTGTAGCAGGGACGAATATTTCACAGGCGTGTGTTAAGCTGTTATTAAACTGCAATGGAAAGCGGTATTGTAGGCATATTTTTAGAAGTCAAAAAGTCAATTAAAAAGCGATAAGCCTGTAATATCACTATTGTGGAGCTGTAAAATTCATTCCACGTGTGCAGGATGATTTTTGCTATCTTGGGTACAGAGAAGGATTGCGAAAAGGCACTGACGCAGCTGCAGCTTCCTATCTTATTAATAATTTGTAAATCTATTTTTAGGCTATGGAAATCCACGTAATTGCTGGAAAGGTACATGGGAACCAGATCTCTCCTTCCTCATTTCAACCCATTCGACATAGATTAAGGCTGGAATGAAACATTTATGGGGTAAATGGGGCTGTTGCCAAACTCCATCACCCCCACCGTACATCTCCCCAGTAACATTTAGGGGGGAAACCAAGTGTGTGACATGTTGTCATCAGATCCATCATTTCCTCACCTGTAATTGGAGGGGAGACGAAGCAACCCTGAATACTATGTCATTTCCCCATCAATTTTATTTATTTAGTTGCAAAAAATCCTATACCGCCAACATTGAAAAACAAAACACCGTGGTAAGCAACATAAAATCAAGACTAACATGACATTTGTTAAACAAGCACAAGACAGTAGATTAGCTTAACACATCCAAGCCTGGTTCACCCCTTGGGAAAAGCTTGGGGGGGGGGGAGTTTTAAGCAACTTCCTAAATGTGAGTATTCCAGGTTCTTGCCTGATGTTCATTCTGAGTGCATTTCAAAGAGTAGGTGCCACCACGCTGAAGGCCCTGGTCATAGTGGGCATAAGATGAATCTTGGGAGCATATGGTACTATTGAGAATTCTTCTCCTGACCATTGAAGTGTCTGGGAAGGGGTATACAAGGTAAGGCATTCCTGGAGATAACTGGGCCTTAAGCTGTCCAGGGCTATATATGCCAATAGAAAAACCTTAAACTTGGCCTAGTACAGGGGCACCATCTTCTCAAGATGATTGAGGGCACCCAATATGATGTCACGAGGAGCCAAGATATACAATTACCAGAATCAAGTGGCAAAGCTTTTTCAGGATCATGTTGTATCGACATTTAAGGTAGAGACTCCTCACTCCTTAAAAATACAACAGCAACAACATCAGCAACAACATCTCCCCACCCCACAAAACAACGACAACTAGCATATGAGAGTTGTTTGTTATATTCACTTCAGGACTTTCTAGCAATGTGCCCTACTTTAGATACCATTTTTAAAAGTAGTTAAGGCAAATTCATGTGTCCTTGGCTATAGCTAAATTCAGCTTCCAAATACAGAGGCCGCATACCTCCAGATATCAGGTGCTGGAGACAAGCAACAAACCACCAGCACATTTTCTGAGCTTCCAGGAACATCAGGCTAGCTACCATGAGAAGCAGAATCCTGGATGGTTTCTAGGGGAAGGAATGTAGCTCAGAGGTAGACCTTTGTGTGCAGAAGGTCCCAGGTTCAATCCCTGGGATTTCCAAGCAGGGCTGGGAGAGAGCACCGCCCGAAACCGTGGCTCCCCAGAGCCACTGGCAATCAATATAGAGAATACTCAGGTAGATGGACCAATGGATCTGACTTAGAAGACAGCTGTGTGCTTCTGTCCAGCAAAGTTCGTTCTTCTGACTTGGATACTAAGTAGGCTTCCAGTGCTAGGAGTATCCCATAAGCAGAGTCCCACTTACAGGATGCTTCCACTGGAGGAAGCAGGGAGGTGACTTTCAGTGATCCTCCTAGCAGACCTATTCTGAGCAGCCCCCCTCCCCTCTTCTGCCATTGGGATCCTCTACTGGTTCTTAGACCCGTTCACAAATGGAAAGAGCTCTTCGATTCACGCATGTTCAATTATGATCCCAGCCTACTTACATTACAACCCTTCTTTCTGTCCAAATGATGTCATAAGAGCATAACAAGAGACTTCTGGATCAAGCAAATGGTGTTTCTACTCCAGCATTCTGCTCTCACAGTGGCCAACCAGATGCTTGTGGGAAACCTGCAAACAGAACTCAAGCACAAGAGCCCTCTCCTCTCTTGTAGTTTCCTACAACTGATATTCATAAGCATTACTGCCTCCAACCGTGGAGGCAGAGCAAAGCCATTGTGGCTAGTAGCCACTGAGAGTCTTCTCCATGAATTTGTCCAATCCTCTTTTAAAGCCATCAGAGTTGGTAGCCATCACTGCCTCCTCTGGGACTGAGTTCCTTAGTTTAACTATGTCCAAATGCATTCTCAAACATTTTGGTTTTATGCTTTATGGATTCATGAAACAACGCAAGAAACGGGTGTACTTTGTGAGTAGAAGACAGCTGTGATTGCACATATATCAACAAAATAGTGGATCTTTCTCACAGCTCCATTAAAGGAAGAAGACTTTTAGTGAGTCTTTCACAGTAGGAGAATTTCACAGTGGTCATCATTTTTATGCAACTGCCAATGTAATCTTGCCTTCTTTATCTTTAACAGCCCCCCGCCCAAGGATGCCAACAGCCTCCCACCACAGAGAATTTAATTTCCACGGGTTTCATATGGGAAACAGTAAGTTTAAATAAAGTCTTCTGTGAGGCTGACAAAGGCCAGGGATATTGAGGGGTGGGGTGGATACCAGCATAAAAGGAAGGCTTTGTGAAATTTCTGATTGTTGTCCTTTTTTTCTCATTCAGTAAATGAAGTCACCTTTGTAGTGGTTTTCATGAACCGCTGGGTAATCAAAATTATTATGCCGCCACCTGTTGTCTGTTAATTATTCTGAGAAGATACTCATAAATCATAACACCGGACAATAAATCAAACTGTCAGGACCCAGATCAGAGGTTATGCATGAAAAGTTATAGGTCACCAAGAGGGTGTGAAAGATCAGAGTTTGGGAGCATCACTCATTGTCAAGTAATGTTGAGAGAAGTGTCATCAGAACAAAAGAAAAACTGAAGTACAGAAGAATTCAGGCCTGAGGACAAGCCCTGGATTCATGCATTAAAAGGAATCAAATTGACATGTCATTACACTGACGATCTGACAGCCAGCAAGATTGTCTGGTAATGCCCTGGATCCAATTTTTTTTTGGGGGGGAGGGGGGAATTCATCTGATCTCCTTTTTAAGTCAAGGTCTTTTTTGAATTTTTATTATTTTTATTCAGATAGCTGAGATCATGAAAGTCAGTAGGCTTCTGTCCTCTGTGCATTTCAAAACAAAGATGGATTTCATTTTCAATATATATATCCAGAATGGATAGAGGAACTGAATGTTGATCAAGGGTAAAAATGAGGTCTGTGTGAGAACATCCCAAGTATTGTCACTAGTGAGTTGCAAGAAGAGTTGCATCTAATGTTGCACAGAAACTGGTTCTCCAATTTCTCAAACGTTTTCTTCTCCTGCTAAAGAGGCTCCCCTTTTTCTGCCTCTTTCTCAAGGCACTTTAGAACTTCTGTAGAATGACTCTATCATTTTGATGGGTGCAGGATTGAGCTTGATTTATTGTTGCAAAGTGGCCATGTGTGCATGTGTGCATGTGTTTCTTTACATTAAACATTTCACCAGCTGCCTGCACTTCCAGATCTGGAAAAGGCCCAGCAGAGGAGCTACTTCATGATATCTTCCTCTGAGCTTTAGCTGAGGCACAGGAAGAAAGGGAGCCTGGCTGCTGAGCACTCAAAGTCAGTGACTTGGTGGTTTTGATTTTGAGGGAAGCCCTTCCTACCTTTTTAAAAAAGAAAACTTCCCCGCCAATTTCTTTAAAGGTAAGAATACTTTCTTTAAGAATGATACTGGACAGGAGATATCTAACATACTTAAACACCATATTCAAGCTTCACGGCAACTTTTCTTACTAAATTTATGGGACGGTTAAATGGATGACTTTGGTTCTTGGGCTTCCTGGGTTGTCTCCTAATCCATCTTCTTGCTGGCATGACCCTCCACCCTACCCTTGGATCACTCTAGGTTGATCCGATCCAATCAGGAGAGATACAGGGCTGCCTTAACCCAAACCAGACAAATTCTGGTTTGATGCAAATTGGTGCACCACCATAGTTAGGGACCTAGTTTGACTACTTAGCTGGTGACATTGAAGTGGCGTCCTGATCACTGTTGAACTGAGGTCATGAGCGCTCTGTCCTGAATTCTACACTTATACTCTATAATTCATTTTACACTTGTGAAATTAATTCCAGAACAGGATCATGCATTGCTTATTTTGTAGTATTTTCAGCTCTTTGGCTCACTCCTCCCCCACTGGCCAACTCACATTAATCATGGGTAAAACTTCACACATGAAGGACTTTGATGCAATCATCTGCATTGTCTAGGGGTGGATTGATCAGTCTATTTCTGGCCTGTGCCAGAACTAAAAATAAAGAAAGGAAAAGCATAAAAATTCACATGACATTTGTACTTAAAAAAAAAACACAAAACAAGATACAGGATTCTGCCCCCAATTCAACATTTTAGAGCATCATATCCCAAATTAATTTATATGCATTTCAGTTTTGTTTTGAAGTCAAATCTGTATTGCAATAATTGGAGAATTGTGAAAACTGAAGGATAGTCCCGTCCCCCCAATCCAAGATGTGCAAATCTGTTTGTTTTGCTTAAAAATGCAGACTAAACAATATCCCAAGACCTCTCTTATATGGTCATTCAGAACTCCAAAAAAAACCCCAGAGGAATCTGCAAGAGGAAAATTTCAGTTATAATTTCTTGATTATCCTGCACCATTTGACTGGCAAATACAGATTACAGGTTAACTGAGAATTTGGGTGTACATTGTGGTAACTACAGTGTGGGGCTGTTTGAGTAATTTGATTTTTGTGAATTCCACTATGAAACTATCTGCTCAACACTTCCCAGACTAATGTCATAGATGGGAGCTTAGGCTGCAGTCCGAACCATGCCTACTCACAAGTAAACCCAACTGAATTCAGTGGGTCCTTAGTAAATTGAGTTTGTTATCTATCAGCTTTCCTATTTCCCAAATGTCCCAAATGTCGCTCTTGGCTAAATATATTTTATATATCTTTAAAGTGAGTAAATTGAGATAAAATAAATTCACAGTGAAAATCCAGACATGTCTCTTTGATGGTAAATTCCACTTAGTTCCACTTATGGGGTTTATTCCCAGGTAAGCAATTGCAGGATTACAGCCAATCCTATGTCCACTTGCCTAGAAATAAGCCCCATTGAACAAATAGGATTTACTTCAGTGTAGATATGTTTAGGATTGTTGTGTTAGAAATGCATATTCTAGAAAGAATTTTTTTTTAAAAAAAATAGATATTTAAAGCAATATTTAAATGTGAATTTTCATGCAGATTTTAAAAATCACAAAAAATGAGGATGGCTTAATTTGCTCACTGCCTAACAGAGGGCAGCCTCTAGGCAACCTTCAATCAAGGTTTAGAGCTTTTCAAATTCCATCAAAATGTCCAGGTGAAGAGGAAAGGCTTAAACGTCATTGCAGAAATGGGACAGAATAGACTTATGGGTGAATGTATGTGAGAATGTAATTGACTTGAAATAGACAGGTGCACATATAGAATCATAGAATTGTAGAGTTGGAAGAAACCCCCTGGGTCATCTAGTCCAACCCCCTGCAATGCAGGAATCTCTGCTAAAGCACCCTTGACAGATGGCCATCCAACCTCTGCTTAAAAACCTCCAAGGAAGGAGAGTCCACCACCTCCCAAGGGAGACCATTCCACTGCCGAACAGCTCCTACTGTCAGAGATTCTTCCTGATGATTGGTCAGAATCTCCTTTCTTGTGACTTGAAGCCATTGGTTCCAGTCTTACCCTCCAAAGTAGGAGAAAGCATTCTCTGGCCCCCCAGGACATTCCACAGGTACACCTCTCATTGGTTGTACTTCCATGCCACGCCCCCAAGTGTTTTCATGTGACTTGCTTTTGGAGTGGCTGAGTCACACTTGTTGCTCCACCCACTTTTGCTGATGCTCCTGCCCCTTCTGCTTCTGGTCCCGCCCACCACCAGCATGTGGTCCCCAGAGAGATGCCCCAGAAACACTATAGTCCTGAGGCTGTAAAAGATTCCTTACCCCCTGTGCTACAAATTTGACAAGATGTTTCATATAAAGATAAGGCGCGATGATGAAATCTCTTGATCTGAAAATGTGAGATTTGTGATTTCTTTTTTAAAAAAGAAAGGGACAGAACACACACACCCCAAACAAAAAGGATATGTTTTTATCCCCCTTCGCAAAAATACCATTTCATTTTGAATGAGAGCCAATGAGGCATAATATCTGGCATATTTGCAAAATAAGCTCCATTTTGGATGCCCTGGGTTTTACTGATTATATTAATTAACTTAACAGTGTGTGTGGAGATTGTTTATGATGCATTAAAAATGACTGGACCTTAATTGCTTCTCTGTAGGAACATGGAAGTTGGATTTCAGGGTGAGGCTGGGGAGAATGCCCTGTGCTCCAATCTCTGTGCATTATTTTTATTGAAGCTTCTTTTTAAAAACAAGCAAAGAAAACAAAGTCCTTTGAATGAAAATCAAACCATGAAGTCAAATAGTTTTTGCAGTGCAGATCTCCCTGATATAATGGATATTTCTATATAGTTTTCATTAATATAATTATTTAAATGCATACTGCACTCTAGCACATGCATTGTTGTACATATTAGTTGACTGGAGAACTGCTGTGCAAAATTCGCAGAGGTGTGACTGTTGAATGATGGCTGTTTTCATGGGCTATTTCAGAAAGTACAAATTAAGTAGTTAGCCTCGAAATGTGAATTGAATCAAATTTCACTCCACCCCCCTCAGCATCACAGAGAGACTGCTCCACTGAAATTATCTTGGTTCGTTTACCTATTCTGGAAGTTAAGCCAAGAACCAACTAGCAGTGCTATGAGGACAATGCGGTTCTGAGGTAGTGGGCCAGTGCTTCTGAAATGACAATCTCCCACTTTCCCTTGGCTAACTGCTTTTGAAACTGGAGAAGAGAGCCTAACACGGCTGTCAACATGAAATAAGGAAAAACTTCAAGTATACAAATAAAACAAAGAAATAATAACCCCGTTGCTGTCTCTGCAATGCACAGAATGGTGCTCTTTCACAAATAGTGATAAACTGAGAGGCACTGAAATTGGCAGATTTGTTCATGCCTAGTGCAGACAACATTGAGTTAGATGGGCCAGTGGTCTGACACAGTATAATTCAGCTTCCCTAGGTTCCTAGACATAAGAAAGCAAGGATTTTGTTTTTAACCAGAATGGGAGATAACATACCCTCCAACATTTATCTGATGAAAATAGGGACATCCTATTCAGTAATAGTAGTAGTAACAACAACAACAACAACCCACACATTTGACTGGGTTGCCCCAGCCATGCTGGACAGCTTCCAACACCTATAAAAACAGAACAATACATTAAACATAAAAACTTCCCTGTACAGGACTGCCTTCAGATGTCTTCTAAAGGTTGTATAATTACTTATCTCCTTGGCTTGGGGGTCATACAGCTTCATACCCTCCAATATTTCTCTGATGAAATAGGGTCATCCTAAGGAAAAGTGGGACATTCTGGGATCAAATCAGAAACTTGAATGACTTGCCCTGGAACTCCACCAAAACCCACTGCTGACTCTAGGTCCCCCTGCCCTCAGCTGCATTCTAGAGCTGAACAAGAACCCCACAATCTGCCCTATGGCTTTGATCAATGCCACACTGGATCAGCCTAGTTTGCCCTTTGCAACCCCAGGGGCCAACCACTACACCCCAGATCCATCCTCCAAACAATTTAGGGGAGCAGGACTAAGGATTTTTAAAGGGTTTTGAAACCCAATATTAACATACCACACAGGATCAGATCACTACGACTAATAGCTGGTAAGTAGGAGAATCTGATCATGTGTAGTGTTGCTTTGCAAGCGCCTTCCCTGCTGAAGGGTGCTGGCAAAGCAACACTCACAACACACAGGATCGATGCCTCTACTTAGCACATGCTGATCCTGTGAGGCAGGATGTCAGGCAGGAAGGAGAGTTGCAGCATTGGGAATGCCTTCTCCTGGGAAGACACTGGGCAGTAGGTCTTGGCCTTTTCCTGTGGTTTTCCTGCTCTGCCAACCTCTTCCTGCCTGATGCCCCACCCCCTGACCAGCACAGAATGCTCTGGGCCAACCCAACCCCACCCACCATGATCCATGTCTTTGTGCACCTGACTCATCCAAGGCCCTGCAAATATACCTGACTTTGGCTTGGCCAAATCCAGTGCACAGCCCCATAGTGTACAGTCCAACACTGATCCTGAAAGTTGGTTGAGTGACAATGTGTAGGGTTGCCAACTCTTCAATGAGCCACTGCAGCAAGATGCGCAGGAAACCATATTTGTCTCAGTGCTGTGAAAAGCTTTGCCGGCTGATCCCTGAACCTCACACGATGACAGGGTAGCAGGCCAGGCTGTGTTTGTGTCCCTTCATCCAGTTGGCAACTCCAATCCCATGTGTTGCGCAACCTTGGCACAACTGGGGAGACACTACTCTGCAGCTGTGCTGCACGCGGCGCTTTGAATGACTATGCAAATTGGCTCTACTCACAGAGATTGTGTCCTGACACCTGCCTCGGAAGGCCCACAAGGCTGCAACAGACGTAAGCAGATATTGTTCCTTATGAAGCACACCTGGCTCGCCGCACATCTGTCTCAGCTTGAAGTTAAAGGTAAAATTATTTAGCTCGACATAATCCAAATAGCCTCTTGCTTTCAAATCAGCATGCTCTGTGGGGCTCCAGCTGTCATTCGCCAACAGTGAATTAGATACGGGGGTTAAGCTGATTCCTTTCATCGACGGGGTGAGTGAACAAAGTTTCAACAACATTATATCATATCTACAACGAGGAGCTGTAAGATGCAGTTGCTCAGCACAGTGTGATGCTATCTTAATCACGCAGAGGAGTTGGCTTTTGCCACCCGCGCATGTAAAGCAATGAAAGGAATGAGCTTCGTTTATATTCCTCTCTCAGATCTTTTATTTAAGACCCGCTACTTGGCTTAGTATGAGACGGTTACAGAGGGGATCGAATGCAAAAAGGTAAATCAGTGTCCTACTGAAAAATAGCTTAACAGCCTGAGGAGTTCAGATCAAAATTACCCCCATGCACACAGGCTGCACAAAAGGAATGGCTCTTTCCCAATAGGCTTTTTTGTCCTTTGTGCATTTGGAAATTGTATCGCGTATTTGGGACCAACGCCTGTGCAGTATCTGTTTGATAAGTGTCTTCTCACACTCCAAGGTCCTATCGAGGCAATTTGCATTCAAGCAGGAGCGAAATCAGCTGGGCTGGTTTCATTGTTTCGTAGAATAGGGAAAGAGTGTGAAAATATATACAGGCCTTACAGATGGCGTGGCTTGTTAGTCCTGAACATAGATACACGTGGAAGCATTGTTTTGACTCTTAATGGAGAGAGAGAGAGAGAAACACACACATTCACGCATGCGTCCTCCAATCTATTAATAGAAGTGAATTCACGGTTTGGTTGGGCTGGAATAATTAGTCATTCTTGAAAGAGAATCAGAGAGGACAGAGTTTTCTTTTCTTTTTTCTTTGAATGTGGAAGAGCTGAGAGGTTTCATGTTTTGAGAAAGGAAATTGTTCCCCTTCACGACGGTGCCTCCAAAAGGCTTGTGATGGGCTTGTCAAAAAAGATCTGTTCTTTTTCTTTTCTTTCTTAATAGGCACAAAGCTAATGGTGGACTTGAAATGAGATTACTTTGCCACCATGTGAGAAAGGTCCTTTTGGGGGCCGGTTGCCCGCATACAGCTGCACCGATCGTGGAGCACTCGGCCCAAAGGTCGTTTATTATGAAATCATAAAGTCCAACTTTAAAAGTCAGCAGCCGTCTAGCATAATGTTATTCTATAGCAGATTTAAATTATCACGGAGAGAAAGAAACCCAATCCAATTTCCTCCTGAAAATATGCAGGAGGGAAATAACTATTCCCCCCCCCCCTTGGACAACATTGCCCATTGCCCAACTCTTTATTTATTTAGGAGGGCTCAACTGAATATGCTACCCAAAATAAAACTGTTGTTCCTTGGCCTTCCTTTAGTGAAGAACTTTAACTTTCCCCACAGCCATGCACACCTCCCCTTATACTCTTTTAAGTTAGGCCTCTATATTAAGTTGGCATGAATCTGAAAGCTGTGGCCTGGATCAGCTGAATAGCGGGGTGGGGCTGTCAGAGCATAAGCTGTGTGTGTGATTGTTGGAGAGAGCATGACAAAACCCCACACATGCTACTAATCACAATCTTGATAACAATGCCCATGTGGCTGTATTTTATATATATAAAAAAAATAGATATAGTTACATGCAACCTACCATATTTACCAGACTCTAATGTGCCATTAGAGGGACGCAGGTGGCGCTGTGGTCTAAACCACAGAGCGTAGGGCTTGCCGATCAGAAGGTCAGCAGTTTCGAATCCCAACGGTGGGGTGAGCTTCTGTTGCTTGGTCCCTGCTCCTGCCAACCTAGCAGTTCAAAAGCATGTCAAAGTGCAAGTAGATATATAGGTACTACTCCGGCGGGAAGGTAAATGGTGTTTCCATGCACTGCTCTGGTTCTCCAGCCACATGACCCGGAAGCTGTCTGTGGATAAATGCCTGCTCCCTTGGCCAGTAAAGCGAGATGAGCGCCGCAACCCCAGAGTCGTCCGCAACTGGACCTAATGGTCAGGGGCCCTTTACCTTTACCTTTAATATGCCATTGAATCCAATACCCACCTCAGTTTTCAAAACCTTGAAACCAAAAATCATTTGCTATGTCAGCGGTGTTTTTCAAGCTTGCAATCAAATCTAATGCACACACTAATTTTCGCAAAATAATTCGGCCAAAAAAGGTGTGCATTACATTTGAGTAAATACAGTATTAAGCATGGGATAGAATGCTTTCTTCTTATTATTATTACATAGGGAGAGCGTGCTGGATCAGGCATGTAATGGCCCATCTAGTCCAGCATTCTGATCTCACAGTGGCCAACAAGGTGCCCAAGAGAAGCCTGCAAGGGGGACCCATGTGCAGAAGCACTCTCTTCTCTTGTGATTTCCAGCAAATGGTATTCAGAAGTTCTCCTGCCTCTGACGTCCATGAATGTGTCTTATCCTCTTTTAAAGCCATCCAAATTAGTGGCCATCGTTGCCTCCTATGGGAACGAGTTCCATTGTTTAACTATGTGCTGCGTGAAGAAGTACTTTACAGTTGTAGGACCCTTTATGGTGTATAATTCGACCCCGTTTGACTGTGACAAGGGGTAGGTTTAGCCCCCAAAGCAACTAGGATTGCTTTGTTTTACAGAACTCAGTGGCAGCCACTGAAAACTGAGCCCAACTGCGTATGCATATGTGGGAAACCACTTTTTCCTCCAGCCTGAAGTCCACATTGATTTCTGGGCCACATGCCAGTGGTGTGCGGGGCCAAAGGCAAAAGTGGATGGAACAACGGATGTAATTTTTTTTTATATAGAATATTTATTTTAAAAAATTATAATAACACAATAAGGATACAAAAAAAGAAAAAGTAACAAAAATACAAAATAAAAATAATTAAAAACACACAGATTTTCCATTGCTTATTTTCCTTTAGCTTGTTTCCCAGACCTCCTCTTACCTCCCTTTTTTGTATTCCACTTCAGATTGTTGGTTCAGCAAATCCTTACCATTAAATTTTTACCTGTTTCTAACCCCTTTTTTTCATACTCTTAAAGCATTACAGCTGGAAACCACTTAATTTCTATCCAACATCAGTCTAACATTCATTAATTTTACAATATTTCTGTAGGTAGTCTTTAAATTTCTTCCAATCTTCTTCCACCGACTCTTCTCCCTGGTCCCGGATTCTGCCAGTCATTTCTGCCAATCCCATATAGTCCATCACCTTCGTCTGCCATTCTTCCAGAGTGGGTAGGTCTTGCAATAAGTATTCTTGCTGCTTTGTATTCCAGTACTTTGCAATAAGTATTCTTGCTGCTGTTGTAGCATACATAAAGAAAGTTGTGTCCTTCTTTGGCACCAGTCGGCCGACCATGCCCAGGAGAAAGGCCTCTGGTTTCTTCAGGAAGGTATATTTAAATACCTTTTTCATTTCATTATAGATCATTTCCCAGAAGGCCTTGATCCTTGGGCACATCCACCAAAGGTGAAAGAATGTACCTTCAGTTTCTTTACATTTCCAACATTTATTATCGGGCAAATGATAATTTTTTGCAAGCTTGACTGGGGTCATGTATATCATTTTCATAATATTCTCTCTTAAGGCATTACATGCCATGAATTTCATACCTGTGTTCCAGTTTTTAATATGATCCTGGAATGTCCCACTTTTCCTTAAAGGTACCCCTGCCCGTACGGGCCAGTCGTGTCCGACTCTAGGGTCGTGCGCCCATCTCACTTAAGAGGCCAGGGGCCAGCGCTGTCTGGAGACACTTCCAGGTCACGTGGCCAGTGTGACGAAGCTGTTCTGGCGAGCCAGCACCAGCACAGCACACGGAAACGCCATTTACCTTCCCGCTATGAAGCGGTACCTATTTGTCTACTTGCACTTAAGGGTGCTTTCGAACTGCTAGGTGGGCAGGAGCTGGGACCGAAAGACGGGAGCTCACCCCACCGCGGGGATTCGAACCGCCGACCATGCGATCGGCAAGTCCTAGGCACTGAGGTTTTACCCACAGTGCCACCCGCGTTCCATCACTTTTCCTTAGAATGTCCCTATTTTCATTGGAGAAATATTGGAGGGTATGGAGTTATGCAACCCCCCGAGCCAAGGAGATAAGTAACTATACAACCTTCAGAAGAAGAAGAAGAAGAAGAGTTTGGATTTGATATCCCACCTTTCACTCCCTTTAAGGAGTCTCAAAGCGGCTAACATTCTCCTTTCCCTTCCTCCCCCACAACAAACACTCTGTGAGGTGAGTGGGGCTGAGAGACTTCAGAGAAGTGTGACTGGCCCAAGGTCACCCAGCAGCTGCATGTGGAGGAGCGGAGACGCAAACCCAGTTCCCCAGATTACGAGACTACTGCTCTTAACCACTACACCACACTGGAAAAATGAGAAGACACCTAAAGGCAGCCCTGTATTGGGAAGTTTAAAAAAAATGTTTAATATATTATTATACTTTTATAGGTGCTGAAAGCCGTCCAGAGTGGCTGGGGCAACCCAGTCAGATGGGTGCAGTATTAATAATAAAATTCTTATTATTATGGAATAGGATGTTCCTGATTTCACCAGAGAAATGTTGAAGGGTATGTGCTTGTGGGTTTTCCGCACTGGCATCTGGTTGGCCATTCATCTCCAGCAAGGGCTGGAGGAAAACTCCTGCCTGAAACCCTGGAGAGCTGCTGCCAGTCAGTGCAGATGACAGTGAGCTATAAAGGTCTGACTTGGAATAAGGCCTTCCTTCCTATGTTAAAGGAGTAATTTCTGAAATGTTGTGCCTGTACTAGTTGTGTCAGACCCCCCATACAGTTCAGAAACATGTGTAAACTGTGCATAAAAAAGTGAAATTGAGATACTGAATGGTTAAAAAACAACAACCCCAAATTCACAAGGCCATCAATGGTGATTAGCAATAATGACTATCCTCTGCCTCCATGGCCAGAGGCAGTAATGTTTGCTGGAAGCCATAGTAAGGTAAAGCGACCCCTGACCATTACGTCCAGTCGTGACCGACTCAGGGGTTGCGGTGCTCATCTCGCTTTATTGGGCGAGAGAGCTGGCATACAGCTTCCGGGTCATGTGGCCAGCATGACTAAACTGCTTCTCGCGAACCAGAGCAGCGCACGGAAACACTGTTTACCTTCCCGCCGGAGTGGTAACTATTTATCTACTTGCAATCTGATGTGCTTTCAAACTGCTAGGTTGGCAGGAGCAGGGACCAAGCAATGGGAGCTCACCCCGTTGTGGGGATTTGAACCGCCAACCTTCTAATCGGCAAGTCCTAGGCTCTGTGGTTTAACCCACAGCGCCACCCGCATCCCTGCTGGAAGCCATAGGAGGAGACAGTTGCTCTTGTGCTTGGGTCCTGCTTGTGGGTTTCGTATAGGCATCTGGTTGGCCACTGTGAGAACACAATGCTGGACTAGATGGGCCAGTGGCCTGATCCAGAAGGCTCTTATGTTCTTAGAAATGCATGTTAAGGAGAAATGCTTGGAAAATGTGTATATTAAGAGAAATGCACATTCAAATGATGATGAACTCTTATGAGAGGTGTGTTTTTTTTTAAAAAAAAGGAATAAAAATCACAAGCTGATGTCCAAATGTAGAGAACTGAATTTGAGACTGGAAAAACGAGAAACTGAGATATCCTGAAATTAACAGCTTCTTCCATCCCATATTGGGTGGGGAGATAGGGTGCACATAGCTGACTCAGTGTAATGTTCCTAGGTGCACATCTATTCAAACTCAGGGTGCTCAATTTGGTTTGAATGGCATCCCATCAAAATAGCTCAAATAATAACAATGGGAACCTTTCTCTCCTCGTTGCAGGCTATTAAAACTCTTTATAATTCTCTCCCATTTGGCAGCACACAATATCTGAAGACTAGACCCCCAGGATGCTCTTCAGAAAAAAAAGTTACATAAACAACCACGAACCCCAGGCAGAGAAAATGTATGCTTTGAATGTGTTCAAACTATCCATATTAAGTCAGTTTAGCACTTTGATTAAAGAGCTTAATCAATCACCATCCCAAGCTGCTTATTAATCACTTTATCAAGCGGTTGATGCATTGCTGGTTTTAATAGAATCCATTTATTTTGATTTCTACCTACTTCATCTTTCTAAAGGGGTTTCGGAATCGGCTGTGATAAAAAAGAGAGGGAGGGAAGGAGGGAGGGAGGGTGCATCTAAACACTAGGAAGGAAGCTAAGAGCTCACTCTCTCACGTTCCATTATCAACACACCACACTGACGTAGCCAATTTATTAAGGGTAGGAAAAAAAGAAGACACAGAGAAGCCTTCGTTGGACTGAGTCTTTTGGTGAGCTTCACAGTTTAACTCAGATAAACAGAGGCCATTCGTTTGCTTTCACACCTGACACCTTCATGATATACGATCCTAATAAGATTAATCTCTCCCCCCTCCCCCGCTTTACAAAAATTACATCCAGCATACAGGCTTGTGTCTATCCCAATACTGGTCACTGTCTGAAGTTGTCTTGTGGTAAAGATGGTGGTAAGAGTCTTTTAAAAAAATTAAATCACATCCTTCTTACAAAAATAAATGTTCCATTTCCATATTTCCTTCCCCTGTAATCGGTGGTGGAATTAGGTAATTTTAGATTCAAGACTTAATGAGCAGTCTTTATATAAGGAGTGTTGTATATCAGGCCTGGGGGTCAAATGTGGCCATTCAAGTCTTTCTGTCTGGCCCTCAGAACTTTCCCCAGGTCACACCCTCTCACTGTCCCCACTTCATGTCCCAGCAGTTTTTGCCTGGCTGGAATGTGCCTTTGCATTCTGACAATGCCTCCATACCCTCCAACGTTTCTCCAATGAAAATAGGGACGTCCTATTCAACAACAACAATAACTTTATTATTTATACCATGCCCATCTAAGTGGGCTGCCCTGACCACTCTGGGCA
Organism: Podarcis melisellensis; assembly: GCF_964234715.1. Classification (NCBI taxonomy): domain Eukaryota; kingdom Metazoa; phylum Chordata; class Lepidosauria; order Squamata; family Lacertidae; genus Podarcis; species Podarcis melisellensis. The sequence goes on from NC_138546.1 coordinate 30,751,940, forward strand.
GCTTCTAACATATATGAAAGCATAATAAAACATTAGACATTAAAAAAAAAATGCTTCCCTATACAAGGCTCCCTTCAGATGTCTTTTAGAGGCTGTATAGTTACGTATCTCCTTGACTCGGGAGTTGCATAACTCCATACCATCCAACATTTCTCCAATGAAAATAAGGGGATCTTAAGAAAAAGCGGGACATTCAGGGATCAAATCAGAAACTGGGAAGGCTTCTGTAAATCCAGGGCTGACTCTGGAAAATAGGGACACTTGGAAGGTTTGTGCCTCTTGCTAATCTAGATTCAAGGACAGAGGTTAATGAATGTATGCAGAAACTTGGCTACTGTTTGAACGTAACATGTCCATCTGTTGTTCTGCCCACTTTTGCCCATGCCTAACACTGCCATGTGGCCCTCAAAGGTTGCCCAGAAAGGAATGTGGCCCCGAGGCTGAAAATGGATCCCCTGCTTTAGATGGTGGCACACAGGGCTTTTTTTCAGCAGGAACTCTCTGGAACTCAGTTCTGGCACCTCTCAGGTGGGTGCCACTGCTATTATAAGACAACAAGGGTGGTGTTCATGGTGAGTTTTGGCAAAACATTTTACAGAGAATAATTCTATACCATGCTTTATAATTTTGTCACTCTCATCGAAACTCCTTATATGTGAAGTGACTACTAAATCTTCTTCTTCTTCTTCTTCTTCTTCTTCTTCTTCTTCTTCTTCTTCTTCTTCTTCTTCGGCTATCAAAGGATAGCTCTCTGTTTGACAGAGTCCATTATTTAAAGGGCTGTCAATTCACAGTCCAGTTTAAAGATGAAAAGAAAGAAAGATGGTGAACATACGAAATGCATCAATTTCCACTCCATTTTCCAATTGAATTCTCTGACATGCCTATATCTGATCACCAAATTTTAGATTTCTAGGTGGTGTGATAGGTCCATATGGAGGTTTCAGCACAGGGTATTTATAAACGATACTTGGTTATTTGGTCTTGGTACATTTTATGGTATTTTAAAAATTATTAAATGATTTGTATTTGTGTTGTAACGTTCCTTGAGCCATTACAATTGGATGCTATAATAACGCAAACAACAGCCAACAGAGTGGTCACTTTTTCCTGAGGTAACTTTTCATTTGCCAGTCACATTACCTGTGCTTTGATTTCAACTAGACAGGGAGAGGCAAATCAAGATTTCCTGTAACTTCTGCATGTTTTCTGCACCCCCACCTTCCCCGCCAATGATCTTCCATTCTGTTTATGAATTACTCTCTGGTTTCTTTGCTGTTTTTAAAGATTTCAAAATTCAAATGCTGCTGAGAACTGAAAAACAACAGTCCAAAGGCTTGCATAGTCCATGCGTTCACCATGCTTGCATTTTCTTTTCACACACTGGGATTGTCGAAGACATCAAACATGATGTTTCTACCAGAGCAAGACATTCCCAGAACCCACCATGTGTTCTTCAGCAGTTTCCCCAAGAGTGCAGGATTCCAATAGTCAAGGATCAGCTCTGGTCTATTTTGGGGAGGGGAGCGAGGAGGCAAACCGCTAAAATAGAGAAAATGAAAATCAAGCAGGTCTGTTCCAGGAGACCTTTGCAAAGGTAATGAAATCAACAGATGCCCTTCCTGCCTGCCCCACAACTCCTCCCCCTTCCCCTCTAGTGATCTTCTCAGTCTCACTCCATTTAAAAACGAAACGTCTGCAGGCTGTTTCTAATCATTTTGTCAGTCTGATACTCATCTTCTGAAACCAAATCCTTCTTCACCTTTAGGAGTACACGTAGAATAGTGATATGTAAGCAGCTCAAAGTCATGTGAGGTGTGTGTGTGTGTGTGTGTGTATGTGTGTGTATATATATATATATATATATGCAGGTTTTGGTGTCCTCGGGTGTCTTCCCGTGTAAAAGTTGGGGTGTCTAGGCGACGTTTCGACGAGGTCTCACTCGTCATCTTCAGGCTGGTGCTTTCGGCTTCTTGTTACTGGAACAGAGCAGGATCTCAGTGTTTGAGTTCCTATAAATACTGTTGAGGGGGTGTGGTGTATAGCCTCCAATGTTCTGGGCAGAGAGGAAGTTCCCAGGCTAGTGTGCCTTTTCTTCTTTTGTTCCTTAATTAAACGTCGCCTAGACACCCCAACTTTTACACGGGAAGACACCCGAGGACACCAAAACCTGCATTCCTGTACCCGTGAAAATCTACGAAAGCATATATATATATATATATATATATATTTGCTTTCGTAGATTTTCACGGGTACAGGAATGCAGGTTTTGGTGTCCTCGGGTGTCTTCCCGTGTAAAAGTTGGGATGTCTAGGCGACGTTTCGACGAGGTCTCACTCGTCATCTTCAGGCTGGTGCTTTCGGCTTCTTGTTACTGGAACAGAGCAGGATCTCAGTGTTTGAGTTCCTATAAATACTGTTGAGGGGGTGTGGTGTATAGCCTCCAATGTTCTGGGCAGAGAGGAAGTTCCCAGGCTAGTGTGCCTTTTCTTCTTTTGTTCCTTAATTACTTGAGGGATATCTTGAGTGATTTCTTGGGTGATATCCTGAGTACCACTTAGGTGGGTCATTAGGTGTGGATTAGTTGCTAAAGTCTTTGTGTCTTGACCTCTTGAACTTTGTGAAGAGTTTTTCTGAGAAGATGGCTGTACTGCACTTAGTTGTGCTCTGGCTTGGCTTCGTGTATAGGGGCGAGCTGTGGTTTTGTGGCCTGTGTCAGCCAGATCTGTGTAGGGATTGCAGGGGATGCTGCCCCCCCCCCTGCAATCCCTACACAGATCTGGCTGACACAGGCCACAAAACCACAGCTCGCCCCTATACACGAAGCCAAGCCAGAGCACAACTAAGTGCAGTACAGCCATCTTCTCAGAAAAACTCTTCACAAAGTTCAAGAGGTCAAGACACAAAGACTTTAGCAACTAATCCACACCTAATGACCCACCTAAGTGGTACTCAGGATATCACCCAAGAAATCACTCAAGATATCCCTCAAGTAATTAAGGAACAAAAGAAGAAAAGGCACACTAGCCTGGGAACTTCCTCTCTGCCCAGAACATTGGAGGCTATACACCACACCCCCTCAACAGTATTTATAGGAACTCAAACACTGAGATCCTGCTCTGTTCCAGTAACAAGAAGCCGAAAGCACCAGCCTGAAGATGACGAGTGAGACCTCGTCGAAACGTCGCCTAGACATCCCAACTTTTACACGGGAAGACACCCGAGGACACCAAAACCTGCATATATATATATATATATATATATATATGCCAAGCAAGGGCTGCCTGTGTAAGGGAGAAAAAGAAAATCAATATGTTAGAAGAAAAGGTCAGAGTGGGGAAAGCGACATGAAACAGCGCTTCGTGAAGGATATTGTTCCCTTCGTCTCTTTTGAAGTTCCTTTACCCTTGTGGGTGAGCCTGAGAACACATATATTCCCTTCTGGGATGGAAGCTCTGTCTTCCCATTGCTTCCTACCTTCTTTGAAATGGACATTTTTCCTCCCCCCCCCCCATATAATTTCTCTTTCTCTGTCCCTCGCCCTTGTTCTGGGCTTGCCAACCCCAAGTGCCATTGCAGGGAGCGGCACCCCTAGCCAAGGCCTGCCTGGGCAGGATGAGCAAACGCTGCTCGCAGAATGGATTGGCCTCTCTTTTTCGAGCGGCCCTCCATTTGCTCCTTGAGGAGGGCAGAGCCGTTCTGTTCTCACCACTCAAAAAGGGTCAGGAGCATCTCCTTGCTCCTTGTTCCCTGCCCTTATCTTTCCCCCGAAACCCCCACCCCACCCCACCCCTCGGCTTCATGCCCACCCCTCCCTTCTCCCCCTCTCTCTCTTGCTTGTGTGTAGTTTTAAAGTATCCTATAACCCCTTTTTAGTCTCCCAACACATTTACCCACAATTAACAATCAAGCAGCTCTTACTCCATTCAGCCCGTCATTCACTCCTTGCCTCATTTTGCTTGCATCTCTCTTGATCTGCCATTGTACCCAAAGCTGTTTGCACCACCCTATCCTGCCCTTCTTACCAACCACAGGAGGATGGGGGGAGGGAGGGAGAGAAAAAGAGAGGCAGAGGGAAAGGAACACAGTATTCAGATGCTGAATAGCAAATTGCTCTTGAGTGTTCTTGCTCCCCCCCTCCTGTTTTTCCCCTCCCCCTTTGGAAGGACAAGTCCACTCTCCTTTTTCGGTGGGCAGTGTTGCAGCCAGGCAGCCGTGCCCCTGCAGTGATCCGATGTGGGGGTGGGAAGTTGACACACACACCCCCCTCATGCCGTCCTGGCTAAGCTAGCCTCAACTTCACCTAGCACTAGGTGGGACTTGGTGTGGATAAAGATTGTAGGGTCTAACATCAGTAAGAAGCACCCTGGCACTAATAGATACCCCAAATACACCTCCAGGCTTCCACAGAACGTCAGGGTCTCCTGGCTGACAAGAAGTGGCATGAAATGGCATGAATTCATGCCCATCGTGACAATGAGAAGTGCGTTGAATGGCATCCCTCATGTGTTGGTCATTTAGCTGGGCAAAAATGACTTGGTTCTAAGGAAGGGCATTGACCTAACCTGGAACACTAAAGAGGATTTTGATAAGCTTGCTGCCCTGTACCCAGACTTCACCATAATTTGGTCCCAGCTGCTGGAGAGGCATTGCTGGCATGATTGCCCTGACCTGGTTGCCATTAATAAAGCTAGAAAGAAAGCAAACCGTGCAGTTGTACAAAAGGTGCAACACTTGAAAGGCTGTGTGATACATCACCCTCCCATCACCTTCAACCAGGAGGCCTTATGCCATAATGATGGGGCACACGTTTCCGATGTTGGCAACGAATGACATGAATGACATGACAGAGGGCACCAGAGATTGGTTGCAGGTGTGAGGGTGTTCGCAGCAAGCTGTTTGGGCTTGAGTGGTGGTTAGGCATTGGGTAAGCCTTTGTTTGGATGGAGGGGAGGTTGTAGACTTTGCCTGCCCCTTCTCATTAAGGCAGGTATGTCCAAAGCCCATTTCAGAGGCCTAATCCGGCCTGCCAGTCAGTTTAATCCAGCCCCTGTGGCAGTTTATTTCCTGGGGTAAAATCCTCCTGGGGTAAAAAAATCCCTCAACAACTTCAACAACTTTGGTCGGCCCTTTGGTCGACCCTTTGGTTGGCCCCCACAGCCCTTCACTTCATCAAATCTGGCCCTCTTTGGAAAAAGTTTGGACACCACTGCAAGGGTATCCTGTTAAAGGGATCCAGGGGTGTGGATCTTATCCGATGTCCAGACGTGGGCTAGGGCCATGCCACGACCCCAACGGGGATGCCTTAGGGTGCTCCTATTTGATGTAAGTCATAGGGCTCCCCCTATTGGTGGTTTACCAATATGGACTCCCTGCAGACGGGTGGGAGCTGAGATATAGCCTGACTTCACCCAATCCCTAAGCCAAACCACTCACATCTGTGGCCAATAAAGTTGTGGCCTATTTGAACCCATAAACCAAAATACTCATGTCCGTGTGTTTATTAATCACTAGGGAACTGCAGGTCACGGGGCTTTGGCACGTAAGGGAGGCCCTGAAAGCAACTATACATTTTGCTTAGTGCTCTTGAAAACAAGCGTTTCACACCTGAAGCTTTTCTCACTAGCCCAGAAGGACCCCCTTCAAACCGTTTAATTGCCAATTGCTTCAGAGCCTTTAAAAAAAAAAAAAAGGAGGGGGGGGGGAGTCCATTATGTCAGGCAGCTCTATGGCGAGCGACAAAAGTATGTGGGAAATGAAAGAGTCCTTCTTCCAGGGCCAACGCAGCATTAAAAAGAAGAAGAGGAGAAGGGAGGAGGAGGAGGGTGGGCAGAGAGAAAAGAAATACAGATCACTGCCTTGCTTGTTATTAGCAGGCAGTCACTGCCCCCCACCCCCTTTCTTTAAAAAAAGATGTAATTTCCATTTTGTCTTTTCACAAGCACATGCATGTGTGACCCAGTATGTGTACACAAAGGAAGACTAAGAAGGATAAACATGTAGAAGATGCACAGAAAGAAAATATCTCAATATTCAACTCTGTATCATGCTCATAGACTTTCCATTGTTTGTGGAAGAACAGTGGGAATGGTCTTTCTTTCGCTTAAGGTAGAAACATTGACAAAAGGAAGAACGAAGCTCTGGGGATTTTATGAGAGCATATGCTACTCAGGTCCAACATATCTCCTGCTTTGGAGGCATGCCCCATCTTCCATGGTGTTGGGAAACCAAGGGTTCCCATCTCAGGTCTAGTAGAAATGTGTAAATTAATCCCAAGAAATTAGATGGTTTTGAGGAGGGAAACTAAACAAAAACAAAAAAAGTACACAGGAAGCAAGTTTGAAAGTCAAGGCTATGAATAATCTTGGGTATTTTTTAAACCCACCACCAGTAGGGATGGAGGAGAGTTTTGAGTGGTCTACGTTTTTAAAGAGAACCTACTTGATTCACACCACCGGAATCAAAAAGTAATTATCTACTGAGAGATCAAGCAAGAGTAGCAGTGTTGTATTGCCCCTCTCCCAGTACCATAGGGGGCACTATCAAGAAATGATATCCTTAGCTGAGTTATTTAAAAATACATGGTTATAGAGGAGGGATAGCTTTTCTGGAGCAAGCTAGCAATGTCTACAAAGGTCAACAAATGTGGTTAAGCTGCCAAAATAATATTGTTGCACATCACCCCAATCTCCAAACGGTGACAGAGTGCTTTTCTCAGGATTTAGTTTCCTTGGAATGAGGGTCAGAAAAGACTGTAGAATCTTTACACATCAACACCCAAACAGATCTTGCTTCCTCATTCTGTGTCCAGCAGAACCCCCAAGTCTAGCACAGAGCAAAATATCTCTCTTTCAGTATCCACCTTCCAGTGTCCACCTTCCATCTCTCACACACAGCAACTCTGGCTTCCACCTAAGATTACATGGCGTCCCACCAGGTGAGTGGAGTGAGGAAAATGCTTACCCCTCCCTTCTGGAGTGCACCATCACTTAGCTCATTCTTTGAAATGCTGATGGGCACTTAACTGGCCAGCTGTAGTTATGACCTTGACAAAGGGACTAGTCTGACCTATCCACCAGGTTCTGTTTTACACATTATAATCTCACAGATACAGGATCACAAGAATTGGAAGTCACACAGGCCATCATCCAGACTGCCCCCTGTCTCCAACTCATAACCCTATGATGCCAACTTTGTCAGAGGAAGTTGCCTTATGCCAAGTCACATTGCTGTCCATCTAATTCAGCAGCACCTAGCATCATTGTCAGAAGTTCCACTGGAATTCAGAGAGGCCAGGTTTGGTTTATTGAACATGAACATCACTTTTCACAACAAAAGTCCTGGAGCAATTTACCATAATAATAATAAAATCAACAATTACAATATGTAAACATAGATTCAGGTAGGTAGCTGGTTTGGTCTGAAGTAGTCGAAATAAATAAAAAATTTGTCCAGTAGCACCTTAGAGACCAACTAAGTTTGTTCTGGGTATAAGATTTCGTGTGCATGCCCTCTTCTTCAGATACACTGAAACAGAAGTCACCAGACCCTTATATATACAGTGGTACCTCGGGTTACATACGCTTCAGGTTACATACGCTTCAGATTACAGACTCCGCTAACCCAGAAATAGTGCTTCAGGTTAAGAACTTTGCTTCAGGATGAGAACAGAAATCATGTTCTGGCGGTGCGGCGGCAGTAGGAGGCCCCATTAGCTAAAGTGGTGCTTCAGGTTAAGAACAGTTTCAGGTTAAGAACAGACCTCCGGAACGAATTTAGTACTTAACCTGAGGTACCACTGTAGTGGGAGGGTGGGGGTTTTCTCAGACGGGTAATAGGAAATGGGTGATTGACTCAATGGGTACGGTAAACCTGTTGATGACTGTTAACAACTGCAATTAGTCCTACAGGAAAAAGCAAGGAATGGTATGCAGATGACAAAAAATAGCTTTAGCATATGTAATGAGACAAGAATCCAATATCTCTATTCAGACCAGGTCTCTCCATAGTTTTCAGTTTAGTAATAAGTTGTAATTCAGCAACTTCTCTTTCAACTCTATTTCTGAAATTCTTTTGTAATAAGACAGCTGCTTTGAGATCCTGTATTGAATGTCCTGGGAGATTGAAGTGTTCTCCTATTGGCTTCTCTGTCTTGTGATTTCTGATGTCAGATTTATGTCTATTTATCCTTTGGTGTAGGGTTTGGCCTGTTTGTCCAATATAGAGAGCTGAAGGGCACTGCTGGCATTTGATGGCATTCACAATGTTAAAAGATGAGCAATTAAATAGGCTTGAGATGGTGTGTTTGATGTTGTTGGGTCCAGTGATGGTGTTGTCTGGGTTTATGTGGCAGCAAAGTTAGCATCTGGGTTTCTTTCAGGCTCTGGTACCAGTGTCCATGTTAAGTCTGGTTGCCGTATTATTGTGCATGAGGAGTTGTTTGAGGTTGGGTAGCTGTCTGTATGAAATGAAAGGTCTTCCTCCCAGAGCTTGAGAAAGAGAACTGTTGTTGTCTAGGTTGTAAATCTCTGATGATGTGCTGAACTGTTTTAACTTGGGAGCTGTATGTGATTACTAGTAAAAAGGTAAAGGGACCCCTGACCATTAGGTCCAGTCGTGGTCGACTCTGGGGGTTGCGGCGCTCATCTCGCTTTATTGGCCGAGGGAGCCAGCATACAGCTTCCAGGTCATGTGGCCAGCATTACAAAGACGCTTCTGGCAAACCAGAGCAGCGCACGGAAACACCGTTTACCTTCCCGCCAGAGCGGTACTTATTTATCTACTTGCACTTTTATGTGCTTTCGAACTGCTAGGTTGGCAGGAGCAGGGACCGAGCAATGGGAGCTCACCCCGTTGTGGGGATTTGAACCACCGACCTTCTGATCGGCAAGCCCTAGGCTCTATGGTTTAACCCACAGCGCCACCCGCTGATTACTAGTGGTGTTCTGTTATTTTCTCCTTTGGGTCTGTCCTGCAGCAAGTTCTCTCTGGATTTGTTGATGTGTTGTTCATTAGGTGGATATTTTAGTTCCAAAAAGGTTTGCTGTAGATCTCTTAGTCTGTTTCCTCCCTAGTCTATGTCATTTCCACATGTTCAATTCCATCTTTCTGTTCTGATTCATCTCAGCATTAATTTGCACATTCAAAAAAATCTCAATATATGCAATAAATATGCATCACCTACAAAAGCTGGTATACGGTTGAACCAATGAAATTCATCACAACAGATTATATGGGCACACATAACTGACACACAACAAAGTGGTAGTTAAATTTCAGGCTGGCAGTTGGAAAGAATAGTGGAGTCGGATAAAAGGATTGTTTTTCTTTATTGATATTGTGAATGATGACAGCGAACCTGAGTCAAGAACAAAGAAAGTGGGTTCTAAAGCAGTTTATCTACTTTTGCGACACCCTGTATATTCCAATGTGCATTTTCTCTCAAAATATATTATACTTCCTCTCAAAATACAGAATTAAGCACATATTTTTTTGATACTGTTAAACCGATAAGAACAGAGTTGTAACCCTCAACTCTTGAAAGCCTATGTTCAGATATGCATATATCTTTAAGGGGTGTGGAGTGAGTCTGTTGACATAGGAAATTACCAAGTTTGAATTCTTCCATAAAAGTTGGTAGCATGTGCAAGCAAGCCCTGGCAGCCATAGCAGCCAGTGTGGTCTGATAGAACTATCCATTGCACAGTATTTCTGGAAATTGCTAGGTGGAGTAGGGTAGGGCAATGGCAAGGCTGGAGCTGTGTGGATGCACTGGCAGGAGTGCTATATTGGCTCTGCTGATGCAGCCACACAGTCCTGACCAAGCCATTGCCCTTCCTCACAGCTGCACCATCCAGATAAACTACAGTGACCCAAGTGTGGGGAGGGCCTCACCACACCACACAGTTGCTGGGAACTACAAGTAAGGCAAGGCTGTTGTACTCAGGTCCTGTTTGTGGGTTTCTCAGAGGCATCTGGTTGGCCATTGTGAGAAAAGGATGCTGGACCAGATGGGCTTTTGGCCTGGTGCAGCAGGGCACTTATGTCCTTATATTCACTATCTGCAATTGCCTACTCACTGATGAGACTTTGCCAGTGCAAATAGAACTCTTCTTTATAGACCTCAATGCAAATAGAACTCTTCTTTATAGAGCTCACCCAGGGCCTAGTGCAAAAGCTGCAAAGTTTTTTCCCCATGCAGCTGGACAGACCAGGGGGAATAACATCAAATACCTTTAACCATGCATATGTGTGTATGCACCACCTCTTAGTTAAGTCCGTGTTGCTGCAGTCTAAAACTCCAGTGAATAAGATCCTTGTCAACACAAGCAGATTCCTTCTGTAGTGACTTTAGAAAACGGAGGTTGCTGTGGTGTGAAAAAGGGAGAGCCTGCAGTTTGATTATTCATAGCTGTCACATTCATCAGCTGCGAGAACTGGTGATGAGAGTCATTCTCCAAACTGAAGGAGTTCAGAATCAGTGCATATAATTCTAGGACTTCTGTGCAGGATTTTGTCTCAGAATTTACAGGATACAAATGAATCGTATTACTACTACTACTACTACTACTATTATTATTATTATTATTATTATTATTATTATTATTATTATTATTATTATTATTATTTCCATGTGGGTTAAATATATGGCAAGCTCCTGCCAGCCATGTGCTTCAATTTATTTCCAAACTAGTGAAATGTCCATCATTGTGATGGGCAAGGATGTTAGCGGAAGGAAGGCCTATGTGTTTACAGAGAACATTTCAATTCAATTCAACCTTTGACCCTCCAAATGTTGCTGAGCTACAATTCCCATCAGCCCCAACATGCGTGGCCAATGGCCAGGGATGATAGAAAATGTAGTTCAGCAACATCTGGAGGACCAAAGCTCCCCCACAATTGATCTAAAGAGATGCATGACTTCCTGTGGGAGTCAGGAACCAGGAGTCAGATTCCTCTTCATCAGGTGGTGGTGAGGAAAAGGAATGACATGCAAACCCAGCCCTGGTGATGCTGCTAGCAGAGGAATCTTTGGGATATGTGAATGTGGCGCTGTCATCTTCTCACTCTGAGGACTCCAAGACCCTGGATGACCTGAGCCTCCCCTGTTCCATAGCAGGAGGAGACTGCAGGAGAAGGCTGGGCCCCATTAAGTCAAGCAGCATCTTGGAGCATGGGTGCTGCCAACAAGCAGGCTGTACATGGGTACAAAGGATAGGTTCTCTTTTGCTGGAGCAGGCTAGCATCGGTACCCCTCTAGAATTTGTTGGCTTTTGAAAAGAAACAGTTGGTGAGATTCCATATGGCTAAAGAGATGTCACAACCATCATAATGTGGCAACAAGTCTAAGCAGTCAAACTGCAAAACCTATGGAAGAATTTCACATTGTGAATGCAAGTTCAAAATGTCATGGTCAAAAAAACTTCTAGAAGGGATAAGGTGGGCATGACTCCATGAAAGCTTATGCCATGATAGACTCACTTCCCTTTAATGTCCTACAAGAGTCTTTATGCTTTAGGTATGGCAAAACTGGAAATTTCAAATATTTGTGAATATTCCCTTAGTTTTATTAAAAACTGTGTGTCGCATCCAGTGCTAGTACTACTCAGCAGGGCTGGCCCACCCATGAGGCAATCTGAAGCAGCTGCCTTAGGCTTGGGTCAACGTTGTTACTCTTCTTATGAAATGGGCTCCAGCCTGCAATGGTTTATGCCACAATGAGGTGCACAGCCTTTCTGGTACAGTGGGCCTAGTTCCTGGTTAGTTTCTATAGGATGCAATGATTTCTGCCTAGTTACCACCTACCACCCACATTTTATCATCTCCTAAGTAGGCAAGAACAAGTGTAAGTAGAATTAGCTTGAAGCTATCCATCATTTCCAGAGGTTACCCAATAATATAGCTTTGCCATTTCTCTAGTCCACCCACTTGTGTGATTTTCTTTCCAGTCTCTTCCTGACCATTGAAAACAACAGCTGTGTTTTCTTAGCCAACTATCAAGAGTTTTCAGTTACAAAGTCTAATAGGACAGAACTCATCATAAATCTTGTTTTCTTGTGCACCATAGTCAGCAGCTCTCATAAACATGGCCAGACACTGAGGTACATGAGAAAAACAAAACCTGATAGTATATATTTAACATATTTAGAAACCTAAGATGCTACCCATTAAAAGTCAGAGCATTGGTCCAGGTAGTTCAGTATTGTTTGCTCTGAAACTCTTAAGAGTTTCAGACAAGGGATGCTCCCAGGTGTACCTGGAGATGCCAGGGATCAGAGGCACCATCTTCTCAAGCAGTTTGAGGTGGCCCAACGCAACAGCCTGATGTCACATGCATGATGTCACAAAGAGTCAGGGGCCAGAGCTGGGGGGGGCCCTGTCTTGGGCCCATCTCCCCAACGTGCATTGTATTCTGTACCCAAAAAACATGCTAGTCCTCACTCAGCTGCTTCTTAGGTTCTCAATATTTTTTTCTACTGCTTTAAACTTTAGATTTCCACCAAACATGCTGAGATCTCCCTCCTGTTTCTCAACTCTCCACATAGCTGTCATAACTCACCTAATTTCAGTTCCTATGATGAAGACTTCCACATGAAAGAAAAGCATATATTATTCTGCATCTCTTACAGGTTGGTGCCCTTAACCCTGTCCATTATTTTGACAGTTCATATTGCATGAGAAAAATGCCTCATCTGTTCCCTAATTATTTGAACAATGAAGCCTAGTGGATACTTCAGGCACTGCATTTCATGCAGATCTGATTAAAGGAAGAGGGGTGGGGGAGAGAGAAGGAGAGAGAGTGAATCTGAATTTGTGCACCCCCCCCCAGGAGTCAACATGTATATATAAAAACACTGAAGTAGTTTTCCTTGAAATATTTCTACTGAGTGAAATTCCTTTAAAAGATACAAAAGTGCTCCCTTCTTCCCTCATCAATTCTACCACTCTTTAAGCAAGCAAGCAACACTATATCTGGGATTTAGTATGACCAAATCAAAAGAGATTTACTCCCTTTTTCTCATCTCTCTCTCTTTCTCTGAGTGTGTGTAGATATAGATATATAGCTCTGTCAGTTTCAGTTTTTCTCAGGGTCTCCTGCTTTTCAGTCTTAAGTTCAATCCATTTCCAAACTTCTTTTACTTTACAAAAACACTTTTGTGGGTGCATTTTATCTTACCGTATGGCATTGCCCCCAATCAATTTCTCTAAACATAGTTCATTTTTGTATATTGCTTTCATTCATATACACACTGTTGCCCACCCCTTCCCCTAATCTATGCTTTTTTGGACACATTTTTATTTTTTGGTTGGAGAAGGGCATCACATCACCTGGAAAAGTGATCATTTCAGAGAAGAATTGCGTTTTGGCTCACTATTGGTTTGGGAAATTGGGTAGGTTTATGTTAAAATGCAAACAAAATACACTTCCTCCCTGTCGCCGTATACACTGTGTCCGTAGCACCTGTGCTTGTCGTTGAGTGTGCATGAACATTAAGGCAACACACACAGCCCCCTTTGCACACTAAAGCTGACGTGGATCATTTTGAACTGTTTAGAACTTCTTGTAGGACAATGATACTTTTGGGGCATATCTTGGACCCAAATGAAGGAGCATCTTCTTTGCCTTCAAACCTGTGCATGGCAGGCTTATACCAAGTAAATAAACTCTACATGCAAATAAAGAGCCTTCTGCAATTCATACTTGCATTTTGGAGGGGAGGCCTCTGAGATGGGACTGCTGGGTGGGAAAGAGGGGTGTTATAATTGCAGGCTAGAGTGCCTGCAATTTCCTCCATGAAATATAGGGAGATGGTATAAAAACCAATTGTGCTCCAATGGAGGGCGGCTACAAAGGGACGGGAACAGATCACTATGAGGACCAGATTTAAAAGATGCTTGAACCCCCTTTTTAGCAAAGTGAATAGCTCCCCCAAAAGAAGGCCTTTCCAACCGCAACCAATCTCGAAAGAGTTTTCTGAAGCTTTCGAATTCACCGGCTAATAACTTTAAATAGTTCATTGAGTCTTCCGGATTTTGTTGTTGTTGTTTTTTGTTCATTCTTTCTCTTTTTAAAGAAATAATCTGCTTACATCGTTAAGACCCTGGCTAAGCTCAGTAACACAAATTACCAGATGTTGCACCCCCCCCCCAGTATTTTCTCTCTCTCCTTTCCCCTCAAAAGACCAACCACCAAGCATGTTGAAAGAGAGAGGTCATTGTCCCTTATTGGCAATAAAACTATTTCTCCCCCCCCCTTCTCTTTTTTTGCAACTCCCAACAAACGAAACACGAATACCTTTCAGCTGTAGTGGGGGAACCCTATCTCCAACTCCTTCCATGTCGGGCCCGTTTGGCTTTGTTACTTGCTAATAATGCACTCATGTGTAAGCTAATAATGTGAACAGAGGGAAAATGAAGAGACCTTAAAAAAAAAAAGCAGAAAGAAAAAGCAGAATGAATTAGGGCAATTGAGGTCGCTCTCTTTCATTTTTGCTGGAAGGATAGTCGCCCTGGTTTTTACCTTATCGCTTATTACACAATTTATGATAAAATGAGATGTGAATCCACTCTTATTGTTGGGCTCTCCCCTATTGAACATGCATATATAGAATTCATTTCAAATTTAAACACTATCTTAATTATAAATTGAATAAAATGGACAACCTATCAGGTTCCCTAAATTGCATTCTAACAAATAATTTCATTTCCCATTACTTTCCCACCAATGATATATAGGCCACAACAATGTCCAGCGTAATCCCGTTCTGTTACCTTAATTGTGCTGGAGATTCTACAGCGCGACAAATCCCCACACCTGCTTCTATAGCTGTTGCCTGAGCATGTAAACAGTGGAGAAAATTGTGTGGACTTAGCAGGAGAGAGGCAACAAAACTGCCAAAATAGTTAAAGTGTGTGTGTGTGTGTGGCGGGTAATCTCGCATTACTTTAAAAACAATGACACAACATTTTCTAGAGCACTTAAGACATTGCTCTGGATTTGTTTAAAGCCCAAGGAAACCTAGTTACAAAAGCATTAAGTTCCCAAATTAACTGGGAAAGGCATCAACATGAAGATTTTATTTGCATTATTCTGCAGAAGAAACCTACTAACGAGTAGAGAGATTTGCAAATGCATATAAGTTCCTTTTCAGCAAAGAAGAGTGTGTGTTGTTGTTGAAAAAGTATGTATACTAGAAAAAGGCTTGCGGAAGTCTTTCTAATTTTCTCTTTAAAAAAGAAAAGAAAAGAAATCTATCAATTTCAACAGTACATTTAGTGAAAGCTGCCAGAGGATAAATATATTTAGAAAATATATAGCATTTGGGTGAAAAAGAATAAGCAAAATAACAGCAAATTAGTGTGTATAATTCAGTTTAACATTCTAGAACAGAGCCCTAACACAAGTTTCTGCCTATAGTCCTTCATGTGTTGCTCCTTGCACTAATAAAACAGATTTGATATATTCTCCAACTTCTTCCTGTAGGCTAAACCTAAGAAATAAAATGCATGTGGATTTCATATTCAATCTGAATGGTGTCTTCTATCTCACTGAGAACTTCTGCTATAGGAAGATGATATTTTGGGGGTTACTGTCTGCTATATGTTCAAATGATATATATTAAATTGCAAATCAAAAGCACAAATAATGGTTAGAATAAAGATTGAGAGACAGATTGTATATAGCCTATAACACCAATAATTTAAGCCAGATGTTTCACTTTTGTTATAATTAAGGTAATATTATGAATTTTCCCCCATCTCTGTCATACAAAATATCTGCACGCTTTGATTGATGAGAAAGAGAAAAGAAAGAGCAAGTCTTATACAGTACCAGGTTTTCAAATATTCTAACAAAGCGATATGCTTCTGTAGATATTTGTTAAGTTGCAGCCGTGTGTTTCAAATTTCTCAACTCAGAATGAAGTTAAGCCCGTCTGAAGAACTTCATTTATCAAATGAGCTTTAAGAAATGTAAACTGATCCAATAACAAAACTGGAGTGTTAATATTCATTTTTATGTGAAAGGTACTACTGAGCAGCTGGCCTTTTTCTTTCCATTATTAGGCTGTTTTGATGGCATTACTTATCAAGAAAGAAAGAAAGAAAGAAAGAAAGAAAGAAAGAAAGAAAGAAAGAAAGAAAGAAAGAAAGAAAGAAAGAAAGAAAGACTTGTTGCATTATCAGAAAGTATGCAGGTTCTCTAAAGTTTGGTTTTAGAAAACACACCACCAGTCTAATAAAACTGAATGTTCATTTCCAATTTTCCAGAAGCAAGCTTTTGCATCTAAATAGTGATCATAGCCAAAACTTTTTTGAGTGGGAGAGGGTGGAATCTGCTTATTTCCCTTTGTTGCCCCCACCCCACATGCTACAATGCTTTACTACCCCCCCCACCATATCTTTTATCTTCCAACTAGTTTCAACTAATATGTTTGTATGTAACTCCTTCCCCCCACCACCACCACCCCCCAGCTTATCAGGCAACGGGCAGCATTTGTGATTCATAGCAGTCATCAATGTGATAATAAACTCATTCACAAGACTAACAAACATGCAGCTCCCAGTTATTTACGAGGCAAATTCACTTGCAATGCTGGGCAGTGGAACAGGGGGAGAATCAAGATGGTGTTGATTGATAAATTGACAGGTTAATTTACAAGTGGATAATAGGAGTTAGACCCAGAGGGAGAGAAGGCAGCTTCGCCTACTAGCTGGGTTACACTGCCATCTGTCTTGCACAGGCAAATCTGCAAGAGCAACTCTTTTGAGTCAAGATCAAATGCGCACACAGACACTTTCCCCCTCTAAGTTAGAGACAAAAGCTCCCCCTCCCCAATTTACTGCAGTTTAATTTCTTCTCTGCATTGACACAGTTCACAGTGTGGACCTCCCACCTTCTGATACCGTCCGTAACAAGGGAAATGTAAAGGTTCTTTGTCTCATAAAATGAAAGACGAATGCTTCTAGCTTTTCGGTTTTCATTTCTTTCTCTTCCCCCCTCCCTTCATTTTTGCTTCTTCTTTGCAAGAGGAAAGAGGGAAGATCTTTGTGGGTTTTTAACTATAATAAATTGTGCACCACTGTGACAGTTGCAGTAACAATGTGAAAATAATATTGGCTTCCCTATATAATATTTATGTATTCTGAAACCAACTGCTTCTAAAATTAAACAAGTTTTAACCGCTGCTAACGGAGGCTCCTAAATATTCTCCATTTTATCCTTACGGATGCTGTTGATGAGAATCCTGTCTTTATTCTTTATTCTAACACTTTGTACTCCTTAGAAGGTTGTGCAATTTGAAACTCTTTTTTTGCGGGGAGGGGTTCCTTAAATTCCCAGTTAGTTTATGAAAACCTGCAAAAGCTTCTCTCTTTTTTCGGTGGTTGAGAATGTAATGAAATTGGACAGCACCTTTCTCAAGCTGACCTGCAATTTGATGGAATTTGAGATCAAAGAACATTTGCAGCTCAGAGACTTTGAAGTTAATAACTTTCACTCTTACTCCTCAAAATTAAAGCAGTGTTGCACAAAACGTAGCTCGAGAGTTGTTCAAAATAACAGGATTCTCTTGCTTTCATTTCAAATTATAAATATTGGGGGGGGATGTGCACTTTTTTCTTTCCACATATGTGGTAAGTAAGTGCCTTTCACATTTGGAGAGGCACTACAAATATATACGCTAATGTTCTGATAATTTAATCTTGAAAAATAAACTGGGGTGCACCTCTTACTTCATTTTTGTTGCAATCAGTGCTATTCTATGGAGAGTGGTTTTTTTCCCCTCTCTTCTAAAAAAAGCTTTCTCAAAATTAGGCTTCCAAAATGTTACATGAAGAGATCTTCAGAATCACAAAGGGAAAAGCACAAGTAAAAATATGTGGGTTTTTAAAAATACAAATAAAAATTAGCAGCTGTTTACTTGCCAAAAAGAGCCTTTTAAAAAAGAATAATTTTGGTATTAAGTTAGAGGAGAGGTTTGGGTTTTATGTGCTCAAAGTCTTGTGCTTTTGCCATTTTCTTTAAAAATCAGCTTGTGGGTGTGAGTTTCCTGTTTTAAAACCAGTGCAATGCTTTTAAAACATTTTTTTTAATCCACCCTGAACCAAAACACTAAAGGTTTTACCAAGCAAAATCTATACGTCTCCGGCTAAAAGAACCACAGAGAGAACGAGAAATCCACCTAACTCGGAATTTCAAGCTATCTGGCTATTCTTTATGTTCCTTTTCATTTAAACAACAACAACCAGCAACAGCAAAACAACCGTCATGTCAATAGCCCACCCTGGATCGAGACCTTATCCCTGAGGTTTTGCCGGCTGCCCCCTGCTAAGCACAAACTAACAAATCAATACGGCTGTCCTTCCCCAAACTAAAATGAGTCATAGCATTCAGTAATGAAGCTGTGTCAGGCATTCCAAGTTAAAATCCTCTCCTTGCATCCTCAGCCTAATTGTCGAGAAAGCTTTTATGCCGAGAGTTGGAAGGGATCAGCCAGAGCAATCCAGCCCTCCTCTCAGACCACAGACCAGATTTCTGGTCACTGCTCTTGCCTCGGAGCTGCAGAACCCGCCTCCTTGTCTGCGGCTCTGTCACAAGGGTGAATCACTGGGGGCTCTGCATAGCAAGCGAGGCCCTGGCCTCCACCTTCCACACTCGCGTCCCTCGAACAGCACCCTGCGGTGCCCCCTCAACACCCTCTCCACAAGGTTTGGCCTCCTGACCCTCCCCCTAGCTCTGTGAACAGCCTTTTATTATTATTATTTTACTCCGATGCCTCAGCAGTCATCAAAAACCTCTCTTTCTGATGCCATGAAATGGGATGAATTTCTGCAAATTAGCCTCTGGAGCACAGGAAGATTTTGCAAGTATGTGTTTAGAAATGATTCAGAGTTTGGAAGGGGGGGGGGGGATAAAACCAACGACCTCAGCATAACTTCCTAAGGTTTTAACCCTGAAAAGTTGGCTCTTTAAAAGAATAAACTTCTTAGACCCTACTTTTAATATATTGACTAAGAATCTGAAACATAGGCTTTTATTCACAAAGCCTTAACTGTTTACCTCCCACAATTCTTATCTCCCACTTTATATATAAACATATATATTGACTAAGAATCTGAAACATAGGCTTTTATTCATGAAGCCTTAACTGTTTACCTCCCACAATCCAACGTGGCAAATCGGTTTAGGGCTTCGGGAAAATAAGGGGCCATTTCCTTCACCAGCACACACACACACACACACAGAGAGAGAGAGAGAGAGAGAGAGAGAGAGAGAGAGAGAGAGATCTCCTCACATCATTCCCAGAAAGAAGGGGTGAAATCTACACACCACATTTTGCAAGCGCTGAGAGATTTATTTTAAATTGCGTTTTCTTGGCATAATTTCAGCCGGGGCCAATTGATGCTTAGCCCCAGCACCTCAACCTAGGGATGTGTAAGCAATGATAAAGAAAAAAATGCTGCTAAGCAGGTGCAAAGTGTCATTCCCTCCCTACCGATTAACACAGGAGTTTGTGCAGAATGTATTCAGAACCAACA
Organism: Podarcis melisellensis; assembly: GCF_964234715.1. Classification (NCBI taxonomy): domain Eukaryota; kingdom Metazoa; phylum Chordata; class Lepidosauria; order Squamata; family Lacertidae; genus Podarcis; species Podarcis melisellensis. The sequence continues at coordinate 30,771,479 of NC_138546.1, forward strand.
ACGGCAGAAGAAGGGAACGAGTAACAAAAGACGAAGAGTCTCAAAACTTCCCTGATTTTTTTTTGCAATACTGTACTTCCCTTTTTCGGCTGAGCTAAAGATTCGGCAATCATGTTAATCTCTGTTTTGATGATTTCATAACTGAGATGAGGAGAAAGTGTGTGCCTGATCAGATGATGATGATGATGATGATAATAATAATAATAATAATAATAATAATAATAATAATAATAATAATAATATCACTTCATGGGGTTGTTTTCCTGGATCACATGTGACCATCTCCATGCTTACAGATGCACCCAGAGCATAAAGAGCAATGGAAAGTTATATCTGCTTCCAGGACTTGTAATCCAGTGCTTTCCTACTTCTGAACAAGGGAGCTCAATTCAGCCACCATGGCTCTTGAGAGGTTAGCCCATCATCAAATGATAGCTGGGTTTTCATTCATTCCGCAGAAACCCCTATCCAGCCACAACAGGAATGTCATTTAATTATTAGACACCCCTTTCCTTTCTGCCACTTAGGACAAGATATCTGTTTTTGAAACATTGTGCTTTTGTTCATATTCTAGTTACAATTCATCTCCTTTACGGCTATGATTTTTATTGCTACAGTTCACAAAGAATCTTCACAAATTTTGTAAACTTCTAATTCTTTCCTCCTTTTATTTTTTTTAAAAAAGCAGCCAAAGAACGGCTTGCAAATACCAGCGGTCTCTCTCAGATCTAAGTCAGAATGGTTCATGTCTCTCTGTGTCACTCCGGCCACTTGCGTTTGAATGGGGTCAGTTCACACATGTACCTCAGAAGTTAAATTTGTGTACATGCGTGTGTGAATGAGGCTTGGAGATCTTGCCTTTTGATGTTCTTTCTAATCCCTCTTTTGAGGATTGCCGCTGCTTCTCACTATTGTGAACAGTTTCAGGTGTGTGTGTGTGCTTGTGCTTAAGCATCTCTTAGTACTCAGGACATCAAGTATACATTATATTCCCTGTAATTTAATACCACATTTTTTTCCGTTGTGTGCATTTTTATCTACAATCATTGCTGAATTCAGGTAAGACTCTGTACTGCATTTTTTCTTGAAAGAAAAAGAGGGTTCCGTGGTGTGCATTGGGAAGTATGACTGATGTCCTTGGTCTGTGGAAATGGGCATTTCAGCCTCCTTCTGATGTGGAAAAAGTGTAAATGTGCTAGATATATGGAGTTGTGCTTGCTGGGGGTTGAAGATCTGAAAGGGACTTGTGAACATGTTCACTTTAATATACATACAAGCATCCCCATAACTAGGAACCTGGACCATGGAAAAAGTGTGGGTCTAACAACTTCAACATGGTTATAGTTTGAAATGCAGGGGTGGGGCTAATATTAGAGGCCAGGTGCCACCAATTTTCTGAAACGGGGACTTTTTGGTGGTAGGACCACAACTGCAGACTAGTCTTTCCAAGTAAATTGAATTGGGACACTGACCTAGATTTTCTTTATAAATATGAACAGATTTTATTATTCTCTCAGCCCCTTTAATCTCTATAAAACTGACTGTTTTGATCTCTTAACAGTTTCACCTGCTTTTGTTTGAATTTTGTTTTGTTTGTGTTAACCTTCACCGCCTCCCCAAAATATTCACTTAAACATAATTTTCAGAGAAGCACTTGGTGAATTTCAAGAGAATCAAAGGGGGTTTTGATTGGAGAAAACCCACTTCTCAGGGTGAAATCTATACCCTGCTAGATTTCACTTTAGGTTAATATTGACAGAATATTAATATTGAGGAATATTTACAGAAGCCAACATTTTCATAAGATTTGGGTCACAAGAGAAAAACACAGATCCTTAGTTAAAAAATATAATTCTACCACTTTTTGTTGTTTTTTGTTTTTTACATTTTGTTGGGTACTTTGGGCAATTTTTTAAACAGACTAAGGAGGATGACAAAAATCTTGTTTGAAACTGGGATGAGCTGAAAAGCAGTTTAATTAACGTTGAAAACAGTGATAATGCAGAATCAGTGAGCCAGCTTTTAGGAAAGTGTCCTGAGGAGAAATCATCTCTGTATGAATTACATAAATGTGTGTGTGTGCCTTTACCAGAACAGAGTAAGTTATTCAGAATCAATACATTTTCTCTGTTTTCTAGAGACTGGCCGAGATTGAAAGATGAAGAAATCTCAAATGCTGAACACGGTATCAGGAAGCGGGGGGCGGGGATGAGAGGAAAAGGGCTGCAGATTTAATAGACATTGCTTCAATTATAAAAATTTTCCAGGAATGTTTTGAGGGAAGGGGGAAAAAAAAGATCAAATATGTCATCATAACTGGGGGGAAAAATCCCTTTCAGAGAGTTGAAAATTCCCCTCTGGCCAGTGTCCTATTTTAAGCCTTTAAGAAATAGTAGTTGAGCCCATGGGAGAAAGCTCTTGCAAAGTTATAATTTCATGTGATTTGAAATGTGGCACCTGAAGGCCTCCCATACCGGATCACTTAAAATAAATAGGGGCTCTCTTCAAGAGGCATTTGTCCTTCCAGTTGCCTGAATATGCATATATGTTGTATATAAGCATATGGATAGATGGAAAGAAAGAAAGATATAGAGGTAATGTCTCAGATGCAAACACAAAAAGGTGTGTTTTTTTAAAGCACCAGACATTCTTAAAAATCCCTACTTGCATTTCCACCTGAGATTCTCTCTCTCTCTCTTTCTCTCTAGTATTGATTTATTTGAGATATTGATATACCACCCTTTGCCAAATGCACACAGGGTAGTTTACAGCACAGTAACATAATAAGCAACATATACACATAACAAAATAGCCATTTGAAAAACCTGCTATATTCACAATAAGCAGCCATGTCATATCATTCGTAAATAATTTCAATCATCAATAAAGGTACCCCTGCCCGTCAGGGCCAGTTGTAACCGACTCTAGGATTGCGCGCTCATCTCGCTCAAGAGGCTGGGAGCTGGCGCTGTCCGAAGACACTTCCGGGTCACGTGGCCAGCGTGACGAAGCTGCATCTGGCGAGCCAGCACCAGCGCCGCACACGGAAACGCCGTTTACCTTCCCGCTAGAAAGCGGTCCCTATTTATCTACTTGCACTTAGGGGTGCTTTCGAACTGCTAGGTGGGCAGGAGCTGGGACTGAACGACGGGAGCTCACCCTGCTGCAGGGATTCAAACTGCCGACCTTTCGATCAGCAAGTCCTAGGCTCTGTGGTTTAACCCACAGCGCCACCCGTGTCCCATCAATCATCGATAGCTGCATCCAAAAGTCTTCTGAGAGAGGTGCACCTCCAGCTATTTCTGAAAGGAAAACAATGATGTGGCTATTTGCACCTCAGTGCAGAGCGCTAGCCAGAGCTGGAGAGCTGGTACAAAACCACCACCACCATCCCAATAGGGTTATATTTTGTGTAAGCTGCTTACAGGTAGACTCAGCATCTGGTCAATGGGAAAGGAAATACTAGAGGCTAGACTATAGAAATCAGACTACCAAGAAGGGGTAGGGGGAGATGGTGGTAATTTATATTAGGTAAATTGGGCATCAGCCGTGAAGTTTAAAACACACCTTCAAGTTTGTGATTATGGTAGCAGTATGCTGGATTCTGCTTCAAGGCAAAATTTACAGCCAGTGTGGAGGTTCCTGCATGAGGGGGCAGCGATATCAAGAAAAGAAGGATTTTGAAGTAAAAACAATAGTTTCAACAAGTCTAGTAAGATTTCTTTCGATGCTGGCATCCAAATGTTAAGGTGCAAATGTGCTATTTAGCAAAGCAACAGTCTTGGTGTGTTACTAGAGATGAAAATATTTATCTCTATTTCTTTCTTCTCTTTGGTCCCATGTTTCTTTCTGACACTGTTTGGCTGGGAAGAATTTCTCAAGTTAATTTCATGGTGTAGGAAGTTAGGATCATAAGAAGCTGTCTTATATCAGGCCAGGCCGATAGTCCAAGTATCTCATTATTATTGCCTACAGCTCCAAGAACTCAGCTAATGTAGCATAAAAACAGAAGAGTGTTCTGGATCAGGCCAATGGTCCATTTAGTCCAGGCATAGGCAAACTCGGCCCTCCAGATGTTTTGGGACTACAATTCCCATCATCCCTGACCACTGGTCCTGTTAGCTAGGGATCATGGGAGTTGTAGTCCCAAAACATCTGGAGGGCCAAGTTTGCCTATGCCTGATCTAGTCCAACATCGTATTCACACAGTGGCAACCAGAGGCCCAAGGCACAACTCCTGTGGGAATGAGTTCCATAGTTTAACTATGCTCTGCATGAATACCGTAATTTCTTTCATTTATCTGTCCTGAATTTTCCAGCACTCATCTTCAATGGATGAGTTCTGGTGTTAGGAGAGAGGAAAATAAACTTTTCTCTATCTGCTTTCTCCATGCCATGCATAATTTTACAAACTTCTATCATGTTGCCTCTTGCTTGCCTTTTCTCTAAACTAAAAAGTCCCAGAAACTGCAATCTTTCTTCATAGGGGAGCTTTTCCACCCCTTGATAATTTTGGGAGCACCTTGCAGAATTGGTAACCCCCCCCCAATCTGCTAGCACAGAGAACACAGATTACTACTAAGCAATATTCATGGGATTTTGGTATGTATTCTTTTCTTTTCTCCCCCTTTTTAGTAATGATTTCTGTCCCTCTAAGATCTATCAGGATGACAAAATGTGACAATTTTAAGGTAGAGAATATTTCCTTCAAGCAGTGGGGGGAGGAATCAAAGATAAATCCTAGCTTGGTTCTTCCACTCCCCCCCCCCTCGTCCTATTAGTTTTTTGACAGTCTGCTTATGGAGATCTGGCTTGTCAAGATGAAAGTCACCTCTGTCTCTTTCTCAGAGCTATTTCAGTCTCTTTTAAGGAGTTAAGTGCACTGTCAGTTGCTAGGAGCGGGCGGGGGTGGCGGAGGAGGAATCCTCTCAACCACACAGAAGTCCTGTAAAACTTCTTAATTTAGTAGAATAAGAGAATGTCTCTGGTTCTCTCCCATCCAGTCTTGTTCCCAAGTTTCATTTGCACCAATTGCTAAAGCAAGGAGAGGTGTACATTTCTCTTGAGGCAAACAGGGACTCAGCAAAGGGGGGGGGGTAGAGTCCTGTCTGCCTATGGAAAATGGGAAGGGAAATTGAGGAAAATGAGGTGGTAACAAAGGGTTACAAGCAAGAGATTAAGGACTCAGCATCAGGGTACTCTAAGGACCTCAACATCTACAAGCCACAAAAAAATTCAGACATTCAGAATGTCAGAACAGGGGTTCCTCTGAACATGTTCTGTGCCCAGGGCTTTTAGTATCATAATTGCACTGAGTTCACAACCGTCCATTCACACTCAATTCCATTCTAGGTTAGCTCTCTTCTTTTCTACAATCCAATTTAGCTGGGAGAATTTGTTTTCTTGTTGCTTTTGTTTAACAACCTTGTTGATCCACGGCAGATCACTCAGAGATCTCCCAGTAGATCCCAATCTACCTGCTCCAAGTTATGCCACCTATGCATATATACTGTAGGCATTGTTCAGGTTTCATGGGGTTGTACTCAATGCTAGTCTTACTCAGAGTAGACCTGGTGAAATTAATGACCTAAAGGAAGTCATGTTCATTAACTTTGACGGGTCTGATTTTGGTAAGATTAGCATAGTGAATAACTGACAATAGATCCAACACTTTATATCTATTGTAAAAATAAATAAATCACCTGGGCTAGCAGCAGTTTTCACATTCTGTGATATCGAACTGGCAAAAGCACTTTTTATTTTTGCCTCTCACAAACCTGATACAAAATCAGCTTCAATGGGTAATCAAAAGTCGCAGGATTATGAAGAAGACCACACAAAATCTTAGCAGGGTAAATGAAGGAGGGGGGGGGGAGAGAGAGAGAGAGAGAGAGAGAGAGAGAGAGAGAGAGAGAGAGAGAGAGAGAGAGAGAGAGAGAGAGAGAGAAGCAAAAAGGTGTCTGCATGTTGAGCTGGTTCCTCTGAGCTGAAGCGAAAGCAAAGAGGAGATTTAGCAGCTGTTCCTTGTGGCAGAAAATCTTCCCTGATTGTTGGCGGAAAGGAGGCCTAGAAGTGTCAGACAGATACAGCTGATCCACAAAGATAAATCCTGACCTGCAGGGCCCACAAGATGTGCATGCAGTGCCTGTAATTTTGTCATGGTCCAAAAAATAAAATAAAAACAACAAAAATATATATGTCAAAAGTCATGAAGACCCAGGAAAAATGAAAGGGAGAAAAGTCACTGACAAGTTTTGAAGTCATCAAATGACCCTTGAAGCTCTTCTATCTTTCTAATCTGATTTTCTTAAGGTCTGCGGAGCCATTGCGATATTAGCCAGCCCCTAACCCCGGACTTGCAAGGGTGCTGAGGCTGGTTTGCCTGCTTGCCTGTGTATATGTGAACATTTCTGTGTGTAAATTCATTCTCAGCTCTCCGATTCCTCTCCTTTTCTTCTGTTCACACATTTATAAATCACTTTCCCACGTGAATCTAAGGCATATATAAACGAAGACATGTCTGGTTTTGTAGTTGGTAGGCAGGAATAATTTGCCAAACCCTTGGCACATCACAGTGCTAGCCAGGTGAATTTTGTTCAGTGGGTCAAGTTGTGCAGGCCAGACATAAAGATCTCTTTGCTGAGAACTTCCCCTCTTCTTCATGCATTTATATATCAAATCCCTTGGCCCTCCCATCAATCAAAGCCCCCTGGGTGATTCACAAATATCAATGAAATGCACAAATAAAATCCAGTCGATAAAAACAATCTCATTACAAATAAGAAAACTCATAAGATGGCATAGAAGTACCCCCATAAAAACAGGCCTGCATAAAAGGAGAACGAATATATATATATTTGTCATAGTCATTAGGAGTTCAATCAATAAATCTCTTAATTATGGTCAATGATCCGCATTGTTGTTATGAGTTATAAAAAGGAATTACCCCCAAAATTCTAAGCATACACAGTATTTTGCTTTGTTGTTGTAGTGTGGAGGAGGATGTCACAATTAAATCTGGACTTTTTTCAGAGCAGGACTTTCAGGGCGGAATCCCAGATACACATATACATAACCACATGTTGAAGGTATGAAGAGATTTTGGAGAATGGAAAGGACTCTTTGGAAAGTCTTTGAAGACCTGATAACTGGAATGAAAGAAGGCATCCATTTCCACTCTGCCACATAATTATTTGCATGCAGCGTTGCTTCTATTGCACTGCAGTTTGGCTTTTTTTGGGGGGGGGGGAAACCACATTATTCTTCTTACTGTCAGCTATAACGAAACTTTATGGAAGCATGTTATCATGATATCATTCCACACCATTTATTTCAATTGAAAAGGGGGGGTTTGTTACTTTGTGTTATATAGTATTTGTGGTCTGAAAACAAAAACAAAAGCTGACATTTTCTAGATTGATTTCTGTTCCAGACATGGGGGTGAATAAGTGATCATCAATAATTTTCATTCCCACTCCCATTTCTGTTTTCATTTGAACTGTACAGCATTCTTTCCTGGGAGACATAGAAATCATAGAATTACAGTAGTGAAAGGGAGCCTATGGGTCATCTGGTCCAACTCCCTGACAGATGGCTATCCAACTTCTGTTTAAAGACCTCCAATGAAAGAGTGCCTACCACCTTCCCAGGTAGTTTACTCCACTGTCAAACAGATCTTAGAAAATAATTCCTAATGTTTAGTTAGAATCTCCTTTCTTGTTATTTGAATCCATTGGTTTGGGTTCTTTCTTCTGGAGCAGTAGAAAACAAGCTAACCCCATGTTCCCTTGGACAGCCCTTCAGATATTTGAAGATGGCCTTTATATTTCCTCCCAGTCTCCTCTTTTCCAGAATAAACATACCCAGCTTTCTTAACCGTTCCCCACAAGGCTTGGTTTGCAGACCCTCTATCAGATTGGCTGCACACATTCCAGCTTGCTAATATCCTTCTTAAACTGTGGTTCCCAGAATTGGACGCAGTATACCAGGTAGGGTCTGATCAAGGTAGAACAGAGTGGTGCTATTACTTCCTTTGATCTGGGCAATAGTCTTCTCTTGATGCAGCCTAGAATCGCACTAGCTTTCAACAGAGAGTGCTGTTGTGTTCAGGTTCTGCTTGCAGGCAGCTGGTTAGCTGTTGTGAGAACAGGATACTGAGCCTTTGGCCTGATCCAGCAGGCTCTTGCTATGTTCTTATGGACCACAACTCCCAAAGGGAAGGCTGAATTAGGATGTAGAAAACTGCCTTGTCCCGAATCAGGCCATCAGTCTATCCATCACAAGATTGCCTCTGAATACCAATTGCTTTGGATCACAAGGGGGAGAGGGCTGTTGCACTCATGTGCTGCTTATCGGCTTCTCATAGGCCTCTAGTTGGCCACCGTGGGAATAGGCTGTTAGGCTAGCTGGGCCCTTGGCCTGCTCCAACATTATTCTTATGTTCTTCTGTGTTGTGTTCAGAAACATCTAGAAGGCCACAGATTCTCTATCTCTGGCATGGTTCGTGCATTTTAATTGTCCAGTACTTATGTGTTGCTGTTGGGGTGTAGTGAAACCCACTGGAACACTCCTCAGAATCCCTAATCACAAAAGCTGGAAGTCCTAAAAGAGTGGGAGAATACCATGAAGAGGTTCTGGAGCTTGATTCACTTCCCTCTGCCTTTCAGCTCTTTAAACACATTGTTTCTGTGCCTGAAAATAAACAATTCTCTTGGTTCAAATCATATGGGGGGAGAGAGTATGCCTGCAAACATGTTCCCAGCTTCTTCTTTCTCTGCCCCATGGCTTTGCCAATAGTTGAAATTCAGGTGGCAGCAGGCTCCCCTCTAGCTCTGCTGCGCTGCTCATATTTTCCATGTACTCCTCAGCTTCCCCATTAGTCTTGCCCTGGCAGCCATAGCGAAGTCTTGCTGTCAGGGAAGCCTAGAGCCATCCAAGCCCCTCTGCAATGTGGAAGCTTGATGGGATGCCTGAGGCAATATGGCGTCTACCTAGGGAACTTCCCCAAGGCAGAAGGAGATTTGTATGCACCAACAGCAGCCCCGGGTCCAAGCCTGTGGTCTGTCACTATCATTCTGCCTCACAACACTGCAGCCATCAGAGCTGACGAGTGGAAGTATAAGGCTGAAGACAGGCAATCTCTGAGATGGACAGCAACAGGGGCAATTTGCCTCTCAATGTTCTGCTGAACCTGGCAAAGAAGGAACACAGGACTTGGATTACTGCAGTGCATTTGATGTGTGGCTGCCCTTGAAGACTATTGAGGAAGCTCCATCAGAATGAGACAATCGAATACACAATGAGGCCAGTTGTTAACAGCATGTCACAGAATACAATCCATTGTCCCTGCTCAATGGCCATGCTGGCTGGGTCTGATGGGAGTTGTAATCCAACAGCATTTGGAGGGAACCATGTTGGCTACCCTAGAATTTTTAAAAAGAACTGAGCAAAGCAGAATCTCGTTCATCTAGAGTACACCCATGGACAGAAGTAGTATATCTCTGAATGTACAATGGTGGACGCAAGACACTGGGGAGGTGATATTCTCAGATACATCAGGCTGGTCATTGTTGGGAACAGGATTTCAGACTTGATGGTCTGATCCCACAAATCCCTCCCCATTCATGGTGAATAATTGCAATTCTTGATTCTTATCGCAAATGAGGTTCAATAGGCTACCCACACCTGTCAGCATCAGTCACTGTAGCACACATGAAGCCCTAGACATCAAAGGGCGTCATAGAACCTGTTATTGCTCAGTTTCAGGTGGCTGGACACCACTTGTTCCACTAAGAAGTTGGAAGCCGACTGCTTGGAGGTCACATATTTTAAAGGCATTTCTAAAAAGATTCTTGAGCTTCAGTGCTAAATTCCTACATCGTACACTGAAATAACCAATCCAGGCAAAAAAGAAAAAAACAATAATAATCTGACTACTAACCTTTCACCATAGTAATAAATGCTTTGCTACTATGCTAAGTAATATAATTATAATTTCAATTAATTCTTCTCATAAACACATACAGTCCTGTGCTATGTATAGACTCGAGGCCTAATTTTTATTTCCCAATGGCATTTCATTTGTCTCTGTATTTTTCCCCCTTCACTGCATCTATCTTTCTGATTTATGATCAGAAAAATGCTCAAGGAATTATGCCTTTTGTCAGTGTACCTGAATACAGCTAAAGAAGGCCAGACATAGGACACTTAAGTTTGGAGAACTTTGTATCTTGGTAGAGTTATTTTTGAGAAGGGAGCCTTGAGAGTGGTTTGTAATTTTTGCCTATCTACACCCACAACTCTGTAGTTTTGGGTGGTCACAGCTCCTTAATCACAGCTAAGGAGGAGTAAAACTAAACTATACTTAACACTGTGGAAGACAGGAGTGCCTGGCGTGCTCTGGTCCATGGGGTCACGAAGAGTCGGACACGACTAAACGACTAAACAACAACATACTTAACATTAACTCACCTTTATAAACCATGGTTTAGCATTATGTGTGAAGCAAGCCAGACTATTTGTTTCTATCCGTATTTTAAAACATCTACTATTTTAAGTCAAGCAAAATTACAAACCTGTGGCATTTCTAAATGACTGGGTGGGAAACTTAAAGCGCCTCCCATGAGTGCAATCTTAATGCTCTCAGAGTTTGATGAAGCTTTCTTCTCAATGAAGATTACCAAGAAGTGGGAAATGCAGTGAGGACCATTCTCATCCTTGTTGCTTTATAAAGTTACAGTACCTAGCTTTCCTAGTGGGGAGAAGTGGGGGTGGGAGCCATTATGGTTATAAAACTACTTGCAGTGCAGAAGAGGCTCAATATGTTTTGCTAAGTGTTTCTAAACAAACAGGAGTTGTACAGAGTGAAATGGCCACTTACGCATCATCAACCAGACATTAAACAGCTTGGGAAACAAGACTGAACAGAAGTCCCCTTTGCTCTATGACTGGGTGTGGTTTTAAAAAAATACAGACGTGGCTACAACACTAACTTGAGTTGCAATTCCGGAAGTAAATCTCATTGAGCAAACTAAAGCTTACATCTGAGTACCTAGATGTTGTCAGGATTATGCATTCTTATTCTTAAACTTATTAGTAATTTTCTTTACAAAAGTAGCTTAAAGCAACTTACAAAAATAATTAACACATACATTAAAACCAGCATAAAAACAAAACATAGGGGGGGATCTAAAACTCTGTCATAGTTATAAAAGTCAGGATTAAAACATCCCATGCACTGGAGGATATTTAGATAATTAAAAGTCAAAGGCCTGGCAGAGAAGAATGTTTTTGTCTGGTGCTTAAATATAAGTAACGATGGTGCCAGGCAAGTCTCCCTGGGGAGAGAATTCCAGAAGCGGGAAATCGCCACTGAAAAGACCCATTCTTGTGTTGCCACCTTCTGGACCTCCTGTGGAGGGGGCACATGGAGAAAGGCCTTAGATGGGGACTGCAGGCTCTGGAGCTGTTCATAAGGGGAAGGGTAGTCCATGAAGTATTGGTGTCCTAAGCTGCACAATGCCTTCTTTCCCTCTGTACTGCCCTATCATAAAATATCAAGGCAGTGTACAACATTCAGACATGAAGCACAATTAAAAACAGTACATATAATCATTAAAGTGCCGGGCTAATCACAAGAAAAGAAAATAATGACAATAATCATCATCATAATATAGAAATTAAGCAGCTGCAAAGGGCTGCTGGCACAAAAAGATCTTCAAGAGAAGCCTGAAAGCCAAAAGGAAGGGTATTGCTGAATCTTCACTAAAATATTATTCCACCGTGTGGACAACTAAGAGTGTTCCTCTGGATTATCCGAGTGATGGGATATAAGGGCTCAGGTCAGTGGTGGATCTTGGGGCCTCAGATTTCACTGGTGCCCTGTGCAATGCCAACGTTCGCCCCCTGCCTTTCATTCTACATAATGGTTGCGGAGCCCCCTTTGGTGCCACCAAGGCTCTTCACTCAGTGTGACTGAACTGGTCCCACTCCCCTGAATCCACCTCTGTTCTGGGGTGGTCTTTAAGATATCCTGGATTGCAGTTAGATTTCCAAATGACCAGAAAGAAAAAGGGCGAGAAACTCACATTCTGGCCTACTCTTCTGTCCTCCATAGCAGCTAAGCTTTTCACAGTTTGGAGAGAAACTGCAATCACCTGTAAATGCCTGCAGACAAGAGGAAAGCACAACTACAGAGGCCAGCTGAAAAATTGGCAACTCAGAGACTGATATCACATACAAAAGACTACCCAACCCCCCCAGTTGCACCACCAATTGGTTCCACCTGACTGGATATAAGATCTGGCCTTTTACACTGCACCTCTCTTGAAAGCAGGAGACATTTTCCCTGCTTGTGGCGGGGAAAGCAGAGCCATGTTTTGCACGCAGGATCAATGACAAAGGCTGGTCGAGTTGTATGGCTGCAGGGACAAGTGCCATCTCTGAAGATGTGAGTCAGATCTCTTTCATACTCCCGAAGACATCTTTATTCAGCCTCTAATACAAATTTCTGCCCCAGGAGAAACAGAGTACCTGGAACTCTCCAAAGCTCGTCTGATGGCAAGACAACCCTTTTCAATCATTGGATAACGAGTCTCTTGGGGAGGGAAAAACATACACAGGCGCACACACATATGCGCATGCGCACACTCACACACATATTAATGCAACCAATCAAGAATTCTTGATCATTTCCTTCCAGTGGAAAAACTTTCTTCTCTTTTTTACATCCCAAAGAGTCAATCACGTGCTGTGAAGGTTTTCTCCAAGTATGTACTAATTAATACAAAGTGTTAATATAAGGGGATTATTATTATTATTATTATTATTATTATTATTATTTTGAAAACTCCCCATTTCAGTCGAGAGAAGGGAAGAAGATGTTGATAAGGAGCCATGAGGGGGATATTTGGCACGATTTAAAGCTCTGTTCTTTGATGTAAGAAGGATGAAGTAGCAGTTTATTTTTAAGACCATTTGTTGTTCTCCTTCCCACATTACTCACAATTTAAGTGTGGTGTAGTGATTAGAGTCTTGGACTAAGACCTGGGTGACCAAGGTTTGAATCCCCTACTCAGCTGTAAGTGCTTTTGCTATTTGACACCTTTTGTGCTGCTCATGCAGAGGAACAACGAAAAAGTGCCAAATTTAAAAAGCAACAACTTTGTGATTTCGTGAGGGGGAAATGGAAACAATCTTAGAAGCTATTCCCAATTCTTCATTTTTGCTGCAGATTGATGTTTCCAAAGGTGTTTGTGCTTTTTTCAAAATAACCTAGCTGACCAAACACCAAGGTCTAGTAAGCATGATAAAAGGCACCGGACTATACATTTTAAATACAGTGGTAACTCAGTTTATGAACTTAATCCATTCCAGAAGTCCGTTCTTAAACTGAAACCATTCTTAAACTGAGGTGCGCTTTCCCTAATGAGGCCTCCCATCACCGGTGCCCTTCCACCGTTCAGATTCCATTCTTAGACCAAGGTAAACTTCACAAACCAGGACACTACTTCTGGTTTTGTGGAGTTCATAAACCAAATCATTCGTAAACAGGACTGTTTTTAAACCGAGGTACCACTGTACATTGATATCATTTTAAACACTTGTGGCTCCCCCTCCCTCCCAAATTCTGGGAACTGTGGTCTGTTAAGGGTGCTGAGAAACACCTTCTTCCCCTCACAGAGCTACAATTCCATAGTTCCCTGTGAAGAGGGATTTATTGATAAACCACTCTGCCTGCATTGTTCAAAAGGCTCAGCTGAGTTGAGCAGGCAACTGCCTCATGGACCATGCCTTCGCCATACCCATCCATGCCCCTTTTGCATTGGGGACGGACAAGCTGAATGGGGAAACACCAAAGAAATGGCATGCCATACATTGGCTGTACATGGGACAACCATAAGAAATGTTGCAAGTCTTATTGCCACTCTTTTGACTTCCCTTGAAATAACTCATTTCTGCCTTGGGAAGGTCTGTGACATTTCCTAAGAATTTTGCTGTAGCCAACTTGTCAGTAGCAGCTCTAGTTATGGCCGCAAACAGATGGCCGGGTCCAAATGTCCGATGACAAGGAAGGAATATCTTGCAAATATGTACGTGCTAAATGGTGGCAGTTGGGGGGTGGCTGGTAGTGGTAGGGTTGGGACCTTGCTGCAACAACTGCAAGTCAATTATGTTTTGCTGCAATTAAGCAGAATGAAATTGTTATCACATGCACAGAAGTGTCCCCTCCCCTTCCCCACAAAACTATGTTCTCCCTGCAATTTTTCCAGACTTCCCTTCCCTTCCCTCCCTTTCCCTGTTGACATTTCTCCCAGACATGTGTAGAAATTTGTCTCTGTTCATACCTCCCTTGTCATGTACCTTACTGACTAGGTTCTGCTCAGATTTTTACCAAAACCCCCAGGCATTGCTGTCTTCTCTGTGGTTTCAAATCCCTCTAACGAAGAGACGAGGTGACGTATTACTTTTAAAAACACAAACTGCACATGACTATGGCCCAATAATCCCCTCGCTCGCCCCTGAACCCTGAATGATTTGGTCTGACATCAGTCAGTGCCAGTAGTGGAGATTTGATAAACCACTGTTGTCTGCTGTATGCCACAACATCTGTATTTTCTCACACCAGGGGCATATGTCTTCCTCCAGAAAATGAGAGATGTGAACGCCCACTGCACGGACAAGCAGGGAAACTGATGGGAACTATCCCAGTGATCACTCTAAATAGATTGCTTTTCTCTCTGTGATTGCAAATGGCAGATTGGGACCATTGTTTAGCTGGTGCAAGTACCGGTACTTTCAGAACCCTACCATAGACTTGGTAGGAATTAAAATTACACTTGAAAGGAAGCCCAGACCTGATTTCTCTATTACTATTATCATCATTGAATTTATTACAGTGGAACCTTGGTTTCCGAATGTCTCAGCTGCGAACATCTCGGAAGCTGAACACTGGAAACCTGGAAGTGAATGCTTCCGTTTTCAAACTTTTTTGGAACTTGAACGGCTTCTGAGGTACATTTCTCATTTTTTCACCCATTGAAATTGCTGACAGCCCCGTGAATTTAACACCGGGGCTGTCAGCAATTTCAATGGGTGAAAAAATGAGAAATGTACCTCAGAAGCCATTCAAGTTCCAAAAAAAAGTTTGATGTTAAATTCACGGCATGTAATGCCTTAAAAGAAAACATAATGAAAATGATTTACAGGTGGTACATGACCCCAGTCAAGCTTGCAAAAATTTACCATTTGCCTGATAATAAATGTTGGAAATGTAATGAGACTGAAGGTACTTTTTATCACCTTTGGTGGACCTGCCCGAAGATTAAAGCCTATTGGGAAATGATCTATAATGAAATTAAGAAAGTCCTTAAGTGGACTTTTCCTAAGAAACCTGAGGCTTTTCTCCTGGGCATGGTTGGCCAATTGGTGTCAAAGAAGGACAGGACCTTTTTTATGTACGCTACCACAGCAGCAAGAATTCTTCTGGCAAAGTATTGGAAGATGCAAGAACTACCTACTCTGGAAGAATGGCAGACAAAGGTGATGGACTTTATGGGACTGGCAGAGATGACTGGCAGAATCCGGGACCAGGGGAAAGAGACAGTGGAAGAAGATCGGAAGAAATTTAAAATATATCTTAAAAATTGTTGTAAAATTGAGGAGTGTTAAGATGTCAAGGGGTAAGAAGTAGAGAATTACAGCTGTAACTAATAAATTTAAGGAAATTTAATGAAAGGGAACTAATAGACAAATTGACTAAAGGGTTGCTAAAGAATTGCAAAATAAGGATGCAGTGAAAGGGAGGTATGGGGAAGTCGGAGGAAAGAAGGTGCATGAAAATAAGATTATGAAATTATACATGTTTAAATGTTTTGTATGTCTTTGTTTTGCGTTTTGTTTGTTTTTTATTATGTGTTTGAAAAATGAATAAAAATATTTTTTTTTTTTAAAGAAGAAATTGCTGACAGCCCTTTGATCCTCTGTTTCCAAACGTTTCGGAAGCCGAACACTCTTCCAGAATGGATTACATTCGAAAACCGAGGTTCCACTGTACTTGCCCTCCTACAGCAGGTCCCAGAGCAGGTTACAATTTAAATCTAAAATTTAAAAACAGTTCAAACAAACTACAGGCACAGAAATACAGTGGGCTATGAAAATACACAACTCAGGTGTCAAAGACCGGGGCAAAAAGGTGAATCTTCAGCATTCAGCAAAAGCCATACATTGAATAAACAAGGCTCAGCTGGGGTGGGGGCGAGGAATTCCACATAAAATGTCCACTTCTGAGGGAGGTAGAGCTACCAAGAGGGTGTGTGACCTGGCGAAAGTCCTGAAGGACAGGTAGAGATGGTCCTCATCCCTGCTGTTTGGTCATCATGGCTTTCAACCACAGAGAGTGCTGTCTTTCATGAATCAATCAATCTAACCCTCCTTTAAAGCCATCTCTGTGAACCCACTACAAATACATGTGGATAACAATGTGATTCATTTCATTTTATTAGCATACAAAGGATCTTTTTCTCGCAATTTCACCCTCCACCCACAAACACGTATTTCAATTCAGCTCCGGTGATTCATGCTTTGATAAACTTTTTCCTGCATCCACACCATCTAACCACACCATCCAACCTAGAAAAACAGGCGGGCAAGACCAGAAACTTTTTTAGAAGCCCCCAAGACATTGAAGGGATCCATCACTTTAATGGGCTTGGCATTCTCATTTTTTCTTTTCTTTTCCAAATTTAAAGACTTACAAACCACATTTTCATATAAAATATCACAAGGTGGTATGCAAGCTAAAAGAACAGTACAGTGGTACCTCGGGTTACAGATGCTTCAGGTTACAGACTCTGCTAACCCAGAAATAGTACCTCAGGTTAAGAACTTTGCTTCAGGATGAGAACAGAAATTGTATGACGGCAGCAGGAGGCCCCATTAGCTAAAGTGGTACCTCAGGTTAAGAACAGTTTCAGGTTAAGAATGGACCTCCAGAACGAATTAAGTTCTTAACCTGAGGTACCATCGTATTGCAATAAAAACAGTAGAAAAGTCAAGCTTTGCACTGAGCACCGACTGAAAGAATGTGTGATTTGCTAGCCCTGAGTGTTCCAGCTTAAGGTGGCTTTGCCTGTGTAAACCCTGCCCCCATCTGATAGTTGGCCCTATCATTTGACAATTTAACACTTGACTATATTACATAAACTGTAAGACTTGTCCCCACATCAGGGATTTTTTTTAATCCTAGATGTGAACCATAATACACAGGTAGAGGGATTTTCTACCAGCCTGGTGGAAGCGCTATTTCTGTTAGATTTAATTCTCTTCCCATATGCTGCTAATCAAGTGGAAATCAGGGATCCTGCACTAAGGATTACATTTACAATTTCCCCTGATATGGCTCCAAGCACCATGCAACTAACATCATGTGCCACTGGTACTTGAACAAAGGTGTAAAAAAAAATTCACAAAAGTTCCTTCTAATGTAAGGTTACCATACGTCCCCGTTTCCCGGGGACAGTCCCTGGATTTACAAATCCCTGACAAAATCCATCTGTTTAGTAGAAAGTTGAAAAATGTCCCCAGTTTCATTGAAAAAAATCCGATAAATTTATTCTAATGATAAGGGAAAGCAATAAGAAGAAAATATTTGTCTCAAAAAAGTAATGCAACAATGGAGAGGATTTGAATGCATCACAGACTGCTCTCCTGGCAAACCATGTTGTGTCACCATGTTCCCACATCTCACTCTGCATGTTCAGGAGGCAAACATGAGACTAAGCAGAACAACTTTACATTGGGGAGGGGAGAGTGAAATTAAATAATACAGCCTGCTGGGTTTTTCGACTTTTTGCAGTGAGCGTCTGTTTGGCTTTGATCCCTGTCGAAAAAGCAGCCCATTTGACGTAAGGGCTACCCCCAACAAGCCACTCCAGAGGGACATCTAAACTGCATTAAAGTGGAATAATGCTGGGACAGGAAATGCCAAAAGAGTTAACAAGGGGCTGTAAGCAAAACTCAAGCAGAAGATGAAGATACATTGCGGAAGGAAGAAGAAGAAGAAGAAGAAGAAGAAGAAGAAGAAGAAGAAGAAGAAGAAGAAGAAGAAGAAGAAGAAGAAGAAGAGGGAAATAGAGGTGGTGAAAATTGAAGGATATTCTCTCTCTCTCTGTCTGTCTGTCTCTTAAAAAAAAACCCAGAGGAATGCAGCTGTGGAATAATAAAATAAGAGCGAGAAGTTAAACCAGTGACCCTTGTCAGCAGTGAAAAGCCGGAGATTAGAAAATGTTTCATGCTAATTTCCATGGAGATTTCTTTAATTTATCGAAAATTACTTTCTTCTGCTTTGATTTGTCCAGCCGCCTGCCCCCTCGCAGGCTCCTCTTGGTGGTCCTTCCCGTCACGCCAGGCTCAATATGGGCCTCGTTGGCCCCCACACTGGGCCCAGGCTTCGTAAGATTACTGAAGCGGCTCTGACGTCTCTATCAGCCTGCGCCACCACAATATCCTTCTCCCCCCCCCCGTCTCTCCCCTCCCTCTTTTCCTTTTTGCTGCATGTTCTTAGGATTCTCATCACATGATAGTTTCATTGTGGGCCTTCTCGCTAAAGTGATGGCTCTCTCTCTCCCCCCCCACCCCGCCTCCCTTCCCCACACTCTCCTCCTGATCTGTTCAGCTTGCTTTTCTCTGCAGCCTGGTATTATCAAAGGAGATTTGCGGGTCATTGAGCCGTGGACAAGGAATATGGAGTCATCAAGATGGTTTGGCAGCAATACACACACACACACACACACACACACACACACACACGAAAGAGAGAGATCTGAGTCAATGCTTCACATACCATCTCCCCATTCTTTCACCCACATGCGATCATTAACTTCCTTTATGAACATATGTTGAAAGCATTTAATTTCAAAAGGCTAATCAGAACATAGCAGTACAAGGCTCAAAAGAACCTTAAATATGCAATCTTCTAAATCGGGCCCATCTTCTTTAAAGCTAGCAAAAGCAAAGGAAATGCTAGGTGGGTTTTTGGTGGGTTTGGGGTATGTGTGTGTTTTGATTTACAGATACTAACAGGCTTCATTTGGAATTTCATCCCAGTGTTTCAACAGCATCACGTGGTTCTTGATAATGCAGCCTTTGGCTTTTGGGTGGAGGGAAGTTCAGTCCAAAGATCCATGTCCTCCCATTGTTCTGAAGCAATAGGTAATCTTTTATTGGTGTGTTATGTACCACTTGCTGGTTTGTAGCAAACATGCCCAGGAGCATGGATAATGGGTGTGACAATTTTGGCTGGCAAAGTGAAATCGGCCTTACTTGAGAAACAGGATTTGACCATTGTCACTGGAGCAATAGATTCTGAATATTTTGCCTTTTGAAGGGGTGTTGCAAGAAATATTTGCTCAGATCCAGGGAATCGAATTATGCCCAAAAATGCATGTGGGGAGAGGATAATGTTTGCCTTGAAAAACTTAAGCCACCATCTTGAATGCTTTCATCAATCTATGCCAGGGAGAGCCAATGTGGTGTTCTCCTGAAATTGTAGACTCCATCTCCCATTTAAGATTGAAAAAAAATGAGAAACTGGGAGAAACTGAAATTGACTGATTCACTCATCCCTAGCTATACCTAATTCAGGAAACCCACCAATCAAACCAAGTGCACATGAGAATTTGCTACAAAAAGGAACTCAATTCAGTGTTAGAAGCTGTGAAGGCAGGGGCCAGCACAATAATCTACGGTGGTACCTCGGGTTAAGAACTTAATTCATTCTGGAGGTCCGTTCCTAACCTGAAGCTGTTCTTAACCTGACGTACCACTTTAGCTAATGGGGCCTCCCACTGCCCCCGCGCGATTTCTGTTCTCATCCTGAAGCAAAGTTCTTAACCCGAGGTACTGTTTCTGGGTTAGCGGAGTCTGTAACCTGAAGCGTCTGTAACCTGAAGCATCTGTAACCCGAGGTATCATTGTAGTTGCATTGCCCTTCGTCAACCTGGTCTTCTCTAGATGTTTTGGTCTTTAGGTCCCATCAGCCCCAATCATCTGGGCCATATTTGCTGGGGATTATGGGAGTTGTTTTCCAAAAGATCTGCAGGATTCCAAGTTGGGGAAGGCTGAGTTACCCTGAACATTCCTTTTTTTTTTTACATTTACTTTTTACATCATTGTATAAGTCTTTTTCGAAAGCCAAACTCTCTCAGTCCTGACAAAATGCCTGCAAATTTGCCTCTTCCTATCTTTGCTCTTACCTGTAGCTTCAAACTCTTTTCTAAACTATTCAAACCCAGGTGAACTTGCTTATTAAATACTTTTTCTCCCCTTAGCATAACCTAGATTCACCCTTTCTCTCCTGTGTATTCTCTAGAATTTGGCATTAAGCACAATTGGCTCACCTACACTGCTGATTGGTAGGTATGTGGTCTGGGGGCCTTTTTAACATTCACAGGATGCCATCCCTACTGATCTTTGAGAGACAATTGTCAGGCAGTAAGCACTTTCCAGGGGTGCAACAACTCCTCTTGGGCTATTGTATAATGGCAGGGTACCACCTTATGGGCTCCATTAGCACTGGAACTTAACAAAGGTGAGTCTCAGTTGAATGAGAACTCCTAATCACTTTTTAAAGCAAGGAAACTTTATTCCTATTTTCGCATGACTTTTCTTTTTTAAAACCAAAGCTTCTATCTCCAGGGAACCCTTTTGACATCAGCTGGTGATCTGCTGAGGATGCTTTATGGAGAATTCTGGGACATAATTTTGGATTCATGCTCAATTCAATGCATGAAGCTAGCCAGATACATTATGGCATTACATGAGTCTGGAGAATGTGCCCTGTAATGCACCTAAGCTTCCCTTCCCTGCAAAAGCAGGGGGAGTTCGGTATGGGTTGGGCACACTGTTTTTCATTGAACACTTGCCTGCCAATCCTCATTTTTCCATTGTCATTCCAATATAATCATGATGATTAGATGCAGGGATGGATGGACCAACCTAAGCCCACTCCATGTCAGCTTCACTGGTGCTCAGTCATGTCCATTGTGTCCCGTTTTTGCAGACAGAAGAGTTGTGGCTAAGTGGCAGAGCATCTGCCTTGCATGCAAGAGGTCCCCAGTTCAATCCTTGGCATCTCTAGGTAGGGCAGGGAAAGACTGTCTTGCTGAAACTTTTGAGAACTGCTGCCCATCAATGTAGACAACAGTAGATGGACCAATGACTCTGAATAAGGCAGATCCCATCTTCCTATGACTCAGACCATCTTATGGTTCTTCCAAATGGTGAGAGGACAGTGTTCTCCACTGTGCTTGGGTGTGGCAGGCTACTTCTGGAAGCATACAACAGGACACATAATACACACAACTTAAAGCAGAGAGGAATAATGGTGGAGTTCAAAAAGAACAGCAAGGTGATTTCACCACTGTCTCTCCAGCGTCTGCAGCCTGAAGTGGGTACCTCTTTCTGCTACTGGTTGAACTGGCACTGTTCCCAGGTAAGACTGCATAGGATCATAGCCAGAGTAAGTTAATGGCTGAAGAGGGATTTCAAACAAGCACTTCTTAACTTTTGTATAAGACAGGCTACTAGTGAGAACCAAGTTGGAAGAGAGATGATTCTGGGAAAGGAAGGAAAAAAAGGTACGTTAGAATGAAAATTCCCTCTTGAAGCAAGTGTGTCTACAGAATCTGTCTGCATAGAAAAATGAGACAAGAGACTCATTCTGGCCTTTTCCCAGACTGACCAAGGAAATTTATAGCTTTGAACTCTATAGCACTCTTGGGCTGGTGCTCGACTAGGTGACTGAAGGTAAGGAAATAAATCAGTTATTGCTTACGATTCCTAAGGGGCCACACACCTTTGCACTAACAATAGTTATCTTCATTTAGGACTAACCTTCATAGCAGACCCACTACACAACCTTGATAGCCATCACTAGTATCACCAGTATTGTTGATAAGCCAACTCTGATTCTTAATGGGCAAACACTGAGCATTTGATACCTGTAATCGAGACACAATATTTTACTTCGGCATTTGACATTCAGCAGCTTGTGTTTAACAGTATTTGACATCTGGGGAATAATGGTGTTTCCACCTTAATGATAGTGATAGTTGAGACAAAATAGTATTTCGTATGGCTACTTGTTTTAATTGATGTGCTGTCGTTTTTCTGTGGCCAAATGAAAACTGTCCAGTGCCATTTGATAGATGACATGCAATGTTATACTATTTTGTATCCAACAGCTTCTGATAGTGTATATGTGATGCCTGCCAAATCAACCATGGCATATCAGCAAGAGTAGACCACTTAAATCCTGAAGGCAACCTTGTACATTCAGAACCTCAATGTGAATTTGGAATTTGGGGTGGCATTCAGTTAAGTTTCTCTCAGGGTAGATCCACTGAAATTAATATAACTAACTTCATGTTCATTAATTATCAGTGGGTCTGCTCTAAGTAAAATGTGGTTGAATACCACCCCAGAATTCCACTGTCAAAATCTGCAAAATTTAGAATTGTTGACAACTTTCATTTGATTACAAGGATAAATATTAGCATCGCCATCATCTCTAATTTTAATCATACTCAAAGTAGACCCATTGAATGCAATGGACTTGTTCATTAATTTCATTGGGTCTACTCTGAGTATGGCTTAGTTGAATATTATTTCTTCTCATTATCTTTTGTTATTGATTTAAATGTTATTGATTTAAATGATTGTTGTTTTAGTTAATATAAGGTGGATATGCAACATGATTGGTATCCTTATGATATGAAATTGCTGCTGAACTGTTTTGATATGATGAAGATCATATACTTTTTGCAATTTTAAAAATTTGCAATTGCTAACAAGAAAAAGAAATAATAAATAATGATGATGGTTAAAAAAAACAAATGATAACTGAATAATTATCATTATCATTGCTTGTTCCAGTTGAGCAATAGTGGTCTCTCCACCACCATAAGAGATCCCAGAACCCAATTCTATTGGGTCCCAAAATCACAGGATCCAGAAATTTAAGATCAATAAATATCAAAGATTACTCTAAAACAAAGTTGATGCAAGACATAAATTCTGACCAAAAAGGAAACACCACATCATATGCCTTAAAGAGGTGATTTCAGCATTATATCACCAAAATCGATCTGAACTTAAGCAATCCTTTCCTATAGAAATGTTGTGCAGTCAAATATATATGATTATTGCATTTTTCTAATGTATCATTGTTCTCATCATTTTCTTGCCTTTCGGGCACAATTTGTTGTGGGAAAGTGGCCTGCAGATAAAAGGTGCAGGTGTTCATGTTGTGGGAAAGTGGTGTGTGCAGGTGGTGATGACAACAACTGTTCCTTGGGCAACTCATTTTACCACTGAGGATATCAGAGTGGTACTTTCAAGAGATTCTGCATCTGAGTACTGGCTGTGCAAGACCTGCTGAGCTTTAGGGGTGGATCAGCATCAGTTATCAACTATAGACTGTCTACTGAGGCAAAGTCCTAACAGGTAAAACCTGTTCTGCCACTCAGCATCACCAAGCTCACCTGCTTCATTTTAGTTCCATTTAAGTACAGGTGTCTGATGTCTTACTTTATCCATCTTGATTTTCATACTCCCTCTGTCTTCTTTCTTTTCTTTCTTTCTTTCCTTCTTTCTTTCCTTCCCTCCTTCCTCCTCCCCCCCTTCAGTCTTCATATGCTGTTGTCTCAATCTTCAGAGAGAGAGAGATTGTTGTTTTGGAAGATTAAGATGAATCTGATTTTATGTTTCAGGTCCACACAAAACATAGATAGTTATGGAAGCTCAGACTCATCTTGACAGCAAATTCAGCCTCAGATGCCCTGCAGGGTATTGTGTCTAACCATATTGTGTCTCTCCCCCTCTCCCCCTCCAGTTGCCTGCGAGGTTCCTTTTTTATCACCATGTAACTGGCATGGTGGAGGATGTAAGAACTAGAAGCGGGGTCTATGAGAGAGAAAAGATTCTGAAAGGTTTTATAAATAAGGTTTTGGAAGGTTGTTTTTATAACTATCACCATCCTCATTTATGTATTAATTAATCACCTTCTAAATCAGGGTGATTGGCCCATAAGAGAATTAAAAACAGTTAAAAATGCAAAAACAACAAATACGTTTAAGACAAGACTAAAACCCTAACACGTGGGCACTCTTGGTGGGAAAGCCTTTTATATTAAATCTGTATCCCATTGTTTCTGGAAAGTGTGGGTAGTGAGAGCCTGTCATAACTCTACAGGATAGCTCAGATGATAGGGCATGAGACTCTTAATCTCAGGCTTGTGGGTTTGAGCCTCACGCTGGGCAAAAATATTCCTGCATTGCAATGGGCTGCATTGATGACCCTTGCGATCCCTTCCAATTCTGTGATTCTATATGTCATAGGAATGCTGTTCCAAAGAAAAGTGGCAGCCACACTGAAAGCCCTGTTTCGGGTTCCCGCAGAGAGCACTTGCGTGGCTATTCCCACCCCCTCCCACAGGTGGAATAAATAAAGACACAGGACACCAGAATTTAGGTTAATGGGTGAAAAATGGCCACAACTTTATTGATTACAGGTAAGAGTGGTATTGGCTTTAGGCATTGGCCCTATCAGACTAACCGGTATAACCAGGAAGGGTTAAGCACCAACAGGGGGAGCCCCCGAGATGCACATCCCTAGGCGCTCCCCGAGGGGTTACCGCTCAGGAGCGCGCTTTAGGCCCTAGCCTCCATAGGTTTCGGACGAGGCGATGCCCCCCGGAGTCCTTTAACGAACTACACTTCAACATTTTGGGGGAGGTGATGGTGCTCCTCCCCCATCTCATTTGCATAATAATACCCCTGCCAATGCCTAACTGCCCAAACCAAGGTGTTGTGACGTTTTGCTACGAGGTAGGCGAAAAAACCAAGTGGCTTCCAAAATATAGCCAATTAGCCAAATGGAAAAACTCCTACCAGGTCCATTGCGGCGACCAGCCAAAGCCCATAGCAAAGTCCAGATGAGAACCTAAAGGGCGGGAGGGTGAGAAACTGCAGCTGCTGAAAGAAAAGAAAGGGGTGAGCATGGGCTTCCCCGACCTTAAATGCCCCTTACAAGTCCCAGTCCCGCTGCCAGCCAATTGGCTGGCACGGTGAATGATGAATACTAATGACCCCGGGATTCCCTAGGTCCCACGGGGCTGCAGCCAGCCCCGCGAGGGTGTGAATGGGGCGTGAGCCCGCAACTCCCCCCTCCGGATGTTGGGAGTGGCTTTCTGAGATATTTGGAGCTTGCAGGAGAATCTGTCCCACAGACTGCAGCAATCTACTGTGTATGTAAGGGGTAAGGCAGTCTCTTATGTAAACTGGTCCTGAACTGTATAGGGACTTCTATATTAGTATCAACACCTTCAACTTGGCCCAGTAGCAGGCTGGCAGCCAGCTTGTTACATGTTGGTGGTAGTTTGCTCCCGCAAGCAACCAAGCCACAGAGTTCTGCATCAGCTGCAGCCTCTGGACCAACCCCAAGGGTCGCCCCACATAGATTGCATTGTAGTAATCCAACCATGAGGTTACCAATGCATGGACAGCTGTGGTCAAGCCCTAAGACATACAGTATTAATCAAAAACCTCAAATGTTAAGCCACCCAAATTGCAGGAACCTAACAGGCAGGTTCTTGCTTATGCATTAAACAAGCAAACAGTTCCCAGCCAAACCACTGCTTCAAAAACAAGAACAAAACAAAAGTCACTTTTTAGGAAATGTTTTTTTAAAAAAAGTGGCATGGCTCTAACATCCATCTGTCTTCTGAATGTAAATTCTAGAGGAAAACGGGCTTTCCAGTTGCTTCTGCAGCTCATATCTGGGCTTGCAGCTCTCCCTTAGTGGGCACCCTTAACAAGGTAGTTTTGCAAGGAGAAAAGCAGGATATGGTTCCCTTCCCCTCCCCCGCTATACTTTTAGCCAGTGGCACTTAAAAATATTGTAGGCTGAATCGGAGCCAAAGTGTCTACAAGACTGAGCTTTCTAACATGCTTGCTTAAGTGCAGCCAGTTCAGACTTCATAACTAGCCACCCAGGGGGCCTATCACCCAACAGCATCCTCCTGCATCGGCGCTGCATGTTAGGAAAGTCTCTGGAAATCAAATGTCACAACATATGGACACCTTGGGTCTTGTGCAGGTCATTTCTTGTGGAAAAATAAAAACAGCATTTTGCTTCATTAACCACACTTTTTGTCAAGTTTTTAAACATTTTAAAAATACATTTTATATTATTTTATGTACTTATATTCCATTTTGCTTCCAAGCTGTGATTCAAGACAGATTACACACTTTAAAAATATCTTTCTAAGATACAGTATTAAATCCGGAACTGTGTGCATCCATAGTTTTTTGTTCCCATATTGTTTAAGAAAGTGTGGAATTGGTAGATTTAGCTTTAAATGCATCCTGAATTTAATTTCTCTTCCATCCCTGCTAACAAGCCGTCATTTAAACTATCCAGGGATCCACAGAGACTGGACATAATGAGCAGCACTAGTTGTATTTAAAGTTCCCAATCTCCTCTTAACGATTGCATCTGAGGAGTAGAGGGACAGAGGAAGCATCAGAGCCTTGTTTCTGTAGTACAAGAAGTTTAGTATTACTTTCAAAGTGAGCTATTCTGAAAAGGTGTTGTGCCGGATCCCACAGGGTAGGCGGCAAGGCTAGACAGAAACTGCAGGACCACGGACAGCTCCAACAAAGGTTGAGAGCAGACAGAGCTTTTTAAAGCTCCTGCTCTCAGACTACCTCTCTCAGACTCCACCCACTTGTGACAATTCTAGATTCTTAAAGGGCCAGGCCTTTGGCCTGGGCATGGGCACTTATCCTCTGTTCCTTATCTTCTTGCCTGGTGTGCTCCCTGCACTACTGGCCTGGGGAGAGCCTGGGGAAAGGATTTGATTCATCTGGTGTAGGAGAAGATGCCAGTGATGATCCAGGTTCTGGTCCTGCAGATACAGGAAGTTCTCCTGGAGACTTGTGTTCCGTAGCCCAGAGTTCAGTTGTTTCCTGATTTCCAGAAGCAAACTCAGAGCCCTGTCCCTGGTCTGGCTCCACAACTGGGAAGTCTGGAGCCTCTGAGTCTGAGTCTTGACTGCTGCTGGACTCTGTCAGGTGTTGGGTTCAATCCCAAGCATTTTCTGGTAGGCTTGAAAAGACCCAGGAGAGCTGCTGCGATTCATTATAGACAATACTGATTGGTTGGACCAAAGGTCTGACTCAGGATAAGTCGGGTTCCTGTGTTCTAGGAGAGAGACCATACCTCAGTGGTACAGCCCATGCTTGACCCGCTTGCCTGCCATTCTATCTTTACAATGATGACAGCCTTACATATACATGTACTGTATACAGGAAGATATGCATCTCCTCCAATTAAAAAGTTTCCTCACCAATTAACATTTAGGGAACAAGCCATAATTCAGCAGTAGATCAACTGTATTGCATACAGGATGTCACAGGTTGGGTTCCTATGTTTTAGGAAACAGACTATAATTCAGTGATAAAGCATATGCTTTGAATGCAAAAGGTTGCAGGTTCAATCCCCAGCATCTCCAGGTCTCCTGCCTGAAACCCTGGAGAGAGTCACTGCCAATCATTGTAGACAACACTGAGCCAATACTGGTCCCATGGTCTGGGCCAGGATAAGGAAGTTTTCTATGTTCTTAAAACTTGCCCCATCTTAGGCAACTAAACCTTTAGTTGATTAATATGCGGATTCAAGCTTATTAAATGAGTGCCTATAGAAATCTTAGTTCTTTACAAAAGATCAAACATCCATACATTACAAGTTAAGATGGAGAAGCAGAGGGAAAAGGTCAGGGAGAATCGATAGGATTTTTAAAAATATACCTACTGTTGCTTTTTATAATTGTAAGTTTTCTTTTATATTAATGAAGGAGGAACAGAAGATTAGGATTTTGAGAGGTATATGCCAAACACCCCCAACACTTTGAGTATGATTCCCAAGTTGCTCCAGTCAATGAAATTGGCCTCTCCATTTCCCTCCACCTCTCCCTTTTTTCATTTAAACGTCAAGGTGAAATTCAAAGGCTTCTGTGGAGATACTTGAATCGTTCAGGAGATCACTGCCCTTCTGGGGATTGGCTTTGTTTCAGTGTTTGAACGCTATTGGTTTTATTATCCCCATTCAGGTAGGGTGATTATTCCCATTCCAGAGCCCCTGAGCAATCACCAGGAAAGCAGACTCAGAAAGAGAGTTTTAATTTGGCAGCCTTCAAATACACCCGCATAGACATGCTAGCAAGAACTGCAATAGAATGTTGCAGTGTGGATTGCTCTTTATTCAAGATGCCTGCCACTCCATCCCATTCTGTGGTCCTCTAGTTTTCTGGGATATTTTTCATTAATCAGTCCCTCCCTCTTGTGCAGAGAGATACCATTTAGGTTACATAAGCAATGACACTCAACACTAAACAATGGAAAGAGAGTGCCCCCCCCTCATTTATTTCATTTATGAATGAATTTCCATGAGGTACCCCAAAGCAAATTACAATGTAGCAACAGTCACCCCCACCCAATATAATGATTGGATCCTCAGCACAATAGTTGCTTCTTCCATCCCCAGTAATTTAATGCATTCTCCAAGAAAGGACCTTTGGACGGCGGTGCAAATCCTTCGTCCTCACCTCCCAAAATCCCTTTGCTCCTCATCACTCATGTTGAAACCTCAAGTGGCATCCTTGTTTCCCATAGGAAGGGAGCAAGGGGGGCGGGGAGGAAGTCCGAGCTGAATTTAAGACCAAATCATTTATAAAGGTTTGTCTACAGAAAAGTAAAGAATGTTTCCCTTCTGATCGCACCCCCCCCTTCCCTTAATCATCTGGTTGACCTAGGGTGAAAAAGCAAATGCTAAAAGCTGAAGGCAGAAGAGCCTCCTCTTGCCGATGCTTCCCCCCTCCTTCTCTCCACCCCTTCCTGGTTCCTTTTTGATGAGTGCCTGCCTCTGTGGTTTTGCTACTTCTGAGCAGACTGATGGCTCTGAGTCGCTTTAATGACCTCCGAGAAACTGCATCAGGACCTATTTGCAGAGCTGAGGTTGCTTCGCCACAGCCCTGTCTCCTTCACTGCGTGCCCCTGATATTGAGCCTTCCCGTAACTGCAATTACAACATTAACCACAAAATGGAGATTTACAGATTGTTTTCAGCAACACCCATTCAAATTTACTTATATTTACACTCGGAAAAAAATGAGGGTAAGTGCTGTTGTGACCAAAGGCAAGAGACCCAGATCAATAACCAACCAATCCTTAGCTAATAAAGTACTTCTCTAAGGTCTATGGTTTCTGTATTCTGACTTTTGAGGTTGGCCCCTAATGTCTCATCCATTGACTTTTCCCGTAAATATGTCTAATCGAGACCGGGCTGAACCCTGAGGAGGAAAGATACACTTGGTTTGGTAAGAATTGCTAATTAACTAAGTATGTAAAACCTGGAGCTGCTTCGGGGTGTCCATCATGGCCTGAGTCCAGGCAAAGTGTGGGTCTCCAAGGCAGGCTGATTAAGTCCCATAGTACGTTATATGGTCACAGTAAGCCTAGACTTATCTACTCAGAAGTAAAGTATCCCAGGTACCAAAGCAATAAGGGTATGTTTTGAACTTTTTCATTTAAAGAAAAGGCAAGTAAGAGGTGATATACTAGAAGTTTATAAAATCACTAATGGTATAGAGAAAGTGGATAGAGAAAAGTCTCTCTCTCCCCCCCCCCTTTCTCTGTACTAGAACTCATGGACAGGGCAAGGAAGATGCATGTTGAAAGATTCAAGACAGAAATAAGAAAATACCCCACACAGCACATATTTAAACGATGGATTTTGCTCCCATGGAAGGCTATGATGACAACCAACTTGGAGGCTTTAAAGGAAGATTGGAAAAATTCATGGCGGGTATGAACCTAGATAGCTTTGCCATGATGGCTATGTTTTGCCTTCATGGTCAGAGGCAATAATGCTTCTCAATATCAGTTTCTGGAAACCACAGGATGAGAGAGTGCTTGCAGGCTCCCCAGAAGTTGTCTACTGTGAGAACAGAAAGCTAGACTAGATGGGACATTGGTCTGATCCAACAGGGCTGTTCTGGTGTTCTTAACTGAGAAGGTGTGGGTTCTGTCTACATGATCAGGACAGAACTTAGTCCTAGAGAATCTGTTTTGCATGTGGAAGGTCCCAGGTTCAATCTTTGGCAGTTGGCTTCTGCAGGTAAGGTGGGAATGTCCCCTGCCTAACAACCTGGAGATGTAACATAACACTTTAGAGCTATGAATTGAGTCCTCATGGAAGTTTTTAAAAAGTGAAAGCCAGGACTGCATTGAATGTGCACTAACTCAGAGGAGGGTGTAATTCATTGATAGACTGAAGGCTTTGCATGCCAAACTTCCTATGTCCCCACCCCCCAAAAAAATCTTTAGCGGAGGAATGGGGAAGCTGTGGTCCTCCAGATGTTGTCTGACACCCAAAAACTCTAGACAATATAGCCAATGGTCAGGGATGATGGATATTATAGTCCAGCAACATCTGGAGGACTATAACTTCCTGACTTGTCTGAAACCCAAGAGAACCACTGCCATTTAGTGTAGACAAAGTGGAGCTAGATGGATCAATGATCAAAGCGGCTTCCCATTTCCCTAATTTTGATAGGTTTCAAGAATAGTGAAGTCAACACTGTGTGAAGCCAGTGTGGTGTAGTGGTTAGCTATTAAGGACAGATGTCCTTGAAGACCTGCTGCAAAAATCGATAGATCCTGATCTACCTTCAGTTCACCTCTGCCTTGGAGAGATTTGTGTGTTTCTTAATGAGGGACATGATGTATAAATAAGCCTGTTGCTGATAAACAATGCACACATGATGCACAGCGATGCTCCAGTACAGTGTATCCTGTTGCTGGAGAAAAGTGTCCCGACGTATGACATTGGCAAGATGGAAATTTCCCCAGAAACAAAGAAGCAGTTTTCACACATCTCTTTTCTAGGCCAATAAAGGGAAAAAATGTTCTGACCTCTGATTCTTTTCTCTTTGTTCGGCTCTGAAAACAGCCCAAAGATCACGCCTGCAGAGAGTGGGAAAACCTGCTTCTTTTTTGTCCTAGTCTGCCAGGATCATTCAGCTGAAGCGGCTTGTTAACTGGAAGCGAGTTCCTCATCAGAAAAACAGGTAATACCACTTAACATTCCTTGAAGGGTGCCTGATGTTTTGACATATAAGCAGGTCACT
This sequence comes from Podarcis melisellensis, assembly GCF_964234715.1. NCBI lineage: Eukaryota > Metazoa > Chordata > Lepidosauria > Squamata > Lacertidae > Podarcis > Podarcis melisellensis. Next base: position 30,802,725 of record NC_138546.1, read on the forward strand.
TGGCAAGGTGCCATTAGACAGAGTAATGATATGATGTGATAAAGTGGCAAATGACTAGTTGCCTTCCACTGGAAAATTTAAAGCAGTCCATGGAGGAGAGAGGGGCTGTCAGAGACAGAAGCCACAACTAGCGAAGCTGAGCTGATGTGCTGCATTTCACAGTCTTTCCTCTCACAGCCCATTTGGTCAATCTATTTTGGTGGCCCTTAACATCCACACTGTGTATGGGGTGGAGGGGGATTAGCTTGCTGCAAGAAGCGAATTCATAAGATCTTGGAGAGGAGAGGTGGTGGGGCAGATGCTGAGCGCTCTTATCATGTCAGGTGACCCAGCTTGGAAAGAAAGAATAGTGAATGCACTCTTAAGTGCACTCCTAACCAGAGCCGTCTTTCCCGTAGGGCTTAGTGGTGCATCGCGCCAGGGCGTCGGCCTCTCAGGGGTGCCCCAGCAAGTGGGGGAGCTGTGTGGATTTGCCGGCAGCCTCCCCTTTCCCTGCATGCCTGCCAGCTGTGCCCCGCCAACCATAAGGCTGGCGGGCATGCAGATTCCCTCCCAAGCCTCTGTGGGGATCGCTCTCCTCACGAGGAGGCTTGGGAGGGGCACAACTTCACTCCCAAGCCTCTGTGGGGATCGCTCTCCCACAGCAGCATGGGGGAGAGTTGCCCCCCCCCATGGCTGGCAGGCAGTGCACAGCTACAGCCACCCCAACACTATCCATGGTAATTTGGGGGTGCTGGGCGGATATTTGCACCCCAGCGCTGCATCTGCTAAAGACGGCCCTGCTCCTAACTCTTTCCTTTCTTCCTTAGCGGGTGCAGCCTTTGAAGAGACACCTGCCAAAAGAAGGACTTGCATCACAGACAGCAAGCCCTGTATTGGGCAGGAATCAGCTGCAGTTGGGAGCTCCCAATCAGGTGTTACCATATGCAGCTGATCCAAGCTGGGTTTGCCTTTGACTGCAAATTTGAAAGGCACACAATGCAGGCCCTGCTTGTCAAGGAACAATAAGGTTGGCATTTTAAAGCTCCTAATAGTTCTTTTATAGCCACATCATTAGGTGTGAAGCAGGTAGGCCTGATTTGGAGGAAACAGCTTCATGGAATGGTTTAGGACTATAGGATTATAATTTGGCTACTAGGTCAGAGGTTGTGGCTTTTGGGAGCCCAAACCACTCACCCACATGAAGAGATGGCTTGCTGCAATTTTGTGTGTTCCAGCCTTGCCTGTTCCTACCTAATTCTGCACTAAGTCCTAATGCAGAAACACCATGGAATTTCCTATCCATCATCAGGTGCTCAGGAAAGGACCCAGTCTAAACAGGAAAGCCCTTCCTTTCCAGAAAGCCCAACTATCCACTTGGATTGGACAGGGCCAGTTCCAGAACCTGAAAATCCTGCCCAGGTTGATATTGCAACCTGTGGCTTTTTTTGTGGCTTAGTACAGTACCACAGTTTTTAATTTTTAGCCCCCCACAGGTAAAAAGCACAACTCTCCCAAACCCTATATTACCGCTCTTGCTCCGTGGTGTATGAAAACACATCTTACATTTTCCTCATTGAAGCAAACTGAATGTTGACTTCCCCTTATGTGTGGGGTTCTCCTTCACTGCTTTGCCCCAGTGGGCGGTCGAAAAGAAGGTTCCTTGTTAGTTCCACAAGGCTCATTTTGGGACTCTGCTGTGATTTCCCAAGTGATGGGACTCTGACAGACTCCATCCCTCCTCGCCTTTGTCGATTTCGGCATTGTCACGCTGAACAAAGCAATTAATATGTCTTTAATTTGCACCTAACGAAACAGAGAGGAGGCATTTATGCTGTGTGACATGTAGACAAATTTTTCTTTAAAAACAAAGTTTCACGCTGTGACTACAATTAGTGTAATTGTCAGCTCCTCTCTTAAAAACAAATATGTATTAAAGGGAAAGCCAGCTCAGTTCCCTCCTCTGGTGTGAAAATGAGACAATCAAAATCTATTGTAATTACCACAGTGATATTATAATTAGCAACGATTAAGTTATTCCATGCTGCTTTTTTTCCTCTTGGCTACAATTAAAAAAGTATATATCTTCCTTCTGCACATTACCGCTGATCATATTACCTCAATACATGTCTAGGAAGTAGATAAATTAGAAGTAATTTTAAAGCAAAACTCTGTTAAAAACATATATCTTTCTGTATAATGGATTAAACATTTCTTATGGTTTACCCCCTTTAACATCTGTGTAAGAAAGAGCCATTAAAATGTTGGCTGGGCCACTGAACAATAATACTTTTCATCATGTAGGGAACACTGTGTGTCTGCATGGATGAAGATGGATAAATATGGATAAATATATGTGTTATATATAGTAAATTCAGCTTGCTTTTTGCATCCACGGATACTAGGATTGTGTATTAGTCTTGCGGGGACCCAACTATCCAAGCATCCTGGGTGATTCAAGTGTCTTTCCCCCTCCCAAATTAAATAGCAATATCAATAATCCCCTTGCAGCTGGATTGGAGACCCCCATAAGGATTTATGTCACTCTTTCCTGTTCTATAATGCATAGCTCTATTTCCCCCCAATATCTCTACGTTTCTCTGAGTCCATGCACCTTGCAAGTAGTGAGGTCATCTAAAATGTTGTTTGTGGAGTGAAGAGTTCTGTATTTTGTTGTTATTGTTAATGCACATCAGAGGTGCTTTTTAAAGTTAAACATGTCATTGAAGTGTTTTTTTTTTAAAAAACCTACATGGTTTTGCTTTAACTGCCCCCTCCCCCCCACCAAAACAAGGAATCGCTTTTATTTCTCTAGCAAAGATACCCTGGACCTACTGGTCTGCAATTTGGCAGTCTTAATCCACTCTGGAGGGCTCCTGTGACTTCGGTTAAAAAAGGAACGTGTTATCACTGTTTTTAAAATGCCTCATTGTAATAAATGAGAAGCACAAGAGCTTCATTTTGTACAGTTTCTTGAAACCCAAATTATAGATTGAACTGAGCATAGAGATGCTCGGAAACAAATTGTGATTTATTTTTTTAAAGATACAAGGTAAATCTTGTGACCTGTGTGCATCCCTATGAAAACACATTCCTGGTTATTTCCAGATATCCAAACTTCCAGCCCCTGAACTTGTTCTGTTCTGGAATTCTGGCCTCTGTTATGAGGTAGACTCATTTATCAGGTAAAATATTTTAAGATAAGCTTTTATAAGGACCTTTTCAGCTGCCAAGCTTATATGAAGATGCATTTGGTTACCATGGGTCACCCAATTACAATGTAAACTGTACCCCTCTTGAAGCATTACTCTTAAGTAAACACTCCAGAGGGACGAAGAGATGAGGGCGCTAGCTCTGCCTGCACTGTGATTGATTCCTGTCACCTCCCAGCTCATGGAAGGTGATGTTCAGAAGTGGGGATTCCCCTGTACTGGTGGAGCATGCATTTTACAACCCTGGGGAAAACAATTCTGAAATATGTACTCCCCACGTACAGGAGATTCTGACCTTTGGCTTCCTTGAGTTTGAAAGTAATGAGAATGGCGATGGAAGGGGCAGAGCTAGCATGCTGGTCTCCACAGCCCCCTCAGGTGTCTACTTAACCATGAACAGAACTCCTAAAGAGGACTTCTTATGAACTTCCAGCTGCCTCGCTACAGTGAAAATATGCCTTCCATTCTGGACTACACTTCATGCTTTCCAGCATGATAAGCATTCAAAATATAAAAAAGCTTCACTGCTATATAAGGCTAAACATGTTCCTCGTTTCTCCCCCTCCTTTCCAGACTCAAAGTGCTTGTTTTGGCAGCTATCCAGGACTAAATATGACAAGACCTATACCCTGGACCGATGTAATTCTCATTCCCTGCTAAGTGCCTACTTTTTTAAGCCATGCTGAGACAGAGCACCGAGCCTCTCCTTTCCTGTGTGCCTGTGTCAGTGATGTTAATCATGTCTCCATTGGTATCTTGTCTCTGAAAAGCCAACTCCTGAGCCTTTCGTTCTGTGAGTGGAAATCCTTTTCGGAAATCTGCCTCCATCTCGGCCACCGCATGGGGTGATCCAGCTGAGTCTCATTAGAGACACAGAAAGCTCACAGGGCCAGGTGCGATATGACAAAGGAGAACTACATCTGTTCCAATTTTGCACAGGCGCAGAAATAACTGTTCTCCCTCCCACACACATATCTCATTCATAAAAGTTAACACCACAATATATTTGTTAGGCTTTAATGTGCAACAAGACTCTGCTATTTTTGCAACACAGACTAACATGGCTACCCCTCTGGAGCTATTGGTTTATCTAGTCAGGGATTGGCCAATCTCTCTTCTGCACCCTCTCATTGGTAATCTGTCAGGGGCTTCTTCTACCTTCCTAGCAGGTAAGAAGTGGGTTATCAGCAGGTGCCGCCTTTGATTCCTTTGCACAACAAACATAACCTGCAAAAATGCTCTCCTCTAAAACAAATAGTTATTTCATAGGATCATAGAACTGAAGGGAGCACAAGGGTCATCTAGTCCAACCCTCTGCAATGCAGGAATCTTTTGCCCAACGTGGCTCAAACCCACAACCCTGAGATTAAGAGTCTCATGCTCTACCTACTGAAAGAGCTATCCCAACAGATAGCTTTATTTAGAAAATTCAGAAGATTTATAAACTCTTAGGGATGCTTTTAAGGGACACAGGTGGCGCTGTGGGTTAAACCACAGAGCCTAGGACTTGCCGATCAGAACGGGGTGAGCTCCTGTTGTTCAGTCCCAGCTCCTGCCAACCTAGCAGTTCGAAAGCACGTCAAAGTGTAAGTAAATAAATAGGTACCACTCTGGCAGGAAGGTAAACGGTGTTTCCGTGCGCTGCTCTGGTTCGCCATGTGCTGGCCACATGACCCAGAAGCTGTACGCAGGCTCCCTTGGCCAATAAAGCGAGATGAGTGCTGCAACCCCAGAGTTGGCCACAACTGGGGTCAGGGGCCATTTTACCTTTAGGGAAGCATTTGGTTCAGTTCACAGTTCAGTGCAAAGCTACCTAATTCACATTCCCTGAACTGCTTAGAAGCCTACTTTGGCAATAAGAACATAAGATGAGCTCTGCTGGATCAGGCCAAAGGCCCATCTAATTCACCATCCTATTTTCACCATGGTTTTGCCTGACTGGAATGTGTCCTTGAAATATGACAATGCCTCTTGTTTGTGTGGATGGAGGGTGAAGAGGTGTTTTGTGAGTGTGGGTAGAAACCACCCTGCTGTACAAAGTAAAAAAAAAGAACATTTCTTGTTCTACCCACTTTTGCCCCTGGCCCCACTGACCACTGGCATGTGGCCCTTGGAAAGTTACCCATAAAAGAATGTGGCCCCTGGGCTAAAAAAGGCTCCCCTGGTATAGAAGCAGACACTCAGCTATGAGATGACACTATGTGCCTTTCTTAGCTCTGAGCCCAGTACAGCGCTGCTTATTTCGGAGGAGCAGCCCTCCTCCCCTTTTCGACAAGTTAAGAGCAGCATCATTTGCTGGGTTCCTAGCTATCCTTTCATTTGAAGTTTCCCATTCCCTTTGAAAAGAATTTCCAGTAATCTAATAAGGGGAAATGTGTTCTGCAAGCACACAACAACAGCCCAATGTTTTACTGTAATTTTCAAGCGCTACCCTTTTGGCCACTAAAACAGCCTGGCCTGCTTTGAACTTGCATCACCACTGATTTGAGAGTAAAGACCACCATGCCACCAGCCCATTCCACTTCTCTTGCTTTCAGCTGAAGCAAACCCAACGCCTGCTCTCGCTGCATTTGGCCAATAAACTCTTTCTCATCTCTTCAGAAGATTGCTGGCTGGGAAGCGGGGATGAAATGGGCAGGCTGAAGAGTGCAAGAACACAAGGGGGCTTGAGCATTTTTATGAAGCAAGAAATCTGCGGCTCTAGGCCACATTCGCCCCATGCATTTCAAGTGCTATGACCATCATGGCTTCCCCCAGGGAATTATGGGAGCTGTCCTTTGTTAAGGGTGCTGAGAGTGGTTGTTGTTGTTGTTGTTGTTGTTGTTGTTGTTGTTTAGTCGTGTCCGACTCTTTGTGACCCCATGGACCAGAGCACGCCAGGCACTCCTGTCTTCCACTGCCTCCAGCAGTTTGGTTAGAACTGCGGGAGGCAGAACTGGTCAGAGAGTGGTTTGTAGGCCCCTATTCCCCTCGCAGAGCTGCAATTTACAGAGTAGTTTAACAGCCAATCCCTCTTCACAGGGAACCCTGGGAACTGTAGCTCTGTGAGGGGAATAGGAGTCTCTAACAACTCTCAGTGCCCTTAACAAACTACAGCTCATATAATACTTTTGGGGAAACCATGACTGTTGAAAGTGGTATAATAGTGCTTTAAACATATGGTGTGAATGAGGTCTGTGCATCATCCCACAGTCAACAGCTGGTGGACTTGTTTCAGTAGCCATTTTCTTCCAATCAAGGGTGACCTCCAGGACACACCCTCATTGAACCCGCTTTACATCCTGAATGTTTTGGTCTGTCTAGAATGTGCCATTGTGTTAATTCACAGAGCCCTTAACAACTCGGGCCCAAAGGATCATCTGATTCCTTAGGTTCCACCTTGATCGCTGAGATGTTCTGATGGGGCACAAAGGTTCAGTTGGCCTTTACTAGGGATTTAGCTTTTAGTGTACCACTCCCTGTCACTAGAGGTTCAGCAGGAATAATTCCTGCCTCCTTTTAGAAGTCTCTTTAAAAAGATAGGTCTTTGGAATGTGAGCTTCTTTCAACCAACCAGTATTTATTGACGAACAGTCCTGGAAGTTCAGTGGGAGAGTGTCTGCTTTGCATGCAGAAGAATCTAGGTTCAGTCACCAGCATCTCCAGGTAGGGCTGGGAGAGAACCCAAACCCTGAAATCCTGGAGAGCCACTGCCAGTTGCTGTAAGCGATGCTGAGCTGGATTGGTCTGGCCCAGTATAATGCAACTTCCAATGTTCTCATGTTCTTCCTTTGAGTTCTTAAAAGAGATTTTCCCTATAGCCAAGCCTTACCTTCAAATGTTCCTCACGCCACACCATCACACTATATTTCCCCCGTTCCAAGCATGAATGCTCACATTTGAGTTTAAGGATATAATTAAATTTTGCCATGCAAATTATGCTTATCCAGGCACTACTGTTCTCAATTGATTAGCACATTACCATTGATTGCTGATGTTCTTGGCTTTCCCCTCTGTGATATTGGAAAGTGAGTTGACAGTAATTAAATAATCATTTCATCACCAGGAGTGATTGAGTTTACCTAATGCAGTGGGTCTCTTATGCAACTAGTATTGAAATCCGAACTCTTATAGAATTATATTGATGGATGCCCGAAGGCCAGGGAATAGGCAGATCTTGTGGAGAGCAGTTTGCACTCCAAAGACTTCTTCAACTGGTAAAACACAGAGTTCGGGAGGTCTTGCTTCACAATAATTAGTTGTAGTGGAAACATCTGCTGGGATCAAGGCAGCATTTGAACATGGCGAGTTATGCCATAAACAGATAGAGCCCATTACACGGGGATTTCTCAATGCTCAAGGGGGAGATAACATTTTATAGCCTTTTTATATCTTTCCTGTCCCTCAGAAATGGGCAGAGGAGGACAAGAGGAGATGGTGTTTGGATGTGAAAGCTACCATTGTGTCCTTGAAAGATGCCAGTGGTCTGAAACCAAGGAACCCAGTAGCAGGAGTCCGTTAGCTTGCTCTCTGCACCACCAGAGAAGGTCTTGAGCAAAGGAAACCATGGGCCTCGTACATGCTAGTCCACAGCATTACCCTGAACATGAGCTGTATCTAATGTTCTCTGTCCTCTAGCACACACACACACACACACACACACACACACACACACACAAAAGTTTGGGTTTTAATGTTGGGCAAGGGAGGAATCTAAAACAGCAGCTGCACTAGCAGAAACTCATTGTGCATCAGATTAAGCAATCTACCATGCAACTAAATTACCAGAAACCTTCTTTATGCACTCCCCTCTGCAACAATGTTCCACTAGTGCAAAGCAGATTCAGTACACTGCAAAGTGACTTTAACTTCCTGCTACATTGAATACAACCCCAAGTCTGGAAGGTGTGTTGCCCAACTGTATCAGCCCAACTGGAACAGATGATTTGGGAAGTCAATATTTATTTGCACACCATATTACACAGTTTATGTTCTTAAGCTGCACTCTGATATTCTCCTTGTTTTGTTTGCATGTTATTGTTTCAAGTACTTGCAAAGAGTGGGTGACACAGACAAGTGACAAACAAATTGACATTATTCCCTAAGAGTGCCTTTAGCGCAGAAACATCTGTGAACGGGTGGCATTCACATGCCATCCTCAATCTTGTAAGGAGTATCAGAGCCACTACTCATTGTGCTGCCTATTCAAGTTTGTTGCTTCATGGACATTTTGACCAGAAGACAGAAAACTACAACCATTAAATGGAAATGTGTGTGCCACATATACACACACATGAGAAGGGCTGTAGCTCAGTGGCAGAACATCTGCTATGCATACAGAAGGTCTCAGATTCATTCCACAGCATCTCCAGTTAAGTCTGAAACTTTGAATTGTCACTGCCAGTCAAGATGGGCAATATTGAGCTTTTTGCCTCCACACCATGGAATTCTTCTTCTTCCTCCTCTTCTTCTTCCTCTTCATCTGAAGATCCCAGGGCAGTTCACAACAGAAAAATGCAAAATGAGAATACAAAATACATTAAAAAACGAATACCCCACCCCCCACATAGAATGCTAATCAGCCAAATGCCTGGTTGAAGAGAAAGATTTTTGCATAAAGATATGTAATGAGTTGAGCCTCCTGTGGGGAGAGCATTCCACAAACAGGGAGGCACTCCAGAAAAGAGCTGTTCTCATGTTGTCACCGACAGATCACTCATGGAGGAAGCAAATGAAAAACTGTTGTGTTGGCAGGATGGTCCCTCCCCCTACCAGGCCAATCCCCTGGCAACGCCTCCCCAGGCAGAATTGGGTGATTGGCTGAGGTAGGTGGAGACCTCCAGGTATCCAGCCTGGGGAGGGCAAAGCCAGCCCGTATTACCTGGAGCCGCACTGGGATCCGGGGGGCTGTGCACGACCACACAAAAGGCACCCCCATTTGATGTGGGGAGCGGTCATTCCACAAACAGAAAGCCACTCCAGAAAAGGCCTGTTCTCATGTTGCCACCTACAGATCACTCATGGAGGAAGCAAATGGAAAAAGGCCTCAGTTGATGATTGCAGGTCTCCTCATATGGGGAGAGGCAGTCTGTGAGGCATTGTGGTCCTGAGAAGTTTAGATCTTTATAGGTCAAAAACAGTACTTCGAACTGGTCCCAGAAACTAGTCGGCAGCCAGTGTAGTCGAGCCAGGATCAATGTAATATGCTGAAACTGTCTTGCCCCAGTGAGCAACCCAACTGCTGAATTCTGTACCAGCTGAAATGTTTGAACTGTCTTCAGAGGCAGTCCTACATATAATGTATTGCAGTAATCTAACCTAGAGGTTACCAGAACATAGACAGCGTAAGTTAAGCTTTACCCTCCCAAGATGGGGTGCAGCTGGGCCACTAGCTGAAACTGATGAAAGGATCTGCACCACTGAGGCTCCCTGGGGTCCAAGCGACAGCAATGGATTCAGAAGTGCCCCCAAGCTCATACCCACTCCTTCAGAGGGAATGTAATCCCATCAAGAGCAGGCAACTTCCCATCCATCCAGTCTATGGAACCACCCATTAATAGTGCCTCAGTCTTATCCAGACTGAGCTTCAGTTTGCTGGCTCTCATCCAGTCCAGGTAAGATCCTGGTGGATGCAAGTGTTTTTTCCCCCTCAAATCGCTTTGCAAGCAAGTTACAGCGAGCTAGTTCTGCTGCCCCCTTCAGACCATACTGTAAGGGGCCCTGCACTTTCCGGGAAAAGTGATGACCTAAAATGAGAATATATGTGTGTGTTTGAGACATTCCTGTTTTAAAAAACCAGGGCATATTGATAAAACTAGAGAAATTTACAGCAATGGACAATACCTTCTTTTATCAAAACTCTCTGGAATGAGAGGACAGAGGAGACAATGGAATGAGGAAAATCCTTTCATCCATAGGTAGATAGCTTTCTATCCAAAGCACCCTCAGGATAGCACCCAAAGAACACTTTTAAAATCATTTAAATGAGTTGTACACAGATAAGTGGGGTTAGATCTATCCACTAAACATTTTGCTAAGCAGGGATCACCCTTGAACCATAAAACAGAGCCTAATACATCAAAATCCTTTGCATCTAGGAGTAGGCGACCGACGTGATGATGGACCTGGTTCTCTAACCTCAAGGTGTAATTTTTTAATAAAAAAATCCTGACTCTGTCTTTTGAGCTTCCCATTACTGTAAAGACATTAGCTCCCGAACGTAATTAATAAAATCAATCACAATTTATCCTTTCATTGTTCACAGAGCCAACATACATATTTTTCTTGAGAGTTTTCCTTTAATTTTGACATTAATGGACACTGAAAATGGGCCTGTGATTTAGAGTAGATCAAATACAGTAGCCCTTGCTTAGGTATATAATAAAGTTGTCTGCCCAAAGAGGAGGCCAGGGTGACCAATTTAAGCACAAAGTTCTGAGAGCTTATCTTTGTCAGGAGACCTGTGATCAAAGTGCACTGACACCAGTTAGAACTGGTCTTATTTCCACCAGCTGCCCATCAGACGTGGGCTTTTTGGTAGAGCTTTAGCATGAGAAGATTGGAGATTCCCTGCAGAAGGAGGAACCACTAGATCCCAAAAGGACCCTCAGGTGAGTTTGGGAGAGGAATCTGTGTCTTGAAACAGAAGGATCACACTCCAATCTCATGTGCAAGTCTGATTCCTCACACAATATGTCATATTCCTGTTACACTTGTGCTTCTGCACTGTAAGGTTCTCTTCATAATGTCCTCTAGATATTTTGGACTACAACTCCCATTATCCCCAGCAAGCATGGCTGATGGTTGGGGTAGAGTTGCAGATGAAAATATCTGGAGAAGCCTGATCTAGGCCTATAGTGGTGCTCTCAATTGTTGGAAAACAGGTCCCTGTGCATTATGGGTGCCACAGTGACGTTCTATGAAACTCTCTCACACAGTCCAACCATTTTGCCTCTGGCTCCACCCTCCACTGGCAGGTGGCCCCTGGAAAGATAATGTGGCCCTCAGTTCGAACATGGGTCCCCATCCCTGCTATAAGTTTTTGGAGAGCTGATGGTCAAAAGAAGAGCCTGCTGGATCAGGAACATGGTCCACCTAGTCCAGCATCCTCTTCTCATGATGGTTGCACAGAAAACCCTCAAGCAAGATCCAAACATAAGAGCATGTTAGTCATAGTAGACGACGTTGAGCTAGGTATATATGTGTGCCAGCCCTTGTAAAATCTGGGCTGGTGGATTTTGACTATCAATATCTCATCTGAAGCTTAACATTTATTTCAAAGGAAGACACTCCTTGCTGATCATTTCCCCGAAAGACTTTTCCTTTCCTGTAGAACTATTGTTTGCATTGGTCCCCTCCCCCTCCCGCAACACAAATGCAAGTGCTTTGTCACTGTTCTCCATCGCCCCCACCCTCACATATAACATTGATGGATTTCATGTTGAATGGGTATTGGGTTTTAGTTAAACATGACAGAAGGAGAGATTTATGGGTAGCGGCCTGAGAGGTTGTTGGAAAGGGCTTGCTAAGTGCTCCAGCAAACAGCTGTGTGCCTGCCATGTTCCTGCATGGCCAGGGGAGCCGTCAGCTCCGCATAAACATCCCGCCATCATTATGGCTGCTCTCCTCGAGTGCTAACGACGATATAAGGTTTCTTTCTTTGGCGTTTCAAAGTAAACAGCATTCAAGGAGCAGGCTCATGTCAGGAATGCTGGGGCTAATGAGGACAAATTATATTCTAATCAGGTTTCTCCATTATTAATTCTCAGTTATCCCTCGCTCTCTTCTCCTCTTCCCGCACCCCACTCCTCTGCTTCGGCAATCTCCCTGCTTTGTGTCCAATGGAAAGTTGCAAAAGGGAGGCAGGGTGGAGTAGGCACCCCTCTCGACACTTGTTATTCACATTAAGGGGTCTTTTCTCCACTTATTGTGGGCCTAGGTGTTAAACAGTTTAAATTCCACCCTCTTTCACTCTGGCTGCATGAATGGAATAGAGTGCAACAACCAGCCGGTGGAGAGAGAAGGGGGAGAGGAATCTTGATTGTTTAATCACATTATACAGCTTCTTTTGACAGTCTGAATGTTTCAGTTACTTGTGTGGGAAATCAACAACGATTCCAAAGTGTAACTGATAAGGAGGGGGAGGTACCCTATAATTCCCCCCCCCCAATAATCCTCATGAAAATTCATTCATCATTTTAGTATGAATTTCTCCTTAAAAAACAAACAAACATATATGCAGTTTTCTCTCATTTCTACATTTCTACAAAGTGGCTTCCGCTAATATAATGCAATTTAATATGGTATTTTCACTATCTTCGTTTTTAATGCACACTCTCCCCTAACATATGCATTTTTGTTGGGAAAAAGGTCATCATAGAATTTGGGTGAGAATTTCAATCATTTTATTTTCTAAGTTTATAGATGTCTGATTGATTACTGTAACTTTTTTAAAACCGAAAGCTAAGAGGCCTGGCCCCCTGCTGGAAGGGGGAGATGGATGTGAAGATGAACTAGGAATAGTTCAAAGTTCTACTCCCCCCCCAAATAATCTTAATCCATCTTTTGCTCACCCCAAAATTGTAGGAATTGGTTTTTTAACAAGCTCAGTTAACTTAGTCCTTCTAAGTGCTGCAACAAACACAAAAGTGAAGGGTATGCTACCTCTAAGAAGAACAGCGTTATGCAAAATACAAAATATGACTCATCTCCTGCCACTGAAATGTTTTCACAACTTGAGGTAACCTCTCTAGTTCATTCGTAAGAAATGGGAGGGATAATACATACAAGTATTTATTACACTAAATTCTTATTATCCATAATGTTCTTATGTAAAGCTAATTGTATTTACAGGGCTGGTGTCAGGAGTTGGCAAGTGAAGGTCCAAACCCCAGGAGGGGTTCTAGTAACAGGAGCCCATGGGCCTCCTGTAATGAGAAGTAGATGCAGTGAGGGACATGGCCTCGTGGAAGGTGTCGTGCCCAAGGGCCAACCAAAATCTGCAACCAACAACGTGTGTTTCTAACTTACTGGTGAACAGTTCCGAAGCACCCTCTATAAGCCTTCTTCCTGAAAGCTGGATGTTGAATTGGTGGCCACATAGACAAAGAACAATATACCACTCAGCTATGATACAGTTTTCTTAGAGCAATGTACAGCTACAGTCCAGAGGGAAAGGACTCAAAACAACAGTGTTAGTGCTTAGAAATAGCTGCATAACCTCAGGTTAGGTTTGACCTCCTCTGAACCTGCTCGGCTTCCAAGGTCAATTAAGGCAGCTAAATGTTGTATTGATGGTTCTGGAAATTGTTTCGGCTACAAAAGCTGATCGATGGATCCACAAGCTATAACTAAATTTGGAAAGATCCCTTTCTTTCACAGAACAGCAAACCAGCTATGATTTGTGGGCTCTCATTCAGCAGCTGCAGGGTTTTAAATCACCCTTGACCAACTACAGTTCTTGGAGCCATCAATGGGACTCATATCTCAGTACTCTGGAGTTTAGAAATTTGAGAATGATGGCCCTTGTAGGATAACTTGCGTTCTTTTTTTGGTGATAAAGCTGGATTGCTTACTTTCTTATTTAATTTATTTATAAATAACATCAGGGAGGTGTACAGCAGCATGAGAAAAACCTTTAAAACAAATACAGAACGATCCTCAAAATGACTGGCTAATCAAGAAAATGTTGAACTGCATAGGCCTGCGAGCAGAAAAAGTCTTCAAGCAATAGCATGTCTGGATAGCTCAGTTGGTTAGAGTGTGTTGCTGGTAATGCCAAGGTTGCAGGTTCAATCTCCATATGGGACAACTGCATTGCAGAAGGTTGGAATAGATGCTCCTCCAACTCTATAATTCTCTGATTCTATGTCTGAAAGTCAAAAGTGAAGATGTCAGCCAAAAATCCCTGCTGGAAGAGTGTTCCACATCACAGCAACAGAAAGGGGAGTATTCTTTTGTTTTGCTTTGCTTTTTGATTCCACCATGCACACCCTATGCTTTTCCCAAATCTGCTCCAGAGGGTTAGGAGACAGCAAGAATAATGGGCACATCAGGAGAGTAGAGAGGGAGAATGTTCCATCACATCCTGATACTTGTGGAATATTCACCCACACTCTTCTGGTTTCTTTTATCAGGCTATGATATAAAGACCCAGGCTATGGTTAAGTCTACTTCTGGATCATGTTTTGACCATTCCGTTAATTCAATTTTGTTCTATTTCTGCATTGATCTGCACAATTTTTAAAAAAAAATCCTCAAAAAATATTTAAGATAATGAAGGCTAAAATGTCTGCTTGTTCTTTGGCATCACAATCCTCCTGTGGTTTTTTCCTTTCTTTTTTTAATGTCACTCTAATATTTCTAACTCCTCAGTATGGATTCCCTAACCTTCTTGATCTGGACATCAAATATACTCTGATGATTTTCCGTGTCGTTAAAGTATCTTCCTGCATATAGGACCTTTCAGACAGTGCATATGTCTGGGTGCTCTAGCAGAGCCTTAATAGCCACTAAATGCATCTATTTCCTTTTCCTATAAGGGAGACTATGCATATCTCCTGAATTTTGCAAGAAGAAAAACAGATTCCATTCCCTTGATATGAAGAAGCAATGCTAAATCACCCTAAAAAAAAATTCTGCTCAAGCTCCTTACAGCTGTACGTTAGTACTTTTTTATATGCAATTTTACTTCATTTAGTCTTTAAGGTTGTGCCTGAGGTTAGTTTAAAAGGTTAGTTAAATGTTAATGGATGTTAATGCTGCAATTAAATTGTTAAATCAATTGAAAACCGTGGCTCCGTCTCTATCAGTGTTACTCCCAGCCCGACTTGCACTGGCGTAGAAATTAAAAGCTGTAAATCTAGTGAAGTCTAATTAGAGACCAAATTTCTCATTTATCTTATTTTCACAGGATTGTAAGCACTGATAGATAATCAACGAAGGGCTAAAACTTTTTAACATTAAAAAACTATTTTATCTATTTCAGGACTCAGGTGACTGATTATGATTCAGATCCAATTACTGTAAAAGGTCATATGTGAAATGAAGTTCTTACTGGCACTCCAAGTTTTTATGCCATAAGTTTGCATACAACTCTGCAGTATCTTCATCCCCCAAAGCAAGTGTAAATATATGATACAAAAATGGTAAACATGGAATCATTAACACACCCACTGCCTCCCCCAGCCTAAAAAGGTAACCAAGAAAGTGAGCTGTGTATTGGATGCATCTGGGGCCCAGTTCATTCAGCTGCTTAAGTGTGTTGTTTTGCTGGGGAATGTGAGCAATCCCCATGCTGCTACTGTGTTTAGTAAATGTTGGGCACCAATTTGAATAAAGGATTTAGCAATTTACCTGCTTTATCTCTCTGTGTCCTTCTTTCCCACTTTATGCACAGTGAGAATCACACGCAAACAGGACTCTGCCTTATACCAAGCCAGACCGTTCGTCCATCCAGCTCAGCCTTATTTACAGCACTTGTTTTCTGTCGTTGGGCCAGGATCCACCCCCAGGTCATGGCTGGATCTAAAGTGGGTTGCAACAACAGCTCTACCACTGTATCAGTATGCGGTAAACAAGAAACAGGTCCCCAAATGCCTGGTTTGTGTAAATGCATGAAGAAGTTGAAGACTACTGGTCTACAGTGTCTGGCAGAAGTCCTACCCAGAAATGGTAAGGACCTTCTGCATGCAAACCACATGATCTATCACTTAGACATAGCCCTTCCCGAAAGGCAGGTTTTGAACAAACATTCACAACTTTATTTAAGTAGAATATGAAGAAAGACAGCGCAACAACATGTATAGATTTAACATGCAGAAGATAACAAGCAATGTAATAAACCAGAAAGGGAAGATGAGGGAAGTCTGTGGGAGGGTGGGGATTGTAAAATATAAAATTTGGATAACTGTATTTGCAAATTGTTACAAAAAAGAAACCCAATAATAATAATAATAATAATAATAATAATAATAATAATAATACATAACCCTTCCCCGTGGCTGCAGCTCTCTTACTTGTAAATACCAGAGATTGAACTTGGGACATTTTATATACAAAGCATCTGCTCGGCCAGTAGGCTATGCACCCTCCCCAAGCAACTGGCCCACCTGGATATAAACAAAGGCAGAAAGGAAATGTTGTGGAACATGGCATGTATGTGGTCCAAAACAGTCCTAGGAGCTGCTTAAACTTTGGTTAGCAAGAGACCAGAAGGGAGAAGAACCCCAACTACTGATAGGCAGTGGAATAATGGAGATGACCTCTTTTGGAAAGCAACTGGATAGCAAGCTGAGCCCTGACAGTTCCACAAAGCAGATGCTATTCTACTGACCTATGGCTCTTCCACAAGGGCACACCCATTGGAAGAAGCTCAGGAGTACCTTCAAGGGGCCCATAAGTGAGGCAGCTCAGGACACCTGTAAATGTGGGGAGGAGACAATGATGTGATGTGCTTTTCTGTCACACATCATGGCAGTGATAGGAAGTTGCTCCAGATCCCTCTCCCTCAATGAAGTACACTTTGAGAGTTCCCTACCACACAGCACCTGACACTAATTTACTTATTTATTGCATAAATTTATGCCCACATATAGATAGACAAATCTGCCACAGAGATACAATTCCCAGAGCTTCCTGAGAAGAGGGATTGATTAGTAAACCACATTAAGTATTGTAGCTGTAGGAGGGGGAATAGAGGGATTGTAACAACTCCCAGAGCCTTTAACAAACTACAGCTCCCAGAGTTCTGGGGGTGAGGGGAGCCATGACTGTTTAAAGTGGTGTGAATGTGAGCTGGACTTCAGGTATTTATTTATTTACTCACTTGCTTACTTAAATTTATAGCGTGCTCTGCTTCCCAAAGGAGCCAAGGATGGCAATATAAAATACGAAAGCTGTGTGGCACTTAATCCTTCTTTCAGGAAATTTCTGGGACTTACTCAACTAACAAACAAAATGCACGTTTTGACATTTTTCCTCTTTTCAACCAAAAAGTGAGGCGTGAATTCTACTTTTTCTATCAGGCCAGATCTCTAAAGAACCCCCTGCCAGTCTGTGTAGTGCAGGACTTAAACTCCAGAAAAGGCTCAGCAAATGATTGTGATATATATGCTCAGGGGGAGCAACATCAATGCCCATTAATTTACAAATAAGCTGCAAGGCAAATGTTTGTTTGCTACCAAATCACAGTTCTTTTTTGTTTTTGAAGGAAATGCCAGCATCTTGGCTTTGTTGATAGATCAAAACTGTTGCTGCTATACATGTTCCCTTTTTTTTCTCTGTGAGGAGAGTAGAGTTCGATTAGTCTAGAAGCATAGGGGCACAAATTAGACTGTGGGTGGGAATGGGGAGAAATCTGTTATGTTCACATTTCAGTGAGCAATGATCTGTTCTTTTTGAAACAATGTGCAAACTGAAGCACAACTATCCTTTGAAATTCTCACTACTCCAAATTTTATGATTAAATTCTCCAATAAAACAAGTACATGTGTATCTGAATTCAAATGAGGAAAATATAAGGTCAGGGTAAACAAATAACAAAGTCAAACCGAATCCGCCTGTATATATAAATCTACAAAGTTATTACAAATTTCTACAAACAAATTCATATTCAGAGGGTATAAGAGACAGGAAAGGTTGATTATTCATGTGGAACATCAAATTTTATCACATGCTGCAATGTCTTCTAGTTCTACTTTTCCTTATATGGTGTGCCAATAATTAGTAAGTTACTCAGAAACTGTTACAAATAAAGCTTTTTTTGCACCAGATCTCTAAAGTGATGGATGAAGCATCTTTCTAT
Organism: Podarcis melisellensis; assembly: GCF_964234715.1. Taxonomy (NCBI): domain Eukaryota; kingdom Metazoa; phylum Chordata; class Lepidosauria; order Squamata; family Lacertidae; genus Podarcis; species Podarcis melisellensis. The sequence goes on from NC_138546.1 coordinate 30,820,698, forward strand.
CCCTCTGAAGTAAGCAGGCACATTGCTACCATCAAATAAATAATTAGAGGTTTGCAAACGGTAGCAGCATATTCTCTATCAAATCATATATTCTCTATCTGAAGGAGCGTCTCCACCCCCATTGTTCTACCCAGACACTGAGGTCCAGCACCAAGGGCCTTCTGGTGGTGCCCTCACTGCGAAAAGCCAAGTTACAGGGAACCAGGCAGAGGGCCTTCTCGGTAGTGGCACCCACCCTGTGGAATGCCCTTCCACCAAATGTCAAAGAGAACAGCAACTACCAGACTTTTAGAAGACATCTGAAGGCAGCCCTGTTTAGGGAAGCTTTTAATGTTCGATACATTACTGTATTTTTGTTGGAAGATGCTCAGAGTGGCTGGAGAAGCCCAGCCAGATGGGCGGGGTATAAATAATAAATTATTACATTAATTTTCTATATAATAATAGTAACTTAGGATCCCATCCCTATACATCTTAGGATGACATCTTTGTGACGTTGACTTCCGTTGGCTTCTAAGCTGCTGCAGTGAGACAGTCGGGGTGGAATTGTCAATTCCATGGTCTTTATTTATGGTTTACTAGATTTTGAACAAGACTGAGGTGATGTGCAATTCAGTAACGTTTGCTACATGTTACGAGGAGAAATGGCATTCTCTGAGCTCTGGTTGACACATGGCAATGCCTGCCTGAAGAGTAGTCATGGATGTAACTTGAAAACTGATGTTCAGTGGTGTCCACACTGGGGAGAAAAAATGGTATTCCTTTTTAGACCATCTAACACATACTAAAGAGTGAAAACAAAGCGATCTGGGAGGAAAGCCCTTTCAGGCCATTGAACAATGTGTTTCTTCAGGTGACATTAGCGATGACAGCTCCTTGTTGGAATGACTGTATCCATTTTGTTTTGCTGTAGCAATTACTTGAGAATTGAGAGGACAACGTGCGTTCAAAACAGAAGCCAACTACGGTGACAACTTCCATTAGGAGCGGCAACAGAGGTGACTCTTGGGAGAGACACTTGCCTGTGAGTGCCCAGCTGTTAACCAGGATGAACAGCAGAATCAGATATCGGGGGACTGACAATAGCATGAAGTGTTGAACACAGAGAAAGGCTCCTGGCTCTGCAAAAAAAAAAAAAAAAGTAAAAAGCCCCGCTTCCAAAATCTGTCATTTGTTTCTTCCACATGCCCATGAAATCCATGACATTGTAATGTCATTATACAAATCTATGATGTGACTGCTTGGAAAACTGTGTATAGTTCTGGTCACCTCACCTGAAAAAAAGGATATTGCAGAGCTGGAAAAAAAAATTGTTTGGGATGACTCCCTACAAAGGAAGGATGCAATGTTTGGGACTTCTTTGTTTAGAGAAAAGGCAAATAAAAAGTGACACAAAAGAAATTTGCTCCCCGAGGAGGCAGTGATGGCCACCAACTTGGATGGCTTTAAAAGAGGATTAGACACATTTATAGAGGAGGGGACTATTGACAGCTAATAGTCATGATGGATATGATTTGCCTCCATGGTAAGAGGCAGTAATGCTTGTGAATTCCAGTTGCTGGAAGTCACTGAAGGGGAAGTGCTCAGGTTGAATCCTGATAAGACAGAAGTACTGTTTTTGGAGTCCCTGGTCCTGGATGAGGTAACTGTGCCCCTGAAGGACCAGGTGTGCAGCCTGGGAGTCAATTTGGAATCACAGCTGTCCATGGAGACGCAGGTCAATTCTGTGTCCAGGGCAGCTGTTTACCAGCTTCATCTGGTACGCAGGCTGAGACCCTATCTGCCCACAGACTGTCTCTCCAGAGTGGTGCATGCTCTAGTTATCTCTCATTTGCTCTATTAGGGCTACCTTTGAAGGTGACCCGGTAACTGCAATTAATCCAGAATGCGGCAGCTAGACTGGTGACTGGAAGCGGCTGCCGAGACCACATAACACCGGTCTTGAAAGACCTACATTGGCTCCCAGTATGTTTCCGAGCACAATTCAAAGTGTTGGTGCTGACCTTTAAAGCCCTAAACGGCCTTGGTCCAGTGTACCTGAAGGAGCATCTCTACCCCCATCATTCAGCCTGGACACTGAGGTCCAGTGCTGAGGGCCTTCTGGCAGTTCCCTCACTGTGAGAAGCCAAGTTACAGGGAACCAGGCGGAGGGCCTTCTTGGTAGTGGCATCCACCCTGTAGAATGCTCTCCCACCAGATGTCAAAGAGAAAAACAACTACCAGACATCTGAAGGCAGCCCTGTTTAGAGAAGATTTTAATGTTTGAAGGACTATTGTATTTTAATATTTTGTTGGAAGCCGCCCAGAGTGGCTGGGGGAGCCCAGACAGATGGGAGGGGTATAAATAAGTTGTTGTTGTTGTTGTTGGGTCCTGCTTGAGACAAGCATCTGCCTGGCCACTGTGAGAACAGGATACTGATGGGCCATTAGCCTGATCCAATATGACTCTTCTTATGTTCTTATGAAATTGCATGTCATAAAGTCACCTGCAGTTAAGGATGTAGGAAAGACATTGGAGGATTTTTCAAAAATCCAAGGTTCAGCAATACATTTATTGTAAGGGTGAGAAAAAAAATTCTGCCCAAGGCCCACAAGCCAGTAATGGCTAGTTCCAGAGGTAAAAGTGAGCAGAGCAATGGATGCAAATTTTGCCTTTGCACACTAGGCTAGTTTGTGAACACATTCACATACCCTATTTCTGTCTTCCTTTCAGTCAAGCAAGAGGCAAGATCATAATTCAAAAACACATTCCAGCCATGCAAAACACTCAAGGAAGGTTTGAACCAAGACCAGTCAGGGGTGTGTCCTGGGCAGAGTTACAAGGACCAGACAGAGAGGCATACAGGACCACATTCGGCACCTGGGTCTGAGGTTTCCTACCCTTGATTTATGGGGACAAACCACAATGTCACAAAAGTGTGGGAACTTTTGAGCTCTCTAGAGTTCCCCATCAAGCAAATGTTACACAAATCTTGGGATGAAGAACTGAATTTTACTCAAGTTTCAAGATGGAGACTGCAGGCTGATTAAATCCTTCCCAAGCATTGAAACTAGTCAGGCCACACACCCAGGATTCTGGATTAAGAAAGCAAGGGCTGCTCCCTACCTCTCAGAAATCGAGATCTGGCTTGTTATAACACAGATCCATGCACAGCATTAAAAGATGCACGCAAGAGAAATCATATTCATCTTAGAGAAACATTTTTTGATAACTACTGGAATTTCTTTAATGGTGCATCTGAAAAAGGAAGCTCAAAAATTTGGCAAATAGCTCATCAGGCAATATCTAGTTACAACCTATTGATGGCAAGTTTCACTTGTCTTATTGAAACATTTCTCAAACACCTTTAAGAGTCACCAGATATTTTTCTGTAGGAGGAACCTCCAAATATAGTCCACATTTTCCTGAGGTTGATTCTGAAGAAATATTTCTTTCCATTGTTGGCATGGTCCTGAAGAAAGATCTACTAAAGAACTGGTTTAACCTGAGATGATAACTGTTTCCCCACTATCTCATCTCTTCCCTTTCACTTCTCCTTACCAGCAAGCAATGTGGCTCCAAACGCATTGTTTGTGCACCAAGAGAGACCACCTCCTGATTGCATCTTCTGGCTGTTTTCAAACAATATAGGTCCTCTGCTGGTGTACTGATGGTGATTTGAAAACACACATAGGAGAAGAAGGGTAAAAGAAAGCTTTCTAGGCCCACAGGCTTCAGACAGGCAGACTCAAGGGAAAACAAGAGAAAGCCATTAAGTAACCACAGTATTATCTTGATTCTCTACGAGAAATGAGCTAGGGACAGCTAATGAACTAGCCTTAACGTTTCAAACTGAACATACCTCTGGGAGCTGTGCTAGAACAAACAGTATGACAGATCAATACCTGATTCCTGTATCAAGAGAAAAGGTTATTTTCTTCTCTAAGGAATAGAGGAGTACCAGCGAATAAGTCCAGTACCATGATACATTTCCTGTTATTCTTTTAAATAAATACATACAACTTTGCTTGTTAGAGTTTTTGTCAGTGGAGGCTGATCCATTAGGGCTAGTCCATTAGGGCAACCTCAGTCTGCCCTCAACCAGCCCCCACCTGCCTGCCTTCCTGCTTACAACCCGTAAAGGAAGTACCAGTGCCTAAGAGCTTCCTCCTCCTTAGAATCAGACAGTGTGGTGTAGTGCTTAAGAGCGATAGACTCGTAATCTGGGGAACCGGGTTCGTGTCTCCGCTCCTCCACATGCAGCTGCTGGGTGACCTTGGGCTAGTCACACTTCTCTGAAGTCTCTCAGCCCCACTCACCTCACCGAGTGTTTGTTGTGGGGGAGGAAGGGAAAGGAGAATGTTAGCCGCTTTGAGACTCCTTCGGGTAGTGATAAAGCGGGATATCAAATCCAAACTCCTCCTCCTCCTCCTCCTCTTCTTCTTCTGCATTGCCCCTTGTAGAACTCAGCAAGGAGGTGGGTGAGACAAAAGACTTAGTGGGCTCCACTTGTCTCAGTCTGGCTCCACCTATTCTTGGTCTCTCTGCCCTCTTGCCCTGCTATTCCCAATAGGCACCAGCCACTACTGGTCTTTACAATCTGTTTTCAATGATAAAGTCAGGTTATCAACCCAAGGCAACAGTTGCACCTTTGTGCAATGAGGAGTACATCATCTGTATCTTTTTTGTGACACTAAAAAGAGCCATAGATCAGGGCTGAGGAGCTTGTGGCCCTCCAGATGTTGCTAGACTGCAACTTCCACCATCCCAGACCATTGGGCAGGCTAGCTAGGACTGGTGGGAGAGGGAAGTTCAACATCTGGAGGGCCACCAGTTCCTCACTTCTGCTGAAGATACATCATACATCAGTTTAAATAATGGTATCCTAAGCCCTTCCAGTTTGGATCAGGGTCTGTTCCTGCAAGGTTTAAAGTGTAGTCTCCTGGGAGGTGTGGTCACATGCCTCCTGACGGTTCAAAGTTCACTTCCAGTTGAAGACATGAAGTTTCATGTCTGCAGCTAGAAATCTATTAACATGATATGGGGGGGGCACCTACCAACGTAACTCTAGAGGCATGGTTGGATAGACTATGGAACATAGCTGCTATGGAGAAATTAATGAAGCATCTTACAGCACTAAGAAACACAAAGACCAAAGATAATTTTGAAACTCTATGTTACATGTTTATTCAATGCTTTGGAAAGGACAATGTTATCCCCTTACCACCTGCTACTATGGCTCATTTTGGGGCAATAAAATGGAGATTAGAGGACACTTAACTGGTATAAGGAACTCTAAACTATTATACTAACCTGAAGTATATTTGACTGTATAATTTATATTGTACATGTGTCAAATGTTTCTTAGGGTGGTATACAGGGAATCCTGGTTATAAGTATTGTCAAAAACTGAAAAATAAAGGTGTTTTTTTAAAGAATCTTAGGTGGTAGGAAATTGTTTTTAAAAGGCCTCTCCCTTTGGTCAGGCAGAGTAGATAGTTCTGGACTAAATGGACCAATAAACAGACTTGATGCAAGGCAATTTCTTATGTTCAGCCTCCAAGGGTTACTCCATCCATTTTAATACATCTATGAATTCACTTACTGCATTGAAACAAAGCCCAGGTGGCCAGAAGCTCTATGTGTGCATGAAATGAACTCTAGGTCAGGGTAATATTTTGGGGAAAGCTGTATCACAATGCTGTATCACAGGGTTTGCATGGAGAAGGTCCCAGGTTCAACCTTTGTCATTTCCAAGTAGAATTTGGGAAGACTCCTATCTGAAATCCTGGATTCATTGGGTCATATGCAACTATGCTTTGCTTAGAATAGAAACATTGGAAGGAATGGTTCCAAGTTTATCATGCCCATTAATTTCAGCAGACCAACTCTGAGTAAAACAACCCAATCAGTAGTAGCAATACTGAGCTATGCTCTGGCTCATTATAAGGCAGCTTCCTGTACTCTCTGCTTTTTATTCCCCATCTACCTTCCAGTGAACATAAATGTCTATGTGCCTCTAGTTTTCAACAAAACCCATAGACTCAATGGTTAGCAATTCATCATAATTGTAAAGAATGAAAAGGAGCCTGGGTAAACTCATTTGCTCTCTTTAGGGGGAGTGCTCTTATAATTTTTCTTACTATAATTTTGTCACCCCCTCACTTGCCCCCTCCCCAACAAGGGTACATCATTACAGTCTCATATTTCCCCTAAGTGTGGTAGGCTACTAAGGAAAGGATAGCCACTAGGCTGTTGTTGAATGGCTGAACTTGTAGGCTCTGGCTTCACCAGGAAGCTTCTAAAGGAAATATTATATGGGCCATCAAGGCAGACTCAAATTACCCAATTGCATATGATTAAAAGAGGATAAGCTCCGATTACCTAAGCTTGACGTTGTAATGGAAAACAGGATACTAATGTGGTTCTAATCTTTCAAGCTCGCTGCATCCGTTAAAGGTGTATGGGGGGGAATCTAAATATCTATTATTATACTATCAGAGCAAAATAAATGGACCAAAGGCCACTGAATGTGGACAAGGAAGAGGGGAGAGAGTATTCACTGGGGTTTGCTTTAGCATTTAGACACTGTTTGCTGAATGCATTCATCAAAACACAGCAGCCGGTTTTGGATTTCGTCTTCCTCTTGATACTCCAGATAAGAACAGGTAACCAAGCCTTAATGGCTTCAGCATTTTCTGCTGGCAGCAATAAAGCCACCATTTACAAATTGGGCTGCATTGTTCAATGACAATCCTCTTCCAGCCAGTAGGATCACAGGGAGCGATGCACTGAACTAGACCATTGGTCCGTCTAGCCAGTGGTAGCTGATGCCTTTTGTGACTGGTAGGGCAGCAGGCACAGAGCCCAAACAGCAGTTGGAGCCAGAACCAATGATAGGAAGAGCTGGCTAATTTTGTTCCCACCCTCTTCCCTGCTGAATTCTATTAGGGCAACACTGAGACTAAGTAAGAGGAAGCTGGCAGTCAGGGGTGACTGGACAGGTTGTATGTAGGAAGACAGGCAGGTGAGGGCTGGCTGAGGGCAGACTAAAATTGGAGGGGCAGTGCCCCTTTTGCCTTAATGGGGCATCCTCCACTACAGCTAGATGAGTACTACCTACACCAGTTTGGCATGTGAAGGTGCCAGTATGCCTGCCACTACTTCTGATGGCACTCATGAATGGTCTTAGTAAATATCCTCTCAAAAATCCACAGTGCATGAGAGACTAAAGATTCTCGTTACTTGGCTTGCTCTGGCTTAGGACCTCCTATATGGAACATACCCCCTTAAACATGCCCACCTTTCATTGGATGTCAGAATTAGACACCTGCCTGTCCTGAACAAAGGAGATGTACCAAGAGCTGCTTTCTGTGAACAAGAGGCTGATGTGGTTGCCCTTTTCCCCATTGATGATGTGACTGATAGGGGCATGCTAGTACCATTTTGTGGCTCTGTCTCTTTTTCTGCTCTTGTGGTGGCCATTTTGTGTTCTCCCACACCATTACCACAGCCATTTTGTGTTATGTCATGAGCTCCACAGCAGCTGTTATGTGACTGGAACCCACAGTATTCTCTCAAAATTCCAAACTCGCCGCTGGTTACAAAAGTTTGGTGATCCCTGGTCAGCACTGATTGGTAGTGGTTCTCCGTGATTTCAGGCCGTGGACTTCCACAATCCTAGCTGGAGATGTCAGGGACTGAACCAAGGACCTTCTTATAGAGCAGAGCTACAGACCTTCCCACCAATAGGTAGATGCTTTCCAGGTTGTTATTTTTAAACCTACAACCAAAGGAGGGAGAGAGAAATACCCCTTGCTGCATCTATTTGAAGTGGGTTTACCAGAAGACAGCTGCTTAGAACAGCTGTCTGCTTCTACAACCATCTTAGGAAAGATTGATTAATGAATTCACTTGGGCAGCGAGAAACTCAGTTCACTGATCCATGCCTTCAGCACTGGTATTGATGTGAAACTAATGAGAAATTTGATGCTCACATTTGAATGCTGATTCCAATTACCAAACAACAGATCTAAATGTTTTCTTTTTAAAAAGTAGCTGGAAGTTTTAATCTTGTATGAGGAACATAAAGAGGCAAAACTGGCACTTTCCACCATGTGGTAAATCAAAAACCCATGAAGCGAATGTCCAAACTTTTGGGGGAAATGACTATGGTGGGATAGGGAATGAACTCCCATGATTGCTTTGCTTCATTGAGATACAAGAGTAACATGCAACTCAGCCAGGTTGTCAGTTGGCTCAGAGGAGCTTCCCATGGACCAGTTAGAAGGACATCTGCAGAAGCATTAATATTTCTATAACATTTCAGACTGTTCAAAGCACCTGACATGCGTTTTCTCCACCATCATTGCAATTTTGTTAACATCATCCTTTCAACAACTTAGTTAGTCAGTTAGTGGTATACTTGTTCCACCGCTGAAATGTTTTGTGCTAGTGGAAACTTTGTTGCAAGAGAAAACAGGTTGCTGGTCATCATGTTACACAATAGATTGTGCAGTCCATTCCGCATGAGTTTCCACTAGAGCAAAAATTGGGTTGGTTTCCTCTGTTGTGCAACATTAAAACTGCACTTCTCTGAGGTTTGCAGTGTGGTTTGCAAGCCAAGTGATGTGTACAAAATCATGTGTGTGTGTAAAAGTGCATATATCCATGTAAATAATAACTATAAAAATGCATTATATTGGGACAAATATTAATATTAAAGAACATATGTTTTGCAAAAATGTGTACGTTGAGCAAAACCACATACAAAAATGTGACTAGTAGGAGAATAGGAGAAATTCTTGCTAAAATCATGATGAATGTTCACGAGAACTTTAAAAAATAATCTCCAAACTGACGTGGAAATGTGGAGAAATGAATTTAAGATGGGGGGGTGAGAAAATGAGAAGCACCAAAATCGACAGATCCACCCCTCTCTATATCTGAGGCAACAGGCCTTTTGTCTAACAGAAGAGTCTGCCTGCCACTACCATTACTTTGCCTAATATCAGGACTTGCACTGTGTCAGAGCTGTAAATGAGATATCAAGAGAGAGAAAGTTCCTGTAAAAAAACTATATTGGATGTCTACTGTTTGGCCCTATAAACTGGGTAGTGTGTGTGAGTGTGTGTGTGTGTAAGGAAATGGTTTTGTGCTGTCTTCTCCATGACCCTACAAAATACCATTCTGATTATAGACTCCCAAAATGTCTTACTGGCTGTTTTCCTTGTTGAAGCTGATTTACCAAGACAGATATGCTGAGCATTAAGAAAATCTTCTCTTCCCCACCCCTCCCCGCACCTCACTTTTTCATTTTGAGAATTAAAGGTTTTGTACCCAGGCAAGCTTTTGAAAAGAGAAGATAGGGGAAGGGGGGAGAGAGCGAGAGAGAGCTGAAAGCCCTTTGTTACAGCAAAGAAAAAACTTTGAAAGGGAATGACCCAATCCCTTCTTCAGTTCCCACCTACATGGTCAAAGAGTTCAGCTCTCTGCAGAGATCCAGAGACAGACTTAACAGCAATCATGCGGAACCTGTTCCCCTGCTTTTAGGTTACGCACTTTCCAGGGTGCCCCATCTTCCAATACAGCTGACATTCCTGGCCCAGCAACCAAAAGAAAGCAAAAACTCTTGGGGAGCACCTAAAAGCAAACGACTCCTTTTTGGTCAGATTGAGGACCTTTGTGTAAGTTAGTCCATGGCAATTCTGCCTCCATTTCTTCAACAATGGAGGAGCGTATCGCTGCTCCATCCACCTTCTCTATGGAAGAGGTTTAGGGAAGTGTTATCTATTTTATTTTATTTTGTTTTACTTTCATAAAATTTATATACCACTTGATTGTTAAAAAAACAAATTTTTTAATTTTGTTGGGGGAACCCATACTTCAAGATCCAAAGGGGGATTCAGATCATCTTCTTATTACTGCGTTAATGTCCAAATCAGTCCCAATCAGTCCAAACAAAGTTCATAATTTTGTCCAGTCTTATCTTGGTGTTCCAACATCATATCTTGTTCATATAATTTCTCTTTTTCCTTTACGATCTCTTCTGTTAGTCACCTTAAGCCGATAGCAACAAAATTTTAAAAATTGGCTTTGTAATTTGGAATTTATATGATGTGATTTAATTTGATGTGATTGGCCAGTTAATAAAAATTATTTTTTTAAAAAATAGATTGTTAAAAAAACAAATAAATCTCAAAGCTGTGGGCAAAAGGAATAAAACAAAATTATCAATAAAACAGTTAAGGAGAACTATTTAAAACGTCCAGAACACAATTAAGATCAATCATAAAATAAAAAGTGATTAAAACACATGTCAGCATTCTACTTGTCCAAGTAGGCTTATCTAAACAAATACTTTTTAGTTTTTTATTTATATACTGTCTTTCACCTGGGGATCATAGGGCAGTTTACAATATAAAGATACAAAAATAGAAAACATAATAATAAACAAAACAATACCCCCCCCATTTAAAAGGAGATAAATATATTGCCATATTTTTAAGCACTTCTGCAGGCAGTGAATGCAGCTGTCAGAGCTGCCCCGAGTCATCCAACAACCTCATGGTGAATTCTGGCACCTATTTTTCACACACACACACACACACACACACAGAGAGAGAGAGAGAGAGAGAGACTTCAGTTGCCACTTTGGAAATCAGTTGAAACTAAACTAAGCTTAGTAGTGCATTTTTCTTCCAGTGTAGAATAGGTTATAAGGCGCCTTCTGAGATGGCTGAATCACAGCTACTACTGTTGTTGAGAAAGTGGCTACTTCAAAACCCACAGAGGGTCAACAACAGAGTCAAAATGTGATTTAGGGATGTTCTCCCACTTCTCGGTAAAGGCATCAGCCAAGCAAGAAACTGTTGGTATAATATCCATGAGGGCGCAGAGGGCTCTGACCTTTCCTTCTTTTTCTTCCCAAATCATGACAGCCTAAATTGGCATCTAGGGCAAATTACTTGTTAAAATTATGCTTGTCGAGTATATCGATCTTGGGCATTTCCTAGCAACCATTTTGTTCTGCTGAAATGTGTTTCAGAAGGCCTCTTCATAGTTTAGAGGTTAGAGTGTCAGGGTACAACCTGGCAGACCAGGGTTCAAATCCCCACTCGGCTATGAAGTTCACTGGGCAACCTTGGGCCAGTCACTGCCTTTCACCCTACCCTATATCACAAGGTTGTTGTGGGGATTAAATGAGGAGGAGGAAAACTAGGTACACCACCTTGAGCTCCTTAAAAGAATGGTGGGATACACGTTCAATAAATAAATAAAATAAATAGTCCCATCTAGGGTACAGGACTGCAATAGAATATCTGACCTCCTTCTTATGGAAGATCTCATACAGGACAACCCTAAGCCAGAGATTGTGGACCTTATAACTACAGGTTGTCTACCTTATTCAGAAATGGGAGGAGACTGTTAACAAGCACCTGATTCCTCTTGCCATAATAATAATAATAATAATAATACAGTGGGCCCTCGGGTTACAGGCGCTTCAGGTTACAGACTCTGCTAACCCAGAAATAGTACCTCGGGTTAAGAACTTTGCTTCAGGATGAGAAAAGAAATTGCACGGCGGCAGTGGGAGGCCCCATTAACTAAAGTGGTGCCTCAGGTTAAGAACAGTTTCAGGTTAAGAACGGATCTCCAGAAAGAATTAAGTTCTTAACCCGAGGTACCACTGTAATACATAAACGGATAGAGGGAGCTTTTTAGGAACATAGGAATTATACCAAGTGGATGATTTGGTACTGTCTATGTTGACTGGAAGTGGTTCTCCAGGATTTCAGAAAGGGGACCCTCCCTGACATACCTGATGACATTGGTAATTGACCCTGTGACCTCCTGCATGCAAACCAGATGCCCTATCACTGAGCTATGACCCTTCCTGCACTACCTCCAGTTTTGTAAGACATGCATACCCATGCAAGCTTTTGCCTCATCGCCCCCGCCCCCGGGCCCAGCCAGCGCTCTGCTGTTTTTGCCACAGTTTGATTCAGAGCCAGTGGCCTCGACTCGGTGTTTATCAGCAAGTTACTTCTCGGGAACTGGGCCAGATCAATATCGTATTCTTTCAGACCGCTCTAAGCCCAGCAGGGAAGGCAATCACAGCGGTGCAGGACTCTGCACCTTACGAAATAGATCGATAGCCTGACAGTGCTCAGCTTTGTTCCTCCACCCGCTTTAAGATGTTCTGCATGCTCTACATGATTGCTTAAAGGTTTGTTTTCTCTCCTCCCTATACGACAACACTTCTCCCTCCCTGATCTCTCCTAATAACATCACGGTAATTGCCTTGACATGGGGAGAAGAAGAAAAAAAACCCAGCACAAACACAGACGCTTTGCTTTGAGGCTCCGTGTCCCCCCATCTCTCCCCCACCTTTTCTGAACATCTCTATTAGGAAGAGGGTGTTGATTTGGCTTTAATATAGACTCGGAGCTTTAATGTGCTTCTGCGCCTATTTGCTCGAGTTTGCTAAGCTGTAGTCGAAATGATGTTCACCAATGAAAACCCGCAGACCAATCTGTGTGTTGGCAGGGCAAAGGCATATCATATAAACGGTGCAAAGGGCGAGAAAATTAGCTGAAAACCCATACTGACTCAATACCCCATTGAAGTCCTTGAGCTGTTTGGCCCCATCTTGCTTCCCAGAGAGGTGTTGGAGTGCATATCTCTACCTGCTAACAATGACTGGAATCAGATTATTTTGTTGTTGTTTAACGCTTCCGAGGAGTGGAACATGAATGCCAGGCAACTTCAAGATGTTTCTTTCACTTAATATCCATGTGATTTCAGTTACAGGTTCATGTTGTTTTGCTTCTCTCTGTCCCTCCCATAGATCAATTGCTTTCTTTCAAAGTCAGAGTTGCTATTGTTGTTATTTTACCTTGATGAGTACACACTTTCCCCCAATGAGAAGCATATTCAGTGTAGCCTTCCTAGGCTACAAGTCCTTTGTGAGACATCTTTGGGGAAGGTCTGTAGTACAGTGGTAAGAACTTAGGATCATAAGGATGTAAGAAAAGTGTGCTGGATCAGGCTGAATGACCCATCAAGTCCAACATCCTGTTCTGGCACCCAGGGCCTTTTCAACACTGGTTCCGGCCTGGTGGAACGCACTGTCTCATGACACCAGGGCCCTGCAGGATCTGATTTCTTTCCGTAGGGCCTGTAAGACAGAGTTGTTCCACCTGGTCCTTGATTTGGAGCCAATTTGATTCCCTCTGCCTCTTTCTTTTTCCTTTTTCCTTTCTCCTCCTGTGATGAAGCTGCATTTTAATATTACAATATTTTAATGTTGTATTTTAATCTTGTTTTTAAGTTGTATTCATTCAACTTGTTTTTATTATTGCTTGTTAGCCACCCTGAGCCCTGCCTTGGCTGAGGAGGGTGGGGTATAAATACAAATTATTATTATTATTATTATTATTATTATTATTATTATTATTATTACATGTCTGTGAGAAACCTGCAAGCAGGACCCAGTCACAAAAGCCCTCTTCCCTCCTGTGGTTTCCAGCAACTGGTATCCAGAAGCATTTCTGCCTTTGACTGTGGAGACAGAGCATAGCCACCATGGCTAGTAGCCATTGATAGCCTTCTCCTCCATGAGTTTGTCCAGTCCTCTTTTAAAGTCATCCAGGTTGGTGGCCATAGTTGCCTCCAGTGGATGCGAGTTCCATAGTCCAACTATACACTGCATACAGAAGTACATTCTTTTCTCTGTCCTGCATCCTCCAACATTCAGCTTCATTTGATGTCCATGAATACTAGTGTTACGAGAGAGGGAGAAAACCTTTCCTCTGTCCCCTTTCTCCATGCTGTGCATAACTTTATAAAATTCTCTCATGCCACCTCCTCCTCACCTCTTCTCTAAACTGAAAAGTCCCAACTGTAGCAACCTTTCCTCATCGGAGAGTTGCTCAATGTTTAGAAACACACACTTGGCCTGTAGAAGGTCTTAGTTTCAATCGCCCGCATCTCTAGGGAGAGAAGGCAGAGACTTCTGGTCCCAGAGAGTTTCTGCCAGTTACTGTAAACAATACTGAGCCAGATGAGCCAATAAATCTGACTTGGCATAAGCCAGCTTCCTAGGCATCAACCAGTTGTATCCAATGCAGCATTGAGTTGAAGTCATTTAGTGGCATAGTTCTTCTGCTGGTGAAATGTTTTGCACCAGTAGGATGCTGTTGACCAAAAGAATGCATAAGCAACTGGATAGCTCAGCTGGTTAGAGCATGGTGCTGACAGCGCAAAGGTTGCAGGTTTGATATGGGACAGCTGCAAATTTCTGCATTGCAGGAGGTTGAACTAGATGATCCTCAGGTTCCCTTACAACAATACAATTCTTTGAAAAGTTGCTTGCTGGCAGTTCTATTGTACAATATGTGGTGCAATCCATTGCACAACAAATTCAATGCTTCATTCCAGCTTTCCTTGGGAATCTCAAGCCAAGCAAGGACGAAGGAACAAAATACATTACAAGCATGATACACGTTCTTCTTCTTCTTCTTCTTCTTCTTCTTCTTCTTCTTCTTCTTCTTCTTCTTCTTCTTCTTCTTCTTCTTCTAAAATGTAAACGTGATTCATATTTAATACAATTAAGAAACACATGGAGATACCTTTCTATATCTAATATTTTCTATCTGCTAGCACAAGGATTCTAGTGCAGGCAGACAAGCAAGCTTTAATAATGCGCAACAGAGGAATCCAAACCAACAGCCACTCCAGCGGAAGTTTACTGTGCAGCAGATTCCACAATCCATTGCACAGCAAAGTTACCAGCAACCTGGTAATGCAACAACATCCTTGGGCAACAATATCCTGCTGGGGCAAAACATTTCCCCAGTGGAACAAGTATACCTCTAAGTGACTTTAACTAAGTGCTACATTGGTTACAGAATTCAAGAAAATAGAAATACTGTTATTCTTTCACATGCCAATTACCATGAAACCTATACCCTGACAGTCACTCGTTGCATGGTGCCTTGAAGGGAACAGTGCAAAATAACAAAAGACAGACAGATGCAGTACCCCCTAAACAAAACAAATATCCACTTCTGCATGGGGTCAAGATGGGATAAGATCTCCAATTTGTACTTCCCTTAATTACTGACTTCTGAGAGAGATGGATAATTTCCCTACAGTTGTAATGCACATTAGTATAATCCATATTGGGTCATTTTCTGCTGCATGAAATTGGCCATATCTGATGTATATTTCTTCATTTCCTTTATAAAGGTAAATCTTTCTCACTTACGTTAGCAGCTCTCAGAGCCTAGATAAATACCAGAATCAACAGGATATATTCAAGCCCATAATATTGATGCTACATGGAATCATGGAATCTAAGAGTTGGAAGGGACCTAATGATCATCTGGTCCAGCCCCCCGCAATGCAGGAATCTCAGCTAAACCATCCATGACAGACGGCCATCCAACCTCTGCTTTAAAACCTTCAAGAAAAGCATTTGCTGGATCAGGCCAACGGCCCATCAGGTTCAGCATCCTATTCTCACAATGGCCAACTAGGTGCCCCAATGTGAAACCTGCAAGCAGGATCAATCACAAGTGCTCACATCTCCTATGGTTTACAGCAGTTGGTATTCACGGCATGTGCCCATCTCATTTTCCCAAAAATGTATATAGCATAGACTATTACAGAGAGAGGATACTATTTGATCTGAGGATTATGGTGTCCAGTTGCCTACAATAAACATTTACTAAGTATGGGTGCTATATGAGTGGTGGAGATGAGATGTGCTACACCATCATGTTAAAGGCCCATCACAATATGGTTTCAGTATCACCCATTAAATGGGTCTCAGAAGTGCCATGCAGTCTGAGCGCAGAGTGACAAACTCTGACACCAAATACTGAGTTTCTCAGGTAGACTGAAAGGGAACCAAGACTTGATTAACTAGTACCTCCCAAGGTGAGCTAAGCCTGGCAGGACAGCTTATTCTATGGTATTAACCCCTTCCTGCATTAATTAGACTTAAGCATGGTTATACAATACAGGTTGTCCCATTCATATTTCCTACATACTTTTTAATATAAAATGCACACTTTTATGTAAAATTAGGTATGCCAGGGAATTCCATCTGAAATGGAAATTTCTGGTGTTCTCTTCTTCATCTCATGTCTGAATAGAAATCAACCCAGTAAGTGCAGTTGGTGTTTGCTGTTGCTGCTTTCAGCCTGCAAAAGTTATATAATGGATTATATTTTCCCCATTTGCACTGAGTTTCCATCACACTGAAGTGAGTGGGGTGGAATAACATAATGACCGCAGCAAGCAGCAAGACAAGTCACATAGTTTGTGGTGGAAGCTGAACCACAGTGGAATGGAAACAGTGCTGCATGCCACAAGTACAAGGGCACAGAAAATGATGTCTTCTTATATCTCTATATAAGAAACAAAACAAATAAATGCTTCTCAAGGCCTTTTAGTGCATTCATCCATAAAATATGAATTTTGTGTTCATCTCCTACATATAGTATGCTTCTTTGTGCACTGAAAATGTTTCACAAAATCCAGAAAATGCACCTAATCCATCTGGGAGTTGTGGCTGAATATGCAAGCAAGTATGGGGGCAGTGGATTGAGTCAGTCCACAGCACAAAGCAGACTGAATGATTTTTTGGCCCCCATCACAAGATTGACAAGCAGAATGTTGAGCCACAAACCAGTAGAAGCTACAAAACAGTTTAGAGGACCAGGAAAAAGCTGATTTGAACCACAGTCTGAGGTCTACTGGTACTCAGCGAATTGTTAGTCAAATCTGACATTTATTGGCCTTTCCCAATGAGGAAGAAGGCATTGGATTCAGCTTATGGTTTTCTTACAAAAGTAGAAAGTCTGCCTGGATGTATGGAATAAGTGGTAGTTGGTTACTCTCCCCACCCCCGTTTGATTGATCAAGGTTGCTTTCCTTCTGCCATTACAAAGGGAGAAAGGATGATTGGTTGAATTACTTTGCAGGTCGGAAAGTTCCCACTTGAGCTATTGATCTGGCCTTGTGGATACATCTAAGTAACAAAGAGGGCTTCTTTTCTTTCCCTTTCTTTTTTAAGTGATAAAGAGGTCAAAACTCAATCAAATCAAAAGTAACTCGGTGCCGCCTGATAGGCGGTAAAATTGACATTTTGACATGCTGCTGGATCATGTGGCTTCACTGGTTTGAGGAGAGAGCAATAAGCAAGCTGTTAACTACTGCAGGTTGCTTACATGCCAAGGGGAAAGTTCAGGCTAATGAGCCATCAAAGGTAGTAGCCCTGAATCCACTTGCTTCAGAGAAAGGCTTCTGGGTAGCCAGAGAGATAGACAGATGTCATGGCTTTAGTCTTGATGCTATGTTATTGTTATAATCAAGAAAATCCTCCAAGCTCCACAGCATACTGCAGATTGTTCCCATCCCATAAACTGGATTCTCACAACAACCCTGTGAGGTTTGTTAGAGTGAGAGAGGCTGCCTGTCCCGAGACCGGGAGTCCTAGTTTGACTTTCTAACACAGAGGTGAGCATTCCACAGTTCATGAGAGACAAAATGGAAGGTCTGCAAGGTTTTAAGCAACCTTGGCTTTCCATGATGGCTGAAGCTGAGGGAGCTGAGTGGTCCAAAACATATGGAAGGCACCAGGTTTGTGAAGGATGATCTAACGGTGGGCGTCCATGCAGTGAGTTTCTGCTTAGAGACGATTGCAATGAAGCAGTGTATAAATGGTCAAAATAAATAGCTAAATGGGATCATAGAATAGTGGTCAGTAGCTCAACAGAGAGCAAGCTATGGGTCCCTCTTACACACTTGACCTACTTGTAAGTCGTGGTGGGGAGGCGGATTTACATACAGGAAGCACATATAAAAGAAAGCACTTCTTCATGTGGTGCATAGTTAAACTCTGGAACTCTCTGCCACAGGAATCCGTGATGGCCACCAATGTGAATAGCTTTAAAAGAGGAGGATAAGGCTACCAATTGTTATGTTGTACCTCCACTGTCAGGAACAGTATTGCTTCTGAATACTGTATTGCTTCTGAATACAAGTTGCTGGAAACCACAGGAGAGAGGAGAGTATTCTTCTACTCATGTCCTGCTTGTGTGTTTCCCACTGTTCTCATTGGCCACTGTGAAACTAGGATGCTGGACTAGATGGGCCCTTGGCCTGATCCAGCAGGCTCCTCTTATGTCTTTAAATTTTATGCTTTGATTTTGTCATTGGTCACTACAAAAGGAAATCTATTACACTGTGTGTGTGTGTGTGTGTGTGTGTGTGTGTGTGTGTGTGTGTGTAGAGACACACACACACACACACACACACACACACACACTAAATGATATCAACAGGCTTGGAAATTAAATTAACCAGCTGGAATGTCTGCTATCTCGGTAACATCATTAGCCATATCAAAGGTAATCACTGCTTTTATTGCTGCAAGCTTGGAATGGTGGTGGAAGTGAAAACTCCAGATGATCACATCTCAGTTTCAGTCAATTGCAACTTCCACATCAGAGCTGCCAGTCGTCAAAGCAGGACTTTAAGAAAATAAAAAAGATACATTGCTTTGAAGTGATAACACAAAGAAGCCTGTGGGGTATATTTGGATGGGAAAAGGCCCCTGTGTGCAGTGTATGTGGAAAAACCACACATAGATACAGAAAGCTATCTGCTACATTTAGCAATTAAAAAGGGAAAGTAAAAAAGGAAAGCCGTATAGGGTTTTGCAGTTCAAAATGCAACTACTTTAGCACCGTTCAGAGAAAGAAGTGTATCATTATCCGCTTTGCACTTGCTGTATCACTGTAACACTGTTGCTGTTTTCTCAGGGATCACACAGATCGTTATCTCTCTCTCCCCCCTCCCCCCTAGTTCCTGATGCTCTGTACTGTTATCCATCAGTCCACAACTCATCAAATAATCTGATAGTAAGCTAAATATCCAACGAAACTTTGAAAATACATATGGAAGAGCCACTCTGACTGTATGTCTGTTTTCATTCTTAAGCCTTTCCTCGTATGCCTGTTAAATCAATGAAGTCCCATTTCTTTAAAGAGGAGCCTGGGTGAAGTTGGTTGTCAGGCACGCAAATAGGCCTGAGAAGAGGTTGGGTATTGGTGTAATGGCTGCTGATGTCATACTGAAATCGCTCCTCAAAGTGGGTTGGAGGGGAGGCATCCTTTCCCCTTATGCAGTCCTTAGGCAAGGGAACATTGTGGAGGTGTGCCAGGGGCATTTGGATTTGGATTTGATATTCCGCTTTATCACTACCCTAAGGAGTCTCAAAGCGGCTAACATTCTCCTTTCCCTTCCTCCCCCACAACAAACACTCTGTGAGGTAAGTGAGGCTGAGAGACTCCAAAGAAGTGTGACTGGCCCAAGGTCACCCAGCAGCTGCATGTGGAGAAGCGGGGAATCGAACCCGGTTCACCAGATTACGAGTCCACTGCTCTTACACACTAGCTCTCTTTTCTTCCAGGTGAAAGTTTTAGATTCCCCAAATGGCATCAAGGTTCCTGTGACACTTGAAAACAGGGGCATGTTCTCCTCTCCCCAGCAAGTGCAGAAAGTAAAGTTCCTGGTCCACGCTGCTGGAGCTCTGAGTTTGAGACCCTAGGTGCCCTACGGACACTTAGTACTGCATCAAGCCTTCAGGATCGGGCCCCTGTTACACTGTATCATTCAAATGTCACAAGAAACTGCTTTATACTGAGTCAGATTATTGGACCACCTAATATTGCCTACTGGACATGGGTTGCGCTGTGGTCTAAACCACAGAGCCTAGGGCTTGCCAATCAGAAAGTCAGCGGTTCGAATCCCCATGACAGGGTGAGCTCCCATTGTTCGGTCCCAGATCCTGCCAACCTAGCAGTTCGAAAGCACATCAAAGTGCAAGTAGATAAATAGGTACCACTCCAGCGGGAAGGTAAATGGCGTTTACATGCACTGCTCTGGTTCACCAGAAGTGGCTTTGTCATGCTGGCCACATGACCCAGAAGCTGTCTACGGACAAACACTGGCTCCCTCGGCCAATAAAGCGAGATGAACGCCGCAACCCCAGAGTCGTCTGTGACTTAACGGTCAGTGGTCCCTTTACCTTTACCTTTAATATTGCCTACATGGTGGGCCTCCAGGATTTCAGACAGGGGGCATTCACAGCCCTACCTGGAGATGCGAGGGATTGAGTCTGGTACCATCTACATGCAAAGCAAGTGTCCTACCCCTGAGCAATGGTCCCTTCCCATAAAGAGAAAGTAAGATTCCAGTCCTCATGGTTCTGAATGTAGGGTTGCATAAATATGCACATAGTAAGCTGCCTTTCATCAAGTCTTTCTAGCTCAGCATTGCTTAGGCTGACTGGCAATGGCTTCCCAGGATTTCAGACAGGGAATATTCCCAGCCCTACCTGGAGATTAAATGGAACATTAAATGGAAGCTTCTTATGGGGACATGCCCAGAGCCAGGGATCGAACCCATGGCCTCCTGCATGCCAAAGAGATGCTCTACCACTAAGCTACAGCCCTACCCCATAATATAGTTCACAACTGACATCTCTCTGCTGGTGTGCGACCTGGAAAACTTTCCCCTCAAACTGCCATGGAATAATAGAGAGAATAATCTGATCTGGCCAGCTCCGCTGCTTGGACAATGGTTTCCCCCCTCCCTTCCCCAACCCCTTGTTAAAAGGTTGTCACAATGAGCCAAGCGCCTGATTACTGTATCGGTCCATGTCATCCGAGAAACTCGAGATAGCCTGTTGCAATGCTAGCAACCTGCCTCCGCCACCCTTTTACGTCCTCCCGCGTGTGAATGGCATATCGCTGCATTCCAACTTGTCTGAGAGCCCCTTATCTCTCTTGCTAGGTGGCATCGGTTGCAAATTCTAAACCTTTCAGCTCAACTTTATTTATCGCTCTGTTCTTTCTCTGCTTCCAACCCCCACCCCACCCACCCCCGAGCCCCAAGAGTGTTTTATTTAGGGGGTTACGTGGCTTGTTTGGGGTAAATGGAGAAGCACCCTTGGAACAGTCAAGGCAAGGGTGATCAGATAAGGCAGCATCCCAGACAGGTGGTCTTGATAATGCTGTCTGGGCCCCGATAGACTGTTGTTAAACAGGCGAGGCATCGGCGCCACTTTAGACACTGAACGCTGGTGTTCTGAGAAAATCATTACTTCGCAGCCCCTGCCCATTAAGGTTAAGGGCCCTATTGTGCTGTAGGTGTAAAGGTGAGTCAAGCGGAAGGGTGATTGTGGACAGAGGAGATCAGACATCTCTTTGGGAAGCAGTAGCCCTTCATTGAAGAGGAGGAAGAGATCCTGAGGTCATTTCAGAGCACAAACTGACACATAATACCAGCTTGCCTGAAGTCATACTATAGGTCCATCAGGAGTCAAACTGCATGTTATGCTGTGCAGGCTTGTTAGTTTTTTACACAAATTGCCAGTGCAGGGGGGTTCAGTCCCTAGCATGAGAGGTAAAAGCACTTAACACTTTAACACCATTAAAATTCTGGCCCATATAGTCCTTCTGTTGCTACTGTATTTTCCCACACTTCACCAGTGCTACTTTAAATTTATCCAACTGCATAGCCAGTGTATTGTTTGGGGCAGATTCTGTCCTTGATCCATACCAGAATTCCAGAATCCTCTGGGCATAGAATCGTCCACCCCGGGACTTACAATGGACAGAGATGAAAAGGAGTTCTGGGAGGAAGAACACCAGTCTACATGCAACTGGCAGCAAGCAAGGATCTCTAAAAACAACCTGTTCATCTACTAAGTGCCGTTTGACTCCAGGATTCATTTTCTAAAAGTCCCAGGCCTCTGAACAAAGCAGTCTTCAGTGCATTGTGGATAAATCAGAAGAACACAAAAGCCTTGACGATTCAAACCAAAACGGTCCATCTAGTCCAGCTTTTTGCTTTCCATGGTGACCAGTCAGAGGCCTCCAGAATGCATGCTTCAACCCCCAGTTTCTCCAGGTAGGGCTGGAGAGACCTTGGAGAACAACTCCCACTCAGCATAGATGACAGCACTTAAACTTTGGAACTCACTCCCACAAGTGGCACTGATGCTCACTAACTTAGATGGCTTTAAAAGAGGAATAGACAAATTCATGGAGACGTCTATCAATGGCTATTAGCCATGATGACTATTTTCTGCCTCCGCATTTAGAGAAAGTCATGCTTCTAAATAGTATATGCTGGAAACCACAGGAGGGGATAGTGCTTTGGTGCTCAGATCATGCTTGAGGGTTTCTCACAGCCATCTGCTTGACCATTGTGAGAACAAGGTGCTGGACTAGATGGGCCATTGGTCTGAACATAGGGAGGTTCGTATGTTCCTATGAAGGCAGCTGTCCTCTCCCATTGATTCTGCCTGATAGCTGGTAATCTAACCAGTGCAATTCAGCCTCTGAATGCAGAGGTTTCATACCGTAATTGCTAATGGTCATTGGTAGGCCTTTCTTTGTTAAGCGTTAGGGTTTCACCCATCTTGTCTGCACCATTCAGTGATGAGAGTGCAAGGCGCCAGAGTGACTCTTCTGGAGAATAATATGTAGCTCTTGGGTATTAGCGGTTGGATGCAGGTGCTTAATAGGAACCCATGTTTTCTCCAACCTCAACTCAGTTCATTGTGGGTGGTCCAGGAGAAAGACAGAGGAGCAAGACAGAGAGAGGAAACCCAGAGAAGCACAAAAATACACAATAAAAAATGAGACATTGTTCACAAGTAGACATTCTGGGGGTATTTTAATAAACATCTGACCTCCACATGTGTTCTTCATTACAGAAGTGATTATTCCATGGAAGTACATATTTTTATCACAATTTTATCTCCTCTTCTCAATCCAGCTGATGTAAAACAGAGAAGCTCATTTAACATTTATTTGAGTTATATCAGTGGCTCTTGGAATAGTTGGAAATTGAAAAAATCTACACTGGAAAAAAGAAAGAACTGCTAAAGTGTCTCTAGTAAGAGGAAAATAACTGCCTGAGCTGTGCAATAAATCAAGTGGTGGGCAGGACCAGACCAGGGTGCTGGGCAGCAGAATCCTGACCAGGGACTAGGGTGGCCTACTTTACAGAGGACAGTCCTCTCTTTGAAGGTGTCCTCGGATGGGAAAAAATGCAATTCAGGGTATAGAAAGTTTTATCCGACTGAATCATTGTGCCAAACAACTTCTATGAGCCTCCCTGTCACACACAGCTCTCCGATCTTCTTGTGTGGGGTGCATAGCAGGGAGGAGAGGGGTGGAATGTTCTCTGGTCCTTATAGAAGCCATTCTGCTTGTCCAATGACTTAACTGGATTCAGCCCTCAAATCAAAATTCACCCACATTTGGGTCAGATATGGTAACATTTTTATATGATTATTATCAGCTCTGGGACCTTATGGTGAAGGGCAGATAAAAAACCCAAACAGCAGCAGCAGCAACAACAACAACAACAACAACTTGCTAATCCAGTGTGTGTGTTTTTCTGTCACCATACCAACAGACATTGACCCTGCTTAATTTGCAAAGAATGGTAATCAAAGCTGTTTATTGCTTTTATAAAACATCTATATTAACTCTCCCCCCTACACACACACCAAAAATAAATGGGGAAGGATGTTGCGATTCATGTCTGAACTCCTTCAGTCTCACTAGTCAAATAGAGATATAAGTAAGCTGTGTTGGATGTAGATTCCCACCCCCACCCGCCTTCCAATAATCACCATCTTAAATAATAATAATAGACGAAGAATGAAAGAAAAGCAAGCCGGCCCCTATTTAGGTGTCAATTTGATAAGCTGAAGAAATAGAACAGATACAAATAATGTCACTTTATCCCTAACAATTGACAGAGAGGCAACCGAGTGTGACCTTCGGTAAAGAGTGCCAGTTCTGCTTGTGTGATCACATGAGAGAGAGAGGGAGAGAGAGAGAGAGAGAGAGGGAGAGAGAGAGAGAGAGAGAGAGAGAGAGAGAGAGAGAGAGAGAGAGAAGGTGGGGGGGACACACACCGGTCACCTCTTTCCACCCCACACTGCGACTTCCTGACACCTCAACAAACAAGAGGCACTTAGTGTGATTTTAAGTTTACGAAAGTAATTCGATGGCAAGAG
Source organism: Podarcis melisellensis (assembly GCF_964234715.1). Taxonomy (NCBI): domain Eukaryota; kingdom Metazoa; phylum Chordata; class Lepidosauria; order Squamata; family Lacertidae; genus Podarcis; species Podarcis melisellensis. The sequence continues at coordinate 30,844,796 of NC_138546.1, forward strand.
ACGTAGAATTTTGTGGCAGAGATAAAAGAGAGAGAGAGATTTAAGCCTGTCCACCAGAGCTGTGATGTCACATCCACAATATGACAATACATTCCATTTCTTGGAGGCGGGGGGACAGCATCTTCTTCCTTTTGTCTTCTTCTCTCTCTCTCCCCCCCCCATCCCCACCCTTCCACCATATAATTTTGCATTGGCGTGCGAATTGGCTCATTAGTGGAGGAGAGTGAAAATTGAGGTCAGGGTGTTTAAACCTGACCCTCCTTGAGGCCACAAATGGCCCCCCTCAGCCCACCAGGCTTTTCACTCCCAAGCCTGGGACCACCCTTGAAGGTGACACCGATTCAAGCCTCCCTCCCTCCCCTCTCTCCTCTTTTTTTTATTATAAAGGCCTTATTAATTATTGTCTTTGTGGAGAAGACGAAGAAGCGGCCACATAAAGAATCGTGTCATTCTTCGAGTAGGAGTAGGCTGGGGAAGGGGGGGGCGAGAGGTGGGGGGAGAATGAGAGAGAAAGAAACAGAAGATCAAAAGAGAGCTTTCCCCCACCACCACCACCCTTTTTGCTTTTCATGCCTCAGAACCTCAAAGGAGGTCGAAGAACAATCAGGTTTCGGGGTCTCGTGCGCTTTCTGGCAATTAGACTCAGCTGATAGGCTGAAAAGGAGTGAATGGCAAGGTTCAAGGCCCTTCTCCAGAGCTTCACACAGGCTTTTTTTATTATTATTTCTTCCAAAGGAGCAGAACAGCAGCCAGACACTGCTGAAATCATTTCAAATAGAGACTTACAGCCAGGGATTCATTAATTCACCGGCCTAAACAATTACTGGAACATATAATGTCTCTATATACACTTTGATAAGAACTGTCATCGCAGGCCTTGGTTTTTCCCTGTCTTTCCCGCTACACACACACACACACACACACACTTTTCTCTTTAGGAAACCTTTCTAATGCCATTTTTGGAGAGTGTGTGTATATATATATATTCTATGTATACTTATTTTTCATTGTTTGCTATTTTTAAACAAACAAAAACATTTCCGCATTGAATAAAAGAATGTCAATCTCAGGTTGCTTCCTCCCCCATTATCTTTTGAGATATTTCGCTGTGTGTGTGTGTGTGTGTGTGTGTGTAGAAATACACTGTTTGGCTCAGGGGGGAAGAGACTGTAATAGGTTTCCAAGGTATCTTAGAATGTTTATTGGATTAAAAAAAACACACACCTCAAACTGCTATGGTGTACACAAGTGTGCCACTAGATATATCATTGCTGTTTTGTTAGCTATTAATAGCATTCACACACACACACACACATTTTCCCTGTTGCCATTTTCTTTTGGGAAAGGGAGACAACTCACCAGTTTTTCTTTTGAGAGAAGCGTGCTTTGAGATGGAAGACCCTTGGTTTAGCGTTACATGAACACGCTGCTCCAGACAAGCAACACCCACACCATACATTCAAAGTGTTTGGCTTTCCTCAAGGAATCCTGGGAACTGTGTTGGGTGCTAGGCATTGCAGTTTTGTCAAGGATAAACTACAAATTCCTTTTTTTGGGGGGGGTCATGTGCTTTGAATGTATGGCATGGATGTGACCTAAATTTGTCTTTATCTCCCAGTGGTTGTCTTCCATCTTCATTCTGGGAGAAGGGACAGCAGCAAGAACTACAAAGCTGCCCCTCTTTAAATTAGTTCCCTGAAAAAAATAATGCTGTGTGTGTGTGTGTGTGTGTGTGTGTGTGTGAAAGAACTTGCAAGCTTTGTTCTAAGACCTGGAAGAAGTTCACCTCACCCCTTTCACACCCTACCTATCATTGTGCTCTGCAGGTGAGGACCTCCTGCAGATAGTATCTTATTAGTAGGTCCGTTTCACACAATATAAAAATTGGGCCTTTAACATAGTGGCACCTATCTTTTGGAATTCCCTCTCCCCATTTTTTTTTAATATATCAGACAGGTGCATCTCTGTTGTCTTTTTGGTCCCTTCCTCTTCCTGCAAGCCTTTTAAACAGAGATTTTCCCCAGTCTGCCCTTCTATGGGAACTGTTTTTAGTTTTATTTTTTACAATAGTTATGAGTTTGCAACCCTGAGCTGCTTTGGGAAGAAGGGCAGGATATTCAACAATCTGATTGCAAATTCCTGGACTGAACATGAACTCTGAGGCACCCTGTTGCTTAACACTGCTCAGAGGTAAGTGTGCTGCAGCACCATTCACCTTCCACATGAAAGCAGATGTTGCCTCATCAGAAGTTACTCTCAATTTAATCCTTATATAGGAGCTGCAGCTCTGCCTCAGCAGTGAGCTCTGACCTCACCGAGAAGTGCCTCTTCATTTAGAGAGGACCATTCTTCTCCAGTGGATGATGATGATGATGATTTATTAATTACTTCTCATGAGCTATTTACAATGTGATCATAGATAAAACAGTTACATATATAAAAATGGTTAAAAGAACTGCATATACAAAAACAATTATACATATACAGAGAGAGAGAGAGAGAGAGAGAGAGAGAGAGAGAGAGAGAGAGAGAGAGAGGAGAGAGGGAGAGAGAGAGAGAGAGAGAGAGAGAGAGAGATTAAAACAACAGTAGAATAGGTGAAATCAATTCCAAACCAAGGCATATACCAACCAAGAAAATTTGTTGAAAGTGGAATGTTTTTAGCAGGAACTGAAAAGAGGAGGTGCCCATCTGCTGTGCAGTGGAAGGGAGTTCCAAAGGAGACATGTTGCCACAGTCAAGGCATAATTCTGACATAATGTGGAATTGAACTCCTGATAGGATGGTTATCCGTATGATGTATGATGTAAAAGATGCATAATGAAGATGCCACCTCTGTGGAAAGGGAGCTCCACAACTTAAGGGCTGCCGCAGAGGATGCCCTCTCTTGGGCCTCCACCATCCAAGTTTCTGTGTGTTTTTGTGACATTTTGGGGTCACTTCCCACCCACACCCCAAACTAAAGGCTGCATTCCCTCATGGGAAACCTTTAGGGGGCTACATGCCTGTCATGGGTGGGACTATAGACACAAAGTCAGAGGCAGCAAATAGGTAGGACCAGAGACAAAATTGGACAGAGCAATTTTGTACAGTTCTGGCCATGCAAAAACAAAAACAAAAAAGGAGATGTTTGTGCGCTCTCACAAACAGAATACACCTTTCTCCAGGAAAGCAAGAGGCATTCGCACAGTTCAAGGAGGCATCAAGTGCTTGAGGAGGGTGCCTGGCAGTGGTGATTTGTGGCATGGCTTTGGGGTAGGGCACAATCTTCACAAAGTCCCAGGTGCAGATAGAGAGATCTGGAGGTCCACATTAAGCACTTGGACCTGATATTTCCACACCCCTATTCCGCACCCATATTCATACCAAACCCCTTGACATTCAAGAGAAAAATCCTTCATCCCCCCCCCCCCCCGTGCATTGCCACATTTTCTCAGTCTGAATCATTATTTGGATTTAGTTTAAACTGAGGCAGGAATGGTTTGCTTTGGAGTTTCAAAAATAGCTTAGTAAGCGAAGGGATGGGAATTAATTTCAGCTACATCTGTGCTTAATGTAGCAGTAAATTTAGTGACTGGTGAAGGCAAGGTAAACCTTATATGGAGACATTGCGCTCCTGTTCCCCACTTTAGTAACCTGGGCTATGACCAGGATGCTTTTCTTCTCCCTGAAATGCAGAGTTTCTTGAGGTCATGCCAGCAACCAGGCACATGGACTGTCTTAAGCAGTAACTCCATCTTCATGTCCTCGTCCCTCAAATGTGAGCTCCTTTGTCCTTGCCCACTTACCCGTTTGTACCGATGGCAATCAATCTTCATTAAATGATTGCAGTACATCATTAACTTGTCTTCTGGCAAGCCACTTAACCCACTAAAAACTGGAGCAGATTAATCATGCCACCATATTCCAACACATGGCCTCATCCACCACAGAACTCCCAGGAAAATAGGAAGCTGACTTGTGCAGATCTTTGGTCTAGCTAACTTTTTCAGATGAGTACTACTTGGAGATGCTGAGGATTGAACCTGGGACCTCTTGTGTGTATAGCAAGTACATTACCAGGGCCGTCTCTACCTGGGGGTGCAAGGGGTGTGGGGCACCCGGGCACCAAATTCTGGGGGCACCAGGCGCCCACCCCTGAAGCCACCTAACCATATTGTATTGAGCTGCTATGCATCAGCAGGGTCAGTGGTACCTTTGACACAACTGATCTTGTGCTGCCTGCCTGCTAATGCTGCTGCAGGGAGAGCTCTCTGGAAAGCCTCGCTCACCAAAGCCAGGAAGAGGGGGAGTGGAAGAGACAGAAAGAGAACGTGCCTATCTAGCGATGGGAATGCACACAGGCTCCGGAAGAAGAACTCGTATGTACGCGCTCGCAAAGGCCCTCTAGAAATAAGCTCCTCTAGAAATAAGGTTGCTCCCACAATGAAAGGCTGCCTGAGATGGCTCTCCCACGCATGCGCTCAATGCCTGGCCATCTCATCTTTCAGACACCTCCCTACAACCATAAGTGCATGTGTGGAGTCTTTACACCAACTCCCAATGTGTTCTTCATCTTCTTTAGTAAAGCTGGTTTTAAACAAAACACACACAAACATACACATACACACAAACTCCTTTTGGAGCCATGTAGGCGTGAGCACTATTTATCAAATGATAGTAGTGGCATAAGGCATAATAAAAGTTAATTTGGGGGATAAACTAAATTTGGGGCGCTAGGCGGATCTTTGCACCCTGGCGGTGCATATGCTAAAGACGGCCCTGGGCATTACCACTGGTCTATGGCCCTTTCCAAATAGTAAGGAAGATAGATAGGCCTTACACTGAGTCCTGGTTACTGGTGCAACCAGCTCAATATTGTTGACATGGACTGGCAGTGTCTCTCCTCTGCTTTAGATGCAAAGCATGTATTCCAAAAATGACCTATGGCCCTTCCACCCATATTTCCTATGTGGAGAATTAGGTATAGGCATAGGTTGTCAGCTTCTAGGATACAGTGCTACTGACAGCAGGCATTATCTTAGGCAAGAGTGGACAAAAAAATAATAATGGTGCCAACTGCTGCTTCTCTTTGGTAATCATCCTTGAACTTCTTACGGAATTTCAGTTACCACCTGAATGCCAAGAGAGTGGAGACGGCAAGAAACCATGTTTGAGGGATCTGCACTTGGGATAGACATCTCCAAATGCCCTCCCAATATGTGGGGAGGGGAATAACACTAATTCCCGTGATTTAAGAGGTCATTAGTGTTTCTGTGACATCAGCAGTTTTAACACCAATCCCCACCTTCACCTCAGACCTATTTGTCTGCTTAGCAACCAGTTATTTCTCACACTAAGGTGGAGGTGAGGATCATTTTTCAGCCCAAGGGTCACATGACCTTCTGGCCTACCTTCTAAGAGCCACATGCTAATAGTGGTGGGCAAGGCCAGAGGTAAAAGAGGGCAGAGCGACAAATGTAACTTCTACCTCTCAACACTAAGCTAGTTTCTGCACACACTCCAGGCAATGTCAGAGTTCAAGGACATATTCCAGCCAGGCAAAAACTCTCAGGGTGAGAGTTGTGGCATGAGGAGAATGCCAATTGCCCAATATAGGGGCCTGGGGTCCACATTTGACCCTCTCCCCCTGAGGCTGAGGTTTACCACCCTTGCGCTAAGGGGTGGTCAAGAGACCACCAGGCTCTGAAATTTTGTAACCAAAGATTTGACAGCGACTGTTTGCATACAGAGCTGAGTAACAACAACCTGCACTGCTGCTCAGCACACATTCCCCACCACTTGGTAGGCACTTTGCTAGTTTAGCATAAAGATTAACCCAGCTCTTCGTAGGATTTCACAATTAAATATGTCCCACTTTGCAGCTTTTTACAGTAAAGGGGAAGAAAGAGGTCATTTTGCTGGCTTCGTTGTTGGTAATAAGAACACTGGTGACCAATTGTGGGCTGTGTGGGGAGAGAAAGATGGAAGGAATTAAGCTTCTACAGTGAATTAATAGCTGGGATTACAGTTGTGGAGTCCTGTCATGCACTCTCATTCTTTAATAACTACTAAGACAGCTTTCCCCTGCTTCTAGCAGTTTGACAGCCCAATTTTCTTTATCATTTTCTCTTTTTCCCTCCCCCCCCCTTTCATGTCAGGCTAGAAATTTTTTATTTTTTATTTATTCATTGGAAAAGGGCGAAGCAGCAGCTGGATCTTTTATTGCTCAAAAACCAGCTTCTGCAGCCTGAATTTTCTAGCAGAGGACAGTCATCAATCAAAGAAGAAGGATATATGGAGCACATGGAAGCTTTCATCAGAAGCTGGTTTACAGTGTGGATCCGGGTCACAAGAAGTTCTGGGCAGTAGTTCGTTTCTGAAATGAGATGTGCCAGGTCTCAGGATACTGCTTGATCGGGAGTCCCTAATTCCACGTGTGGCAGCTGGTTTTGGGTACTTGGTGACCTGGGGAAACCATTTAGGAATATAAGAACAGCATGGATGAATCAGGCCAAGAGGACATCTCACCTTCCATTCTTTTCTCAGCAGTGCCCTGAATGATGCTGATCAGGGACTTACGTGGGCATGCGAGATTTGCAAATCTTGATACGAACCATCCTAACGTCTGAATTGAAACCTAGGTATCCTTAGTTCATTCTTCCTGAGCATTGCAGCTCTGCACTTAGACCATGGCATCAAAATATATTTGCAAATGTGTAATTTGAGGGAAAGAGAAGATATACACATTTAAACGCTGGTGGTTATATTCACTATATTTGTCCACACATTCACACCCTGAAGATCTTCAGCATCTATATATTCTTATTTCAGAGTAAAGATCAAAGGCAAAGGACCCCTGGATGGTTAGGTCCAGTCAAAGGCAACTATTGGGTTGCAGCACTCATCTCGCTTTCATTCTGAGGGAGCAGGCATTTGTCCGCAGACAGCTTTCCGGGTCATGTGGCCAGCATGACTAAACCACTTCTGGTGCAACGGGACACCGTGACGGAAACCAGAGTGCACGGAAATGCCATTTACCTTCCTTACGCAGTGGTACCTATTTATCTACTTGCACTGGCGTGCTTTCAAACTGCTAGGTTAGCAGGAACTGGGACAGAGCAACAGGAGCTTGCCCTGTCACAGGGATTCAAACTGCCAACCTTCTGATTGGCAAGCCCAAGAGGCTCAGTGGTATACTGGGTGGGGCCGTTGGTACAAGAACTCACTCCCTTCTCATCACTGGTCTCCTCCCCTGGGCTTGTCTTTTCCCTGCTTCCTGCCCCAGCTTTCCTTTTGTTTCAACAATTTCCTATTATAGGCTCGTAACTTGGAGTTTTTCTCCCAGACCATGATTCCAATATCTCTGTTTTTTGCTACTTTTGTATTTGCTCAATGTGTAAGGGCTGCCCTGTCCTCCTATCTCCTTTCTTTGGATGCTGTTTTAGAGGGCTCTGCTCTCTTGTCTCTGTTCTCCAAATCTGCTCACACTGAAAGCAGGATGGAATGCATCCTAAGAATTCCCCTTCTCCTCTCCTTCTCCCCAGTCTCCTGCTTGTCTCAGCTTTCCCCTTTCTGATTCCTCATCAAGCCAATGCCTACTTCTCAGCATTTCTGCTTTATTTTTGCTCAATGAGAGGAAGGGCACGGCTTCCAGTCTGAGCTGATTTATAGCTGGTGTGGCTTACTGCAAAGATTTACATAGATATGGTAGCATGGTTGCTTCCTCCTCACAAAAATGTCCATGCTGATTTTTAATAATAATAATAATAGCACAGATTCATGTGGAAATGCAATTAAAGTGTCTGATGGGTGAACATATATGAAAGTAACACAAAACAGTCTCCATCTCTGCTTACAAGTATCCTTTCCCTGTTGTGTATTAGAACCCACTATTCTGAGGTAGACTACTACTGTACATGGAAGTTCCATTTAGTTAGTTTGTCCATCATAGTTTGTCCTTTAGGTCTAATCCTCTCCTCTTTTTTTCTATTTCTTTTTTAGAGCTGACCAGGGGGTGTGATCTTCATATTATTGCTGACTTCTGCCACTCATACATCTTCAGCAATTAAAGTCATGTGTTTGGCTCTGAGAAATTCCAGCCACATTTCTTTTCTTTTAAAATATACTTTTAGTTTACTCTTGAGCAGAAGCCCCCTATTTTATCCTGAGATTTGTGTTTGGTGAAATCCAGACACAACCTTCCCCATTTAGGGAAATCTGTTTGCTGGTGTAGGACCCTCCAAATTTTCCTCAGATTTTCCTTCGAGGTAGATTGATTGATTGATTGATTGATTGATTGATTGGCATTTTAAGCCACTTAATTTGTTTTTTTTAAAAAAAAACACCTAAACAATGTACAAAAGCAATAAAAACAGTATTCTAAAAACAAACATATACAAAATTAAAAACCAACAAACCTTTATTGTCCAGTCAAATAACAGAAATTCATTAATAATAGGGTCCAATCTTATTGGTCAGGGAAAACCAGGGTTAAAAGATGTGTCTTTCCATAACTTTGATGGCAATGCCAGTCAATGCCCTCATCAGAAGGGCATGCTCCACAATACACGAGGCAGTATAAGATAATCCACACCAAGCCTACCTTTTTGTATGCAAGCAATGAAGAAAAAGCTTGCAATCCTCAGCGTATTTTTAAAGAAATAAATCTCATAGAACCATGCATTACCGTGAAGCTGTGTGTGTTTTTGAAAGCTGCAACTCATTTCAATGCACCCCTGGATGACCAGTGCAACGTCAGATGTTAGCTTTCACTTTTCCACATTGTCATGAAAAATACATTGCCCAACATGCGGCTGAGCAGTGCTCCCCCCCCCCCGCTACATTGGAAACCAGAGCCAAACCAGTTTGCTCTATCCTATTAGCCGTGTCTCGTTTGATGTAGCCTGTTTTCATAACCCAGCATCATTCCCATCTCAAGCTGCACCGCAGAGAACACAAAGGTTTCAGCATTGAAGTTGAAGGGGCTCCTAAGGGCTTCTTAGAAAGGCTACTTTGTCACCTAGCAGGAGTTCTTGGAAATGTTTCAATGTTTTTCTTTTCTTTTGTGAACGGGCAGAAAGTGCTTCTTTTCAAACCCAGCTAGGGTGTGCATTCTTCCTCACATCCCTCTCCGAAGTGCATTAGACGAGCTGGCAAACTTTTAGACTCGCTGGGAAACACAGCAAGATAATGAGTGCCAACTTACTTCTCGTATGAATCCTGTTTGGGTAGATGGATTTCTACCCAAAGAGTAGAGGGGGGAAGCAAGAAGTCAGGATTAGGGATGGGTGGAAAATTAGGTTCAATTCACATTTAAAGGTGAAACTGCCCAATCTACATTTTCTGGAGGAATATATGAACTGAGATGCGGTCATCATTTGAAATTGGCACTTTTCTGCATTTTGCAGTGCAGTTCCCAACCCAAGTAACATCTACAAAAATGCATTTACGAGGTTAAAATGTGCATATAAATGTGTATATTTTTTTACAACAAGAAGCACACATGCATTATACTAGACCTTGTTATGGGAAAGGACTTGCAAAGACATGTACGAGACAAAACTGTGCATGCAAAATAGAAGAAATTCACACTAAAATGCTGGTGCCTTTTCAGGAAGACTTTTTAAATGCAAACTGATGTGGAAATGTACAGAACCGAAGTTACAATTGGAGGGGGGGGGAATGGGAAAGTGAGAGAAACTAAAACTGGCAGATTCCTCCATCCCTAGTTGGGATGTTGAAGTTAACTGGAGATGAAAATTCACTATGCGATCAGTAGAAGCAAGTGAAGCAATCCAGGACTGTTTGGAAAGCACACCCGCACTCGCACACAGAGACTGAAGGCCCAGGAGGACACCTTATTTATACAGCTTTGCTCCTCAGACTTCCTTCCACTTCTAAGTTTTATTTATGCCCCCTTTCCCTGTGCCATTTCTACCAATGTTTCTCGACAACGCATTAACTTCCCTCGCGGTACAATAATCGACTCCAATCTGCTATTATCACGGAAATAGAAGAGGTAAAGTGCTGGTAATAGGATCCAAATCAAATCACTTTCACTTCAGCCGGCTTTTGCTGTGAAGGCAAAGATTCCCCAGGGAGATTCAATACAGAGAAACACCTGCAGACAGAGGCTGAGGCCTGCAGATTATATAGAACACGACAGGCCTGGCTCCGCGGTAGCGTTTCCTTAGTCACAAGATGGTCGCGTCAGCGGTAATAACCAGAGGCAGGACCTGATAAAGCTGGACCTCATTGCCAGAGCTGGGCTCTGAGTTTTAGTTGATTTGACCCTTCCTGAAGCAACGCAGCAGTTTACTGAAGAAACAGCTATATTTAAATTTTGTCTCCCGGAGCATCTGCTGTGGCCTTATTGTTTTTGCTGTTATAGCAGTCACTTCTCCCCCTCTTTTCTCTATGAAACCTTGTTAGTGTTTAAGAGCAGTCCAGCCTGAAGTTTAAAAAGGAGGGTGTGGGGGGGGGGGAACCTCCATATCACTCCATCCTAGCGGCTAAGAAAGGCCAAAGTAAATTGAATTTAATAAGCTTCAGGCTTAAGGGGGAAAGAGGCCGGGGACCTTTTTCTTGTGACCTAAAAGATATTATGAGCCAAACAACAGTTGGAAGAATCATCAGAAGGACTATTTGCAACTCGGCCGCTCATGAAGTAAAGTTGCAGCTTTTTGTGCCTCAGTAAGGGCTGAGCTAAAATGGCCTCCCAAAATTATCCACCCTAATTTGCAAATAGGGTAATTTGCTAGGGGGCTTTGCTGAATATTATTTGTATGCAGAGGAGAAATCGAGAGTGGAGGGAGTCCTGGATTTTTTTTCCAGGAAGTTTGTCAGAAAATTTTCTTCAAAGAAATTGCCAGTCAGTTGATTCTTGTTTTTCATTATTTCATGGTGATGAATGAAGAAATCAACAGGATAAGAGAGGAAGACATGAAGAATACAGAAAAATATTATTGATTTCATAAAAAAATATTGTATTAAACAATATTAAATCTGGATCAATAGTTTTGACCAAAATTTTCTACCTTATTCTCTGGGATGGAGGAAGGTGAAATTCTCCAACAGTTCTGGGGAAGTTTTTAGAAACCATTTCGCTGAACATTTATCAAAATGTTGATCAACCACCAATAGTTCAGCACTGGAAAGTAACCAGTGTAATACTTTCTCTTAAGGGGAAAATATCTGGAGGCAGATCTGAGAAATTACAGGCCACTTATCTTAAGATCCATTCCCAGAAAACTGGCATCAGGTGCAGTATGACTTAGTACAGTTTGCCAGGGAGCACAAGCAAGGAGAGTGTTGTTCTGCTTGTGGTTCTGCTTGTGGTTGAACCATGAACACCACACTTACTCTCTATATCTAACCAAATGAAAAACAGAACACCTGTCACACTGGCAGATGGAGCTGAGAAAATGCGGGTACCACTTCAGGCTGCTGTTGTGTATGGCTGGGGATGAAGACAGACATGTCACAAAACTTAAAGATGATAAGAAGAGTCCTGCTAGATCAGATCAAAGGTCCATATAGTAACAGGAACTCACTTCCCTCCATGGCCAACCAGATATGCCAAGAAGCCCATAACAAGAGAACAATGGTGCGAAGGCAATAGCTTTCCTTTTGTACTACACCTCTGAAGATGGAGGATCTATATAGTCTGTTTACTGCCAGGTTCTTGAGATCTTAATCAAAGGCCTTTCTCCAAGTTACCTCACCAAACAGAGAGATGGAGACAGGGCATGCCCAATTTATTTCAAAATTTGGTTTATTTTTCATTTGTATGCTGCATTGCTATACACAAGGCACTTTACAAACCATACAAACGACAAAATATATAAGGATTACATATTCTATAACAATCCTATGGAAGCTGTGGTAGCAGTGGTGGGGTTCATTGGCACAACATGATTTTACTGTCTGATCCTATGACCATAATAATCCTGTTAGCACCAAATGTAGATAACCCAAGTAGATGCTTGGCAGCAACTCTTCACACCCTATCAGTGGGCTATTGACTTGCAGCTGCTTAATGAATAAACATTAGGTCTTGTGGGAGTGAATCACATAGTTTAACTATGTGTTGGTTGAAAAACTACTGCATTTTATCTGTCTTTAACCATCCAACTTTCATCTTCATTGGATGACACCCAGTTATAGTATTATGAGATGGCAATTTGATGGTAACCTCGGCATTTGTTGAGTGGCTCTTAAGAACTTTGGCCAGTCTTGTCAAAACTTTTTTCATCCTTCTTTGAAATTCCTCAGACATTTCATCTGAAGAGAAATCACCAAGTGCAGCTTACTTTTTGCATTAGGCAAAATCTGATGACAAGATGTTTGGAATTGCTCAGAGAGATCTCCCTGGTCATATCAAAACACTTTTGACTTCTGGGAGATTCCTCAAATGCTTTGCCTGAGGAGGAACCACTGATTTCACTTCAAATTTCTCTTTCAGGTGTAATTTCACAGGCAATTTGTAGATTCAAAGAAAACTGAAAAGGGGATGAACATGGCAATTTCTCCAGATGAGAGAGTTGAGGGATTTGAGGCCCCCTTTGCAAGCAAATAAACCAGACAATTGCAAAACAATAATTTCTTACTTTAATGAAAGACTTCAGGGGATAGTTAAAAAAAACAAAACTTTGAAAGAGCTGTTAGGCACTTACATCTTCTTCCTTATGGAAGAAAAGATTCCCATTTCATAATCCTAAGAGAAAGGTTTCAAGAATTGTTTTAAATATATTCAGGTATAAGGAGCTGGATTGTCCCTCTAGGTCTTGAATTGATTTCCATTAATTACCAAAAATAAGGAAAGGAAAGCTGGGATCAAATAATATCTTAACAATGTTTAAAAGATGGATTTGCAATTCTTACCTTTTTTGTTTGTTTGTTTGTTTGTTCATTTGTTTGTTTTTTCGTTTGTTCATTTGCTCATTTGAAAGCCCCACCCTTCTACCTTTTACCCAACCTGAAGGCATAGTTCAGATCTAAACAATAATAGCAAAATTCATACACACACTGGAGGGGGTTGGAAAGTTGCAGATATAAAGGACAATGTTAACGCAACCATATACAATATTATGGAATGCTGCATCATCTAAGATAAAATGTGCATATTAGAGATACTTAATGACAATAACATACAAAGATGCATTATATTAGGGCAAACTGCTTGCAGAAATGCATGTTCAGGACCCCTATATTCCATCTTGATCACTGAGATCATCTGCCAGAGCATTACTGGTCATTTCCCAAGCTGGTGAGGCTCAACTGACAATAACAAGGAACTGGGCCTTTAGGGCCATGAACCCAACAGGGATTCAGCAAGTGCCTTCTGTGCCAACTTTTAAACACCCGATGAAAACTTTTCTACTGCATCCGGCTTATGCAGGAAATTAAGAATGCACCTTTCCACAATAGTTATCTTACTTCTGATTTTAATTTTCTAATATATATGGCTTTTATTGTATGGCTTAATGTTATGGTTGTTGTGAACTGCGGTACATAAATATTTTTATAAATAAATATTGTATTGCATACAAAATGTATCCTTGGGAGCAATGCATATGTCTTTTCATGTGGATCTTAAAAAAATGAAAACCTCAGAGAGAAGGAAATTGGACAAGCAGATTGGAAAAATGAAAAACTGAGAGAAATCCAAATTGACAGATTCATCGAGCCCTAAACATGAGTGGGTTGAGGACAAGGGAGGATTGACTGATACAGTTGACTTCTTTGCTCGGACCCATTTACTTTCTGGGGTCTCTATTCTGGGACAAGCGCTCAGCAACTCACATCACATGCCATTACCCTGGGCTTGGATATTTTTAAGTCTACGTAAAATTAAACTGGTGACTGGGAGATTTTTGACTAATTAGGTTTCTCGGATAATAAGAGCTATTTAATAAGGTACATATCACTTACAATATTGCTAATGAAATGTGAAAGCGATTCAGGACTCGGAAAGATAATGGCTAACTTGTTTTAATTGTTAACATTTTTTCCTTGCTTGCAATGACACAGTCATTATTTTGCAGTCACCACTTATCGTGAAATCCAAGAGGATTAATGGTTTCACTTATACCAGCGAAAATGTTTAAGCTGTCCCGATTATCTGTGCACTTGGAAAGAATAATGGTTATTTGTCATTGCATTTAGCACCAGGATAAATTGTTCTCTGGGTAAGGGTATTTTAACCCTTTGAGGTCCAGGAAGAGGGCTTTACAAGTGAAAGCTAGAATGCCAAGGTGTATTGTTTGATAGAGATATGTGCAAATATATCTTTCTGAATCCCTCCCAGTCTACTTCTATAACTGCTCTAAAAAGATATTCGTGGCCAGTTGTGCCAGAACGGGAATAGGGATGCATAATCCCATGGAAAGTATGGATAACACAGGAATGTGCATTTAAATATGTGTTTCCAAATGCATTTTCTCATACAATGCAGGCTTTGAGATGTACTTTTAACTCAAATTACTCAGTTTTTACAAATTTCTTTAAAATGTATTTTGACGTCTGTTTTGAGCCAAGAATTGCATATAATTGTTCAGGAAGTGCGACAGCCAGTGGATAACTGAGTTCCAATCAACACAGGCCCCCTGAGGTGGTGCAAGTCAGGTCATTCACATCAGAAGTCATGATAAGCGAATTCCTCAAGCATTCCTAGATGTATTCCCATCATACCTGATCCAGTAAGCGATATATGTATATGTATGTTGTGCCTTCTGGCATTCAGATCTCTCTCTCTCTCTCTCTCTCTCTCTCTCTCTCTCTCTCTCTCTCTCTCTCTTTCTCTCTCTCTCTCTCCCCACACACACACGCATACACACACCTGGTGCTGCCACTCCTGCTCACATTGCTTGCCAACCACTCCCAACCCCACCCCCTGGCCAACCCCACCCCTCTCTTTACACTTCACCTAAATCTTCCAACCCTTCAAGTCCCCCATATTCTCACAGCATTTTCACATCCCGTTTCTTCAAAGCTCCATTGACTCCCTCACAGATACGTCAATCCCAAGATCCTGCTTCCACTCACAATGGAGAGCAGAACAACGAAGAGAAAGTCTTCCCTCCCCCCCCCAATGCCGCCATTGCCAGAAGGAAGTACAGTCATACCTTGGAAGTCAAACAGAATCTGTTCCGGAAGTCCGTTCGACTTCCAAAACTGAATCGGCCAATGAGAAGCTGCGGAAGCCCCATCAGACATTCGGGTTCCAAAAGAACATTCGCATACTAGAACAATCACTTCCGGGTTTGCGGCATTCAGGAGCCAAAACATCCGAGTTCGGGATCCAAGGTACGACTGTATGCATTTTGAATTGCACGGTCTGATGACAGCAGCAGCGGATGAAGGAAAGTAGGTCTTCCCTCTCCAATGGGGCAATGGCAGTGTCAGTGACAATGATGGGGAGTAAGTGAAGGCCTCGCTGAGCTGCCTGCTTGCTCGGTCCAGTGGCTCATTGGCCTGTTTGCTCACTCGCTCAGCCAGGCATCCCACTCCCTCGGACCCAGGGCTTCCCTCCCCCTGTTGTGCATGCATGTGAGTGAGATAGCAAGTGAGCAGGCAGCTGGAGCAACAAAGAGGACAGGGGGGACATGGCAGGGCCTGTCTGCTCACTCGCCTATCTGTCCACTTGTTTGCTCTACCAGACTGCTCAGTCATACCTCCAGCCAACCTGCTATGCTCACTCACTCTGCTCACTGCTGTCACACTGCATTTCGCAGAATGATGACTGCTATCTATCTATCTATCATCTATCTATCTATCTATCTATCTATCTATCTATCTACCTATGCGCGCACACACACGCGCGCGCACACACACACAGATATGGGATGGGTTCTCCAATTTTTGCAATGCTGTTCTCCAATCAAATGGTGTGTACAAAGATGCACATATTAGAGAAAAGCATATACAGTCGTACCTTGGAAGTCGAACGGAATCCGTTCTGCAAGTCCGTTCAACTTCCAAAATGTTCAGAAACCCAAGTGTGGCTTCTGATTGGCTGCAGGAAGCTCCTGCAGCCAATCAGAAGCTGCGGAAGCCCCATAGGACGTTCGGCTCCCAAAAATAGTTCGCAAACCGGAACAGTCACTTCTGGGTTTGTGATCTTCGGGAGCCAAAACGTTCGAGAACTAAACTGTTTGAAAAGCAAGGTATAACTGTACTGTATAAAAATGAGAGTGAGAGCTGGACCATAAAGAAGGCTGATCGCCGAAGAATTGATGCTTTTGAATTATGGTGCTGGAGGAGACTCTTGAGAGTCCCATGTACTGCAAGAAGATCAAACACATCGATTCTTAAGGAAATTAGCCCTGAGTGCTCACTGGAAGGACAGATCCTGAAGCTGAGGCTTCAATACTTTGGCCACCTCCTGAGAAGAGAAGACTCCCTGGAAAAGACCCTGATATTGGGAAAGATTGAGGGCATAAGGAGAAGGGGACGACAGAGGACGAGATGGTTGGACAGTGTTCTCGAAGCTACAAACATGAGTCTGCCCAAACTGCGGGAGGCAGTGGAAGACAGGAGTGCCTGGCGTGCTCTGGTCCATGGGGTCACGAAGAGTCGGACACGACTAAACGACTAAACAACAACAAATTAAAATGCTTGCCAGAGTGGAAATAATATACAGAAAATGCATTAAATTAGCAGAAACCTGCTTGCAAAGATGTGTACATTATTATAAACAGTATACAAAAAATATGTATTATACATGAAATTGGAAGCAAAATGCTGGCACATAATTATGACTTTTTTTTAAAAGCAATTGCTGAAGGTACGTCAAATTTAAGACTGGAAAAATGTGAGGCAGAGATAAATCAAAATTATTTAATAGATCATCTTCCATCATGTGTGTGCACACACACATACACACCTCAACTATTTTTTTTTCTTCTACATATAGGCCTCCTCTTTCAAAAAAGCTAATTGTATCCATCTGCCAATAAACCACAATGCATTCTTTCTTTCTTACACTATTTCTTCCTCCATGTGGATTTTCTGCTCAGATTGGGCTGCTGCATTCTTATGATGAATGAACAAATCTTCCAGTTAACCAGCTTGGGGGGTGCAGGAGGTGGCAGCAATGAAACAAAAGAAGGAAAGAAATTGGATGAATGTTGAATTGTGGAAAAACTGGACTCAACATCTTCACATTTTTTCCCTTTTAGGTTTGCTCTATATTTTTCAATGCTATATTGAAAGAAATGCTTTCAGCCCCAGTGATGCTTATCATTATGAAGAACATAAAAAGGCCCCATCTGCACTATACATTTGAAGCAGAATCATACCACTTTAAACAGTTCCCCTGAAAAAATGCAGGAACTGTAGTTTGTGAAGGGTGCTGAGAGTTCCTAGGAGACCCTCTCACAGAGCTATAATTCTCAAAGTTCCCTGGGAGGAAGGATTAACTGTTAAACCACTCTGAGAATTGAATCTCTCTGAGGAGAACAGACACCCCTGGACACTCTTCAAAACAAAAACAAAAAACCCCTACAGTCCCCAGGATACTTTGGAAGAAGCCATGACTGTTTAAAGTGGTATGATAGTGCTTTGGTGGTATGGTGGTATGGTGCAGATGAGGACTACAGTGGTACCTCGGGTTAAGAACTTAATTCGCTGTGTAGGTCTGTTTTTAACCTGAAACTGTTCTTAACCTGAGGTACCACTTTAGCTCATGGGGCCTCCCGCTGCCGCCACACCACCGCCGCCTGATTTCTGTTCTCATCCTAAAGCAAAGTTCTTAACCCAAGGTACTATTTCTGGGTTAGCGGAGTCTGTAACCTGAAGCGTCTGTAACCTGAAGCGTCTGTAACCTGAGGTACCACTGTATTATGCTTTTTATTATGTTTTTATTATTGATGCTACATAAAATGTGTTCTTAATGTTCTACACTGCCCTGGGATCTTTTGAAAGCAACAATGAAACAAATAAATCAACAATTCAATCATATAAGGAGTAGTAAAAAGGTAAAGGTAAAGGACCCCTGGATGGTTAAGTCCAGTCAAAGGTGATTATGGGGTGTGGCGCTCATCTTGCTTTCAGGCAGAGGGAGCCAGCGTTTGTCCACAGACAGCTTTCCAGGTCATGTGGGCAGCATGACTAAACCGCTTCTGGCACAGCAGAACATATTGACAAAAGCCAGAGTGCATGGAAATACCTTTTACCTTCCCACCACAGTGGTACCTATTTATCTACTCACACTGGTATGCTTTTGAATTGCTAGGTTGGCAGAAGCTGGGACAGAGCAACAGGAGCTCACCCCATTGCATGGATCCAACTGCCGACCTTCCAATCAGCAAGCCCAAGAGGCTCAGAGGATCAGACTATAAGGAGTAGTGTGAGGTAGGCTAAAAAGATGAACTAAAGGGCCAATTGAGGGATGCCCCAAAATCCCTACTTCCCCTTCTCCCCCTCTAAAAATGGCTAGTGATTCTCACACTACCCCCAGATATGGATGGGCAGGATGCTGTACAGTGGAAGTGATTGGGGTGGTGCCAGCCTTACAGTACAAGCGCTGTCCCTCTCTGATTGGTTGGCCAGGTCCATGAAAGCTCTTGCTCATCCCCCTCCCTTCAGGAGAAAGTCCTTTGAGACTTCCTCCTCTAGAGAGGTTGCTATCAACGGATTGTGCTTGTGGGCGTGAACTTGATTATTATAAAATTTATTAAACTGAAACTTCATTTTCTAAATACTTCTCTTGCTTTGTGTGAACCACATCATCGTCATCATCATTACTACTACTACTACTTATTACCTGGCCTCTGCCCCACCATCCTAGGGTGGGTTACAACAACTAAAACACAACATGAAAAACAGTTTAAGACACCTTAAAGTTACAGAATTAAGGTGGGTCCTAAAAACACACATCTCAAGTGTCAAAATCCAGGAGCAAAGAGGTTAAATACCAGGCCCTCAGAATAATGTTAACTGGGTAGCCAGACACCACTTACCTCCTATCCTTCCTTGAATTCAACTGCTACAGGTCATCATGTTAAGAATTATAGTAAGAGTTTAAGGGGACATACACAAAAGGAGAGTTCTCTGAATGTATGGGCACCCAGTAGATCACTGCTGACTTCTAATTGTCCCCTGGTGAAAGAGTTGTACACTCTTCTAGGCTGAGAGCACAGATGGGACTAAGAACTTGCACATCAGTCTCTAATGTTCAGCCCGCTCTGCCGTGGCTTCCTTGTGTAAATTGAAGGGGTCCTCCTTAATTTATCACAGCTCCGCGCCTTCTAGTTCCAAACAAATTGGTGCCATTGTGCTGGAGAAGGATGCCGACTGAGCATAAGAGGATTGATTAATTTTACACTCTATTACATGATGCACTGAAGCCCCCTTATCCTCGATTCGAGTCGGCATTAATGCGGACCCCAACCAATATTGCATGCCATTTGGGTGACATAACTCTTTAGCTGGCATTCTCATGCAGAGAAAACCCCCAAATTAGATGATGGAATGATAGCGCTTGGCAAATGTCACTCCCAAACTCACTCGTTCGGTAGATTCCCCATTATTTCCTTCATTTTCAGCCTCATTTTTCCCCCTCCTCACTATACAAATCTTCTCTTTGCCACCTCCTCCTCCTCCTCCTCCTTTGTAACACTGGCTTCCTCAAAATAAGGAAAAGGGCAAAAGGGATAAAATAAGGGAGATGATAATAATGGATGCAAAGGAAAGCTGTCGATCATGTGATGTGCAAGAGAAGCGCCTCGGCAACCTCCATTATGCTGGAGAAAAAGGAAATCTCTAAACTGGTGCCTTTTCATTTTCAAAGAATCCCTCACCCTAACTGGCTGCACGCAATGCCCTCATTTATGTTGTAACATACGCTGTCCTCGCCTTCTTTCAAGCTGGCTAAGACGTTCCCTGTTCCTGTCCTGAGTCTTCTTGGACAGGCTGTCTTGGTACTCCTCCAATGCAAGTGCACCCTGCTTTGGGGAAGGGCTGGAGTTCAGTGGTAGGGTATCTGCTTTGCCTGCTAAAAGTCCCCAGTTCAGTCCCTGGGAGAGCTGAGAGCAATAGCAACTGATGGCAGGCTGTGGGCAGGAATTTGCCGACCTTGGCTCCAAAGGCCATGTGTTGCTGCCAGTTACTGAGAAGGGTAGGGGCTGCAGCAGGAGTGTCAAATTTCCTCCACTGCTATGTCTGCATTGTGCCAAGCCCCTCACTGTCATGTCCTCTTGCAAAAATAAATAAATGACAAAGGACCCCTGGACAGTTAAGTCCAGTCAAAGGCGAGTATGGGGTTGCAGCATTTACCTTGCTTTCAGGCAAAGGAAGCTGGCGTTTGTCCACAGACAGATGTCAGGGTCATGTGGCCAGCATGACTAAACCGCTTCTGGCGCAATGGGACACCGTGACTGAAGCCATAGTGCACAGGAATGCCATTCACCTTCCTGCCGCAGCAGTACCTATTTATCTACTTGCACTGGTGTTCTTTCGAACTGCTAGGTTGGCAGGAGCTGGGACTGAGCAATAGAAGCTCACTCCATCATGGGGATTCAAACCGCTGACCTTCAGATCAGCAAGCCCAAGAGGCTCAGTGGTTTAGACCACAGCGCCACCCTGTCTGGTATATGGGCCTTCTCTGGCTGAACCCTTCTTGTCATTGTCACTTGAGAGGAAATTTGAATGGAATGAAATCCTGTTGGTCCCTTTGGAACTTGTCAGATGATTTGCTGGAGGAGAATCCTTTCCACTCTCCCAGCTATGCTTTGCATCTTTCTTTGAGAAGATGTTTATCAGCAATTCCCTTGGAGACAAAGTAGTACTGAAGCATCCCAATAAATTTTGCTTGTCTTATCTAAACACTGTTGGCTCCCTTGGAAATTCCTCAGATGTCTGACAATGAGCGGGCGCTTTGAATTTCCAAAAGCGCATTGAATTTTGGGGAAATGTTGGCAGTAACTCTTGATTCGTGTCTTCAAATATCCTGAGATTGTGGACAAACTTTTCAGTTCTCTAGAACTGTTAAACATGCAAGATGATAAAGAAGGGAATAGGGGGAATAAGGGTTTTGTTTTTTAAAAAAGTACAACAACAAGGCTGGATGTTGGAGTCAAGAGGTCAGTTTTATTCTCGCTTCAGAAATGGAAATTGTAGACTGAATTAGACCCCATTGGTGCTATACTTTTAAAGCAGTATCATAGCACTTCCTGCCCCAAACCATCCTGTGGACTGCAATTTGTTAAGCATGCTGAGAGTTGTTGGGAGACTCCTGTTTCCCTTGCAGAGCCACAGTTTTCAGAGTTACAACTCTGGAATTCCTATCAACATAGTAAGAGGCTGTTGGATTAGGACAAAGGCCCTGTTCTCACAGTGTCCAACTAGATGCTTCTGGGAAGGCCATAAGCATAAACATAGGGAAATTCCTTATACTGGATCAGACCACTGGTCCATCTAACTCACTGCTGGCTACACTGACTGGCAGTGGCTCTCCAGGGTTTTAGGCAAGAGTCTGCCCAGCCATGTTTGGCAAGCCAGGGATTGAACCTGAGGTGCAAAACCAGATGCTTTACAACTGAGCCATGATCCATACTGCTGTCCTTTCATGCAATGGCAGACACTCCAAGTATCCCTATTTTCCAGGGACAGTCCCGGATTTACAGAAGCCATCCCAGTTTCTGATTTTATCCCGGAATGTCTCACTTTTCCTTAAGACGTCTCTATTTTCATCAGAGAAATGTTGGAGGGTATGGAGTTATGCAGCCCCGAGCCAAGGAGATAAGTAACTATACAACCTTTAGAAGGCATCTGTGTTATTCTAAAGCAGCAATGCGGCAGCAAGCAAAGGCTATAGCAGCCAAGTCTGCTGCTTGTGGCTGGAAAGCCAAACAGGAAGATTGTGACTGTTGCCATGGGAACAAAGGGGCAGTCCATTCTGTACTGAGCACCGGATGTTAGCTCAGTGGGTTTGTCACATGACCTGTACAGGATATACATGGGTGGAGTGTTGTGGAGTTTTCTCTCTGTTTGTTGAAGAGAGCAGACATCTTTACTGTATGACTGCTAAAAGACACAAATAAAGACATGTAGAAACGTTTCTGACTGTGTCTGATTCCCCTCCCTGGGGATATGCAGGGAGCAGGAGAAGCAGGAGAAGCAGTTGGTGTGTTTTTCTCACAGCCTGAGGAAAATCGCTGGAACGGACCTCGAGTATGTTGTTTCCTGCCGGGAGTCACCGGAGGGAGGTCTAAGGAATTCAGCCGGTGCCTGAACAGATAGGCACATACCTCTGAACGGGCTAGAATTCTAACAATGGTAGCAGACGCCGGTTGCTGTTTTCATCGACCTCTGCATCAAGAAGTGGCCTCCATGGAAGCCTGAGGTGAGAAGGCTGATTCTCTGCAGCCAGAAGCTGACCAGAGGAATCTGATAGCCAAGCAACGGAGCCCAGGTATGAAATTTTCGGGCTTAGAAGTGTGAATGCAGATTGATTCATTCTCTGCTTCGAGGGGAAAACGTTTGGGAAAAACAGCTCCGGGAGACAAGAGCTCTGCATTCCAAACATTCCTGTGGTTTCCTGTTCAAGGAAAAGGAATGCTGTTGCTTAGCAACGAAGGCCAGTTTCACGAGAGGGCTGGACAAGTCAGCCTTTTGCCTCGGAGAGGCAAAAACAAGGTTTTGTTATGACTTAGGCCCAAGCAAACAAACTGTTGGAAAGGGACTTTCCAAAGCAGCTAGCGTTCAGAGCTGCCAGGTGCACAGAGTGTAAACAAGCCAGCTATTGGATTTCAGAGGCTTGTGTTTGAGAGTCAATGCAAGGACTCAAAATGGATGCGAAGAAGGGAGCTTTGCCTTCTCCGCCCCTTCTGACCAGTGACAATTATGCATCTTGGTCTATTAAGATGAAGGCCCTGCTGCAGAATCAGAGACTGTTTGGGGTGATTGAAAACCCCATTCCTGCAGCGCCAACGCGTGCTTGGGAGTCACAGGATGTGAAGGCCAGAACTGCTATAATTCTGTGCGTGTCAGATTCGCAGCTGATCCACATACAAGATTTAGACCACGCGAAAGATGTTTGGGACACGCTGAGAAGGACACATCAGAGAGATGCAGGTTCTTCAGCGTTGCTGTATTTTGAGAAGCTGACCAACCTGAGGCTTGCGCCTGATGGAGATGTTCAAGCGCACCTGACGGAAATGAAATTTCTGCGTCAACAGATGGTGGAACGCAATTTCCGTCTGCAGGAGGAAGTGTTTTGCTTCATGGTGATCAACAGCCTGAATCGGACTTACAAAACAGTTGCCAGTCAGCTGGGGTCTCTCCCAGCAGCTGATCTAACGTCGGAGAGGGTCTTTGCCGTTGTTCTTTGTGAACATGACAGACTTGCCGCCCTGGAAGTGAAGGACAGGGGGAGACAAGAACGGAGTTCTGACACCCCCACTGCTATAGCTACTGGAGGAGACGCCGTAGCTTTGAACCTTGTCCGATGCTACAATTGTGACCAGATTGGGCATCTTCAGCGGTACTGTAAGAAGCCACGTCGGAACAGAGGAGCTAAGGCGAGCTCCACAAAGTCTGAGGCGTCAGACAAAGGTCACACCAAGCCAAAGGCAAAGACTGCAAAAGCTTTGATGTCGCTAAAAGCCACACCAGAAGCGGGGAATTTCTTTGTCCTAGATACTGGAGCCACAGTTCACATGACAGGACACAGAGGTTTATTTTCTACGTTTAAGAAGCAAAGCTTCGCTGTGCAACAAGCCAACGGTCAAAAGCTGGAAGCGACCGGAATTGGGACTGTGTATCTTAAAAGTCTGAACTTGACTATAAACAATGTTTATTTGGTTCCAGAGTTGAAGTACAATCTGCTCAGCGTTTCGCAGATTGCCAAGAAGGGACTAAAACTGTCCTATGATGATGAGAACTGCGAGATCTACAAAGATGGAGAGTTGTATCTTTCTGCCAAAGAGAAAGATGGACTGTATTTGTTGACTTTTGATCAAAGTGATTACATGGAATGTAATTCTTGTGATTCTAACGTGATCTCTTTTGCAGGTCTGACCAAGGAGAACACCAAGCAGGTGACCTCGAGGGTCAACAAGGCATTTCAGCGGGTGTATGCTGATGTGATTGGTCCTTTAGCACCGTCTAGAGGCAATGCAAAGTATTACCTAATATGTGTTGATTCTTTTACAGGTTTTGTCTGGATTTATCTTTTGGAGAGACCGAAAGAAGCCTTAGAAAGGTTTAAAGAGTTTTGTGACAAGGTTAAAAATATGCATGATGCTGACATAGATTGTCTTTGCACAGATGAGAAGCCAATTTTTCTTTTACAGGAGTTCCAGAGGTTCCTGAAGAAGAAAGGGATAAGACACAAAACTGCTAGTTCCGAAGAAGCTTGGAACAAATGTGTTTGTGTTAGGGTGAACAAAGAATTGCAAAAGGGAATGGAAGCGCAATTGCTTAGTTCACATCTGCCACATGAGTACTGGGCTGAGTCACTAATGTCATTCTGTTACACGTGGTTGAGAAAGTTTTCAAAAGAGTTGGGATGTTCTCCTTTTGAGAAACTGTTCCACAGAAAACCTTCTGTTGCCCATTTCAAGGTTTTTGGGTCTCATGTGAGAACAGAAGCTCCAGGTGGGGTAAAGAATGCCAGAGGCATTTTTGTGGGTTATGAAAAGGGTCTCTACAGAGTAATTTTGTCTGGATCTGGTCAGGTGATTCTCACAAAATTTCTAGAGAGTGCTCCTGAACAGGAGAGAGTGATTGTTCAAACATTTCCCACAGGAGTTGATGATGATTCTGATGATGATGATGATGAGTTTGATCTTATTGAGTTCAGTAGTACTGATGATGACAGCGATAGCTCAGACAGCTCAGTTGTCACGTTCATTGAGAGGAAATCTCAGATAATGACTAGACCCTCAGAAGAGGAGGACGAACCACTGATTAAGCTTAGTACTGGTTCTCCAGAGAGTTCAAAGGCTGAACCAGAAAGCAAAGAAGAGCAGCACCTCTTACGTAGGTCTGAGAGAGCAACGAAGGGTGTACCACCCAAGAGGTATTCACAAGAGTTTGCTAACATAGCTGTTGCTGTTGTAAACGACCAAGGTCAGATTGAAGCTGTGTCTGAGTCAGAGACAAAGGCACAACAGAGAGTTGTTAACCAAGGTAATGCAGAAGCACTCATTCCTTGGAAGACACACAACCAGAGAGGTACATTGGTAAAACCAGTGGCGGGTAGTTCCAAGGGTGGAACTGAAACAACAGGGGAATGTTATAAGTATAACAACTGTTTGTTTTCTTCTCTGGATGACGCTTTGCTCGCTGCACGCATTGATACTTTAGGGGGAGTATGTTATTCTAAAGCAGCAATGCGGCAGCAAGCAAAGGCTATAGCAGCCAAGTCTGCTGCTTGTGGCTGGAAAGCCAAACAGGAAGATTGTGACTGTTGCCATGGGAACAAAGGGGCAGTCCATTCTGTACTGAGCACCGGATGTTAGCTCAGTGGGTTTGTCACATGACCTGTACAGGATGTACATGGGTGGAGTGTTGTGGAGTTTTCTCTCTGTTTGTTGAAGAGAGCAGACATCTTTACTGTATGACTGCTAAAAGACACAAATAAAGACATGTAGAAACGTTTCTGACTGTGTCTGATTCCCCTCCCTGGGGATATGCAGGGAGCAGGAGAAGCAGGAGAAGCAGTTGGTGTGTTTTTCTCACAGCCTGAGGAAAATCGCTGGAACGGACCTCGAGTATGTTGTTTCCTGCCGGGAGTCGCCGGAGGGAGGTCTAAGGAATTCAGCCGGTGCCTGAACAGATAGGCACATACCTCTGAACGGGCTAGAATTCTAACAATCTGAAGGCAGCCCTGTACAGAGAAGTTTTTGTATGTGTTGGAAGCTGCCCAGAGTGGCTGGAGCAACTCAGTCAGATGGGCGAGATATAAATAATAAAATTATTATTATTGCTGCTGCTGCTGTTAAATAGGACATCCCTATTTTCATAGGAGAATTGTTGGAGGGTATGGCAATGGCAGCAAAATTAAGTAATAAGGAAACTAAAAAAAAGTCCCACCCCCAGCATCACTCCTAAGGGCAAGTCACCCTGCAGACAATAAAGCCTGGTGAACCCGCTCAAGAAGCTGGAAATTATCTTCTCTGTTCCAGGACTTAAATTGCTTCCAGTCCTAGGACCACTCAAACAATAAGTTCAGGTGATCTTGATGACAGCATTATTGGATACCAAATAAAACCAAGCAAGCAACGGGCATCCCCATGTCCCTCTTTCGGGTGCTCCATATCACATATTACCATACTGTCCTTCCTATTCATTTTAGCATCAAACCCCCACCCCAGTTTCATAAAGCTATCATCCAAATATCTTGGTTATTTGCTAAATATTATCCAGAATGATTGGCATATTTGCTTGTGTGCTTTGAAATACACACGCGCACACTCATATATATTCTTCTGTTCTTAGTCTTGTAAGCTCTCCGAGATAGAACATATGGCAATTCAGCAGTGCCATTTAATTTTGTCAAATGTACGGCACATGGGCGATGCAAATGGAGACCTGCACAAAATAGTGCAACCAAATGCTCGGTGGCATAATTGACTCAACGGAGCCAGGCGTTGTTATTAGTCCTGCAAACGGTTGTATTTACAACAATAAAACCCCAAAGCATGGAAATTAAAAGCCGTTTGTTTTGATTCTCTGGTGGGCATTTATTTGTGGGAACAGTGTTGATCTCCTTCCCAACCCGGTTTGTAAAATGTCTTCCAAATCACCTTTATCAGTCTCCTAACGTTTATCACATTCCAAAGGAGTATTCATTTAAAGAGAAACAGTTCCAGCTCCGTAGAATTGGTTCGATTTAAATGCCATGGATGCTCTTGCAAGCCTGCAACTGCTATCTTGTCCTTGTCAAATAAATTCATGCCTTCCCTTAGGTTTGAGTGAAGGTTGGTTTTGGCTTTCCAATTCTGATTTTCTAACACCCTCCACCCCTCAAAATTGTGACTGCGCCTATTTATGCCACAGAGCATATTTGGCAGGATGTGATATGATGCAATATTCTAGAGCTTCACAACCCAACAGCAATTGTGTTTTAGTTAAGCAGAGTTCCTGTTTAAGTGGCTGTGGCATTTGATGGACAATGTACCCCAACAATGGTTCACTTATTAAGAGAAGCCCTGTCAAACAAGCTGGAAGCCTAGCATAAAAGTGACCCCTCCATTCACCTCCCATTAAAATGAAGATTTGCGATTCCTTTTGAGTATGCCAGTGTCAACATTAAAGAATCGGCATGTCTTTCCATCTCTGCTGACGGGCCACTAGACCACTTAACAGAAAATTGAGAGAGTATATTACGAGGTTAAAGAGCAAAGTTCAGGGGTCGCTATCATTCTCATTAAGAGATGTTTCTATGCACTGCCCATAGGTGGATAAATCAATACTTTCTGTCTCAAAATGATCAGGGTTAGTAAAGAGCGCTTTAATTGGGCTGATACCATTTATGGAGAACGAGTGTTTATGGGGTTTTGTGACAATAAACAGCAAGACAGGTTGACGACTTCCATGTTCCTTTGTGCGATTTGATATGACAGGCAAGATGACAGAGGATTCTGACATTTCAGACCTCCCTTGAGTGGAAATGCAAGCAATTGGTCAGGAACAGGACTCCCAAATTGGGATCCGTAGTTTGATGTGCACACATATTGCTTGAAAGCAGATGGATCCTAACACCAGGTATTTTCTGGAGGCTAGCATTTACTGCTAGTGGAACATTAATGAACATAGTTTCCCCCTCATGTTGCCTGGTAATAATGGGAATTTGCCAACATGCCTGGAAAAAGACTCACACAACAGCAATTTGGAGAAAGGTTATTTTTATTGAGATACAGAGAGAGAGAGAGAGAGAGAGAGAGAGAGAGAGAGAGAGAGAGAGAGAGAGAGAGAGAGAGAGAGAGAGAGAGAGACACTGAGGATCTGCAAACCAACAACCTCATTAACCAAATCAAAATGTAGTCTGGGCAGGGACTCTTGCTCATTGAGAGTTAAATTCCCAAATGAGTCATGGGCAGGTTGACCAGCTTTGCCTATGGTGTTGGAGGAAAGAAACCCCCTGCTCCATACACCCTGAGAATCTGGTCTTGGCATGTGCACTGTGGCTCTGTTGGCTTGGCATTTACCCCAGGACACATGTCAAGAAGTAATCTCAGAACCACAATACCTCAAGGACTGCCTCTTCCCATAGGAACCTACCCAGACCCTGAGATCATCTTCTGAGGCCCTCCTCCATGTGCCACCTCCTCAAGAGGTCTGGAGGCTGGCAACATGAGAACAGGCCTTCTCTGCAGTGGCTCCCCGTCTTTGGAATGCTCTCCCCAGGGAAGTTTGCCTGGCACCTTCATTATACACCTTTATGTGCCAGGCAAAGATGTTCCTTTTTACCCAGGTCTTTGGTTGATCTTATTGACATCCAACATCCTTTTAGAACGTGGCTCTTTTTTGGTAGGGTTCATTGGGTTGTTGCTTTTGGTTTGATTTCATATGTTGTGGTTTTGTTTGTGAACTACCCTGAGGCCTCCGGGTATACAGCAGTGTATAAATTGAATAAGTAATAAGAAGAATAAAATCCCCCGTTGCTGACCCACCCCCCAGTGAAAGGTGACAAAGAGTGTCCTTAACTCAACGCTGCCTCATTTGATTACCCCTTATCTGTTAACTATTGTGCCCGGGCTAATCACCAACTGAATCAATGCCACTCCAAACAAGATTCCCAGCAGTATGACGTAGGCAAAAACGAAGAGTAGGCAAATTGAAAGGGCTCTCCCCCAAATTCCTAACATTCCCAAAATTCCCTTGAGCAGGTAGCTATCAAAGCCCATCCTGCACAGGAAGGGTGTGTTCAGCAAAGAGAAAACTGCAATGTTTAGGGGTTGAACAAGCTTATAAGGCATGCTCCCCTCCCCTCACTTTAAGAGCCAACTCCTAAGAGCTAAGGTCCCTTTGGGGCCCCCAATAAAATATTTGAGGGGGCTGGGCCCCCAAAGTTGGTGGGCATGGCTATTCACAAAGCGTGTGTGCAGACTGTGTCTTGTGATAGATTATTTGATTCACTATTTGATTCAAATTGGCACCCCTGCCCCACACTGATTGGCAGCTGAAGACAGTTGAGAAAGCCACCACCCCAGGACAAATCAAATAAGTCTTCTTTGGGGGTCTTGAGTATGGCATATCTGTTCCTGCACTAATCAGGTGGTAACAACCTTTTTGACCACGTTGCTTTCATTTGTGAAGGGGGTAATGTGTTTGGTGCATGTGGAGGAGAAGGTTGTTTTCAGACCTTGTGTGGCCATGTAAAGGATGGGGCAGATGCTGCCCCCCCCAATAAAAACACTCATATATGAAAAAAAAGAAATATGTCAGGGCAATCAAATTGCCATGATGTTCTTTCTAACGGTGGTCATAGCAGCAAAATTAAGCTGGTGACAGTTCTACATGGTAACTCTTCAAGACTGTAATTCCAACAGAAATTGACTAAGAAGTCAAAAGGACTTGGAGAGATTTAGGCTTCACTTGGCTTGTGAATAGGATTGCTTATTGCAAATGGGTGAAGATGGGTCTCTTTGGAATGTGTGTCGTCTTTAAAAAATGCACGAAAATACCAATCCTGCACCAGGGGTCTAGTTTTGATGGACATATTATTTGTAGTTATTGTTTCATCAGTAATCCATAATAACGCCACCAACTAGACCCGCCTGTCGTCTTATGGGCAGCTTAGAAAAAAGAAAAAGAAAAAACCTCTCAGGAGATTATGGTCCAAAGTAGCCTTAAGGGACCTTTGGAATAAGCGATACCTTATTTGTGCAAAAGATTTCTCTCTCCCTCCCTCCGATAACTGGAAATTAAGCTTGCCTGGAAGAAATGTAAATAACGTTTTGAATTTGCATATTGAATTACCGTTAAATATTATGTGCACACATAATCACATCAAACATTTCAGAGCTCTGAAACTGGGATAACGCTCAGGCAGCCATATAACACCTTTCATCTTCAAATAGCTGCACCGACATTATTTACGTATTCATGTAACACCTCTGGTGGTCTAACACCTTAAGTTTCCATACGAAGAAAACCTGAAGTGAGGAAGAAGACTTGGGGGGTCTGGAAGGCATATAAGGGAACTGGGAGTTGTGAGATTCTGAAATAATTTCACCAGAAATGGTGGCTGTCAAAACTTTTTGCCTCCAGGCAAAACCACATGCATTTTCCACTGAACTTCTGGCATTGCAAAGGTTTCCAAGGAGGGTTTTAGAAGGTGCAGTCACTCATTTTACAAGGGCTCTTGGACCTCATTCTCAGGCACTAAATGCCCAACACTTTCCCACATCCACTCATTGCAAGAGTTGAGTAGTTAGCAGTCTTGCAAGTAGGGATGGAAGTATCTGTCCAGTTTTGTCATCTCAGTTTCTCAATTTCCCAATCATCAATAAAACTGTTGTTGTTTTTTTTGTTTGTAAAAAAATGCTCATGAAAAATCTCCAGCATTTTAGTGCAAATTTCTCCCAATAAACACAATTTCTCTTCAGTTTTGAACAATATACACATCTTGCAAGCAATTTTCCCTCATATAATGCATTTTTGTATGTTAGTTTCACTAATATCTTCATTTTTATGCACACTTCCCCCATATACTGTGTATATATATGTGTGTGTGTACAGTGGTACCTCGGGTTAAGTACTTAATTTGTTCCGGAGGTCTGTTCTTAACCTGAAACTGTTCTTAACCTGAAGCACCACTTTAGCTAATGAGGCCTCCTGCTGCTGCCACGCCGCAGGAGCACGATTTCTGTTCTCATCCTGAAGCAAAGTTCTTAACCCAAGGTACTATTTTTGGGTTAGCGGAGTCTGTAACCTGAAGCGTATGTAACCTGAAGCATATGTAACCCAAGGTACCACGGTTTGTGTGTGTATACACACACACACACATACATATATACATATATACACACACTTTTTTGTACAAATTGGTTAGAAAAACCACATAGCAAAATTCAAATATGTATGAATTTCAAAGAAATTTCAGTTCACATGCTGTTTCGGAAAACACACCAAAAATGGATTGGACAGAACAAGAAAATAAGCCAACTCAGGTTGGCATATGTGAGAAATTTGTTTGGTTTCTGATGTGAATCTGCATAATTCACACTCCCTTAACAAATATGGAAACTGAAACATGCCTGCTCTTTCAAATTTGCTCAGAGAGTCTCAGGGAGAAAGTATGGGGAAATTCAGGTAAAGTGGTCACCTACATGCTGCCCCTCCCCCCAAAATAGGAAACATCATCCAAAAGGAGAACGCAGGTCTACCATTTGCATATGCTGATTTATTTCATTGCTGTTGCTGTGGCAGTGGCTGTTGTTACATACCTCCCTGTAAACAAACACCAAAGCAGAATACAAACAAATAAAAGAACCAGGTCAGTAAAGCAAAGTTAAATCATCAGTCACAATAAGGAAGACTGTGGCCAGGTGGCCCCTGTGCCTTCCATGTCTGCTGCTGAGGTGCTCACTGCTGATGGGCAGTTTTGAATCCGGCCTCCTTCTCTCTCTCCTTAGGCTTCTTCATTGTTAAGCTGGATTTGGACAAGAGGTTAGACCTTCAGACAGAGGACATAGAAACAATAGGAGAGCCTTGTTGGATCAGACCAATGGTCCACCTTGTCTCGCATCCAACCAAATCCCCCTGGGAAGCCTGCAAACAGGATTTGAGGACAAAGTCATTCTTCCCCACTCATGATTCGCAGCAGCTGGGATTCAGGGGCATCCTGCCTTTGACCATGGAGGACTGCTAAGAGTTTACCATAAAGCGGGATATGATAACTGCCCTCTGTCCACATAAAACCTTGGAGAGTCACTTCCGGCCAGGATAGATAGACAATTCCAGGTATATGCTGTGGGACAAAATCCAGTCAGATTCAAACAAAGAGGATTTTGCCAGCCTAACCAAGCACAGGACTACAGGCAACGATTCCCCCCCCCCCCCGCAATACAGTTCCTTAAGAAAATGAAATGAAATAAGTGAACCTAGAATAACAAAACCAAGAGCCCGAACTGTGTGTCATGTGGGACCCCTCTCCACTCCTCCTGGCTGCATCGTTCGCATGAACACCACGCGCTGGCAGAGTATTGAAATGTACAAGTCTTGTTTCCAACAAGCTGACAGGTGGACCCGGGGGACGGTGCAAAATCCCTACCTGCTTGGTCTAATTTTAGGCCTGCCAGAACTGACAGTATCTCTTTGAAAGAAATCTATACTCCTTTCTCACAGATCTAAACAGCAGCATCCCCCTCCACGCTTTCTTCTCTCTTTTTGTCTTCTTTTCTTTCTTTTTCTTTTAGCATGCAACGATAACAACAGAAGAAGAGCTGCCTTCCTGGATCGTACTGAAGGTCCACTCAGTCCATCTTTTGGCTTTCAACAGCAGCCTGTCAGATGCTTCTGGAAAGTTCCTGCATGGTTCACTGAGGGAATGGCCCTCTGCTGTTGTTTAATTTCAGCATCTCCTGCTCAGAGGCGTGCTGCTGCTACTGCATATGGAAGCTCTATTTATTGATCATATCTAACAGCCAGGGGAGGCCCAAGTATGAGGCAAATTGAGGTGACCACCTCAGGCAACACGATCCACCAGGGCAGCAGGTCCTGATGTAGATATTTCTTTCCCCACTTGTTCCTGTTGTAGATCTTCCTTCACCCCTTCTTCCCATAATCTACAAAAAGCTCTGAGTGGTTTATAAGGTTTGCATTAACTATACACGCTTGGGAAGATGTCCTTCCAATGATGGGCTGTAGTTTAATGGGGGGCACTTGCTCTGCATGCAGAAGGCAAGATTTATATTCATTGTTCTGCTCAACTTTGCCTCTTGCCCTGCCCACCACTGGCAATGTGGCCCTCAGAAGCTTACCCAGAAGCAAATGTGGCCCTCGGGCTGAAAAAGCTTCCCTACTTCTGTTATCTGGGCTTAGTTATACAGTTACCAGGACTTACCAGCTATGTATGCATCAGCCCAACTGTTGCGGTCTTTCCCACAAAGCATTTTGGGAACTGTAGTACCAAATGGAGCTTCATTGTTCCAGAAAATGTGCATCTCATTTGCTAGTAACAACAGGAAAGCCCTCTCCTCGTCTGTGCATGCTTTTGACCTGTTTCTTCTGTTCTTGACATTGGCCAGATCCACACCAAATGTTGAAGGCACATTTAATGTACATGGCTTCTTGCAAAGAATCCTGGGCACCGCAGTTTCACTTGCAGCTCTAATTCCCAGTACACTTAACAATTCCTTGGATTATTCGATGGAAGCCATGTGTGGTGCTGATCTGCCCTTGGCTAACACAGGTTTATTTTCCCCTCTTCCACAGACGTTGAGATTGTAAAACAAGACTCTGGTGGTTTCCCCAATGTGTCTTGGCTATCTTTGCAGCAAAGAGCTTTCCCCTCTAATTCATGTTTGCTCGTGTGATCTTTATAACCTGTTGGAGAAACGCAAGATTCATCTGTTCCAGCCATTCTGGCAACTTAACATCATAGGGAGTGCTTGTGCCTCTCTCTCAGGATACTTGATCAAAGCTTTTATGTATAATTTGGCAGAATGATCCCAACTGGGTCCTGGAGTCACTCAGATGGCCGATCAATTACCCTTGCTTTCACCTGATTGCCTCAGACAGGCACCCAAAGTCTCTTCTGCCATCTAGGGAGGACATTGAGCAAAAGGAAGGCTTCTGAAGTTGGATGGTTCCCCAGCAATCCACAATCATTACCAGCTGAGAAAGAGTTGTTGCCATTTTATTTTTTTTGCCATCACTTAGAAAAGTGCTAGGAAGAGCATGACATAATTGGACCACCAGGGTGGTACTTAACCAAAGGGACAACAGCCAACTGGTGGGAGGAATGCACATACAGAAGCTGTGCTAGTTATTGCTTACTTCTCTATGTCTATAGTTCCTTCCTGGCCCTTTGTTTATGGCCCTATTAAAGATGGCAGGGTTGGGGAACCCTTTCCAGCCTGGGGCCTCATCCTTTCTGGGCAGCCTAATGAGGGCCACACAGCAGCTGTGGGCAGGACCAGAAACAAAGCAGGGCAGAGCAGAAATTGCAGACCCTCCAAGTTTCCCTGTTTTCCAGGGATGGTCCCAGGGTGGTTACAGAAGCCACCCTGGTTTCTGATTTGAACCCAGAATGTCTCACTTTTCCTTAGGATGTCTTCATTTTCATTGGAGAAATGTTGGTGGGTATGGAGTTATGTGACCCCTGAGCCAAGGAGATAAGTAACTATACAGTGGTACCTTGGGTTACAGATGCTTCAGGTTACAGACACTTCAGGTTACAGACTCTGCTAACCCAGAAATAGTACCTTGGGTTAAGAACTTTGCTTCAGGATGAGAGCAGAAATCATGCTCCAGTGGCGTGGTGGCAACGGGAGTCCCCATTAGCTAAAGTGGTACCTCAGGTTAAGAATAGTTTCAGGTTAAGAATGGACCCCCAGAACAAATTAAGTTCTTAACCTGAGGTACCACTGTACAACCTTTAGAAGATATTTGAAGGCAGCCCTGTACAGGAAAGTTTTTTTTAAAAAAATGTTTAATGTTTTATTATGTTTTTATATGTGTTGTAAGCCACCTAGAGTGGTTGGGGCAGTCCAGTTAAATGGGTGGGGTTGCTGTTGTTATGGAAGAGAACACCTCTATTTTCATCAGATAAATGTTGGAGGGTATGAGATTGTGAATTTTTACCATTGTATAGTAGGTGAATTTCTGAATCTACTATCCAGGCAAGAGAGGGGCATTATCAGGACTCAAGGACCCATTAAGAAGAAGAAGAGTTTGATATCCCGCTTTATCACTACCTGTAGGAGACTCAAAGCGGCTAACGTTCTCCTTTCCCTTCCTCCCCCACAACAAACACTCTGTGAGGTGAGTGGGGCTGAGAGACTTCAGAGAAGTGTGACTAGCCCAAGGTCACCGAGCAGCTGCATGTGGAGGAGCGGGGAATCAAACCCAGTTCACCAGATTACAAGTCCACCGCTCTTAACCACTACACCACGCTGGCTCTCAAGGCCAGGCAGAAACACTCAAGTGTGGTGCAAAGCTAGTTCAATGAAGGGTTTGGCCTGGGGAGAGGAGGTGTGGCTGGAGCCTGGAAAGAGCCTCAGTGGAGATGCTTGGAGGGCTGCATTTGGGCCCTGGGCCTGAGATTGCCCACTCCTGCCATAGCATGATATGTGCTAGCTGCTATGAATGCAAATAGGTCTGAGATGATGACAGGGATTGGTGTAACGGCTGCTGATGTCACAAAGACACTGAAGCCACTGAAGAAGGAACAAGCTATGCTGGTTCCTGCTGCAATCCTTTCCCCACCAACCTCTCCTTCTTCAGTTGCCAACCCACTTTCACTACTAAAATGGAGATACCACCCAGGGCAAGGACATGCTGACATTTCTTGGAAAAGTATCATGCACAGCAAGGATGCTGCAGAAAAGCAAAAAACAAACACAGAATAGAATAGAATATCTCCTGCCTGAGTTACATAATGCATTTGATGCATTTCTGCAAGCCTTAAGGAAACTTGATGAAGATAATAATAATAATAATAATAATAATAATAATAATAATAATAATAATAATACTTTAAAAATGCTTAGCCAGATTCTCCAAGATGTTTGTGTGAGTATGGAGAGACATCAGAGAGACATGTGGTGGCCCCAGAGTGTGCATCAGAGTGGATCATGGATCATGTATTTTAACTCCACCACTGGGCTCTGTACTTTTGAAGAATCGTCGGCAATTTTAAATCAATTCCTCGAGTCAGCATTGTCATGATTCTCCACTACCCTCTGATGAATTTCCCTGATGCAAGTTCCTTCATGCTTTATTTCTCCTCCGTCTAGCACACTCACAAATATTCCCCGTAGTCTTTTATTGCTACTTTTATGCTCTCTCGTTCTGCTAAAAGACTAACAGATACCAGTCTCCTGTCAGCTGCCTTCCTTCTTCCTTGATTTCCTCTCCCCACCACAACATACCGCACACATGGCTCAAGATGACTGGCCCTATCCTTAATACCTGACTGTGTCTGGGGTGATAATTACTTTCATTTGATGCAGCTGGTGCACCAAAAAAACCCCGCAAAGTCTCCTGCAAATTGAGAATGGGAAATACGGGTGGGAGATTCTGAAAATGTACAGATCCCTTCCCTGTGGAGGTGAGGTGTGGGAGGGAGAAGGAGGAAGAGGAGGAAGTCTGTCTGGCAAATTTCTTAGAATGTAATTCATCAATCATAGAATCTTAGAGTTGGAAGGGACCCAAGGGTCATCTAGTCCAACCCTCTGAAATGCAGAAATCGCGGCTTAAGTATCCATGACAGCTGGCCATCCAACCTCTGCTTAAAAACCTCCAAGGGAGGAGAGTCCACCACCTCTTGCGGGAGTCTGTTCCCCTGCTGAACAACTCTTACTGTTGGAAAGTTTATTTTGAATGGTTAGTCAGAATCTCCATTCTTGCAACTGGAAGCCATTGGTTCGAGTCCTACCCTCCAGAGCAGGAGAAAACAAGCTTGTTCCCTCTTGCATGTGACAGCCCTTAAGATATTTGAAGGTGGAATCTTCACATTCTCTATCACATTAACAGAGTCAATGTACTGACCAAATCACTCAGTGTGTAATCATCATTGAACCAGAAAGACTGGGACCATGAAAAGCTGTACTTGTATTTTGTCCTGGCTGGCGTATATTGTTCAGTTCAGGATCCTAGAGGTCAGCGGCTGGAGCTGAATCACACTATACATTTAAAGCACTACAATAGCACTTTAAATGTATTGACTCCCCCCTCCCAATTTTGGGAGCTGCAGTTTTTAAAGGGTGCTGAGGGTTGTTAGGCGTTCCCCATTCTCCTCCCAGAGCTACAGTTTCTAGAGTGGTTTAACAATAAATCCCTCCTTGAAGGAACCTCTATGAATTGTAGCTCTATTGGAATCCCTTCATGTGCAGATACTACACCCTCATGCTTGGGGCCATTATTAATCAATTGCTGCTTTGTAGCTTACAGTAGGTGGAGTTTAGATGTTAGTGGAATCTGCACACATAGAAGAACCATTTTGAAAATGCCTTTTTTTAAAAGTGTTTTTTAAAATGCATTGAATTTTCCGTAAGTCTCACCGTCGTCATCTAGTGTCATATTGTATATTGTGCTTAAAAGACACTTAAAATGTTTTATTTGCAGCTGTAGAGCTGAGTCAGTTGCGGGACTCCATATCCCATCATCCCTGGTCATTGGCCATGCTGGGTGAGGCTCATGGGGGCTGAAGTCCAACAAGGTCCATAGGGCACCCGTTAACTACCCTGATTGTACTGTATATAATCTTCCAGCAGGCCACAACATAAATCCAAATCCATGAATGGAACTATGGGATAATAAGAATCAGACAGAACTTTCCACTCCAACTAGAGTTCCAACTCCATAGCTGGTACAGTGATCTCAAAGAGCTGGTTCTGAAATGGTTACTGTCAAACAAGAAGACAAGAAGGCTACTTTGTGGTCATGATATGTAAACTAACCCTGGAGGAAAATAATAGAACTCTGAGGATCAGAAAGAACTCGGCTCATTTTCTGAGCCAATCTGAGCTCCTGCGCTAGCGCGCAAGTGAGTTTTAATCTTGTGGCAAAGGAGGAATCCACTGAAACAGCTGAGTTAGAGGAAATTTGTTGTGCAACAGATTGAACAATCTCTCACACAACAAAGTTACACATTCTCTTCTGCAACAATATTCCACTGGCACAAAACATTTCACCAATGGGAGACATATACTGCTAGGTGACTTGATATAACCCAGTTAGCACTGCATTGGATATACAGTAACCCTGTTAGCAATATACTGCAGGGCCTCCTTTTTGCCCATTTGCTCATTTCATTCTTAGCTCTTCAATCCTGAGGGCTAGAAACTTCCCCCTCCCTTTTTGAATTAAAAAATGGAAGATGTGAGTCCTGGCATAAGGACCACACATAAACATTTCTGAAAACAATAAACCAGCATCTGGACTGTTCTCTCTCTCTCTCTCTCTCTCTCTCTCTCTCTCTCTCTCTCTCTCTCTCTCTCTCTCTCTCTCTCCCTCCCTCCCTCCCTCCCTCCCTCCCTCTCTCTCTCTCTCTCTCTATCTCTCATTTAGGGAACACAGGAAGACATTTACAATGTGGATTGAAAATGACAAAAACAAGAGGGTCTGGTAACAAATTAGAAGATAAATTTCACAATCCTCTCTGTAAATACATTAATATTTACACAGGTGGGTTTTTTATTTTTTATTTTTTTAAAAACCCAAAATCCAATAGTCTTCTCTGCAAATAATACACACTTACTTTAATCCAAACAGGGACGCATTATCTCAAACTGGTTCTTGATAAGCAGTTTCAAAATGCATGCAAAACCCCACAATTTTTCCACATTCTTGGGGGGGGGGGGCTTGCATGACATTAAGAGAGTTTTCCTAAATGAGATTTGCCACCCCTAGTAAATCCTAACCTGCTCCTTCAGGCCGTAGTATCTGAAGTCACTGGAGACCCCAATAGCTTGAGTGCCACCTGAGAACCCAGTTTACTCTGCTTCCTTTTATTAGTATCTTTTTCAGCTCCCAGAAGATATTCTCTTTTGTGAAGCTAGAAAAATATATATAATGGAAACTATAATGAGTTTTCTGGTTATCTTGTTAGCTGCTCCTATTTCCTCCATCTTACCCCTCAAGAAAAGAAAAAACAAGGTCCCACTCTACTGAATCCAAGAGCCAGTTCAAGAGAAGTAAGAACAGCAATAGCTCTATGGTGGGACATCTGCTCCGCATGCAGAAGGTCCCAAGTTCAAAGCCCCCTCATCTCCAGGTCCACATCCTGAGACTCTCCACATCCTGGAACCCTGGGGAACATCAGAAGAGCCCTGTGCCTGGATCAGGCCAGTGGCCCATCTAGTGCAGCATCTTTTTCTCACAGGGGCCAACCAGATGTCCGTGGGGGAAACCAAAAGCAGGACCTGAGCACAAGAGCCCTCTCCCCTCCTGTGGTTTCCAGGAACAGCTTTTCTCTCTGTGTGTGTTTGAACATATCATTTTCAACAATTATAAAACATACTTTTATATCTTATACATTTTTTTTTACTTCCGTCAATCACATCTGAAAATTTTCCAATCTTTTCCACTTAGTTTACATTTCTGACGTTCACTATTACTTTTAAATATAATAACTAATGTCTCTCTTCTTTATCTTCTTTGCAATATTTCATATATTCCTCCCTACAAAACTTCTTGTAGTCCTACTAGTGTATCCAGGAACAGCTTTTCAGAAGGAGAGCCAGTGCCGACCAGTGCAGATGATATTGAGGCAGGTGGATCAATGGTTTGACTCGGTATTAATTTA
Source organism: Podarcis melisellensis (assembly GCF_964234715.1). NCBI lineage: Eukaryota > Metazoa > Chordata > Lepidosauria > Squamata > Lacertidae > Podarcis > Podarcis melisellensis. Next base: position 30,884,205 of record NC_138546.1, read on the forward strand.
TTAAATTGCACCCTTCCTTCCAAAGGAGCCCAGGGTGGCATACAACAAGTAATAAAAACATATTTAAAGCATCTCAGAATCAATAACAGTACATATGCAGCCTGGTGTAAAGTGGGATCCTATGTTCGTAATATATTAGCATCCTAGCCTGATTAAATGCACCCCAAATATATAATCAACCATAATGGCTGCCATTAGAGGTCTTCACATTCACTTGAAGGGTTGGGAATAAGTTCAAAATGGAGAACTCCTCTTGAAGCAAAGGATTGTGGGAGAAAGGGGAAACTGGGACACTTGCAGTTAGGGTGCAGGGTGGACATATGCACAGTGACATAGCATGGGGGGCACAGTGGTGGTTGCCCCGGGCGCAAAATTGTTAGGGGCACAGAATTTCAACATCTGGCACTGCCTCAATACAGCTGTGCACTTCCAGCCCTGGGCTCCACTGAAAACGGCTTCTCCATGCAAAACAGGAAGTGACCTCTCCAATAGAACAACTCTTATTTTCTTCTCTCTGTGGCTGCGATCTCCTGGGTGATATGGATGCCGTTAGGCAGTTGAATGCGCACACATACTCTGTCTGTTTCCTGCCCCTTCCACACAGTCCCGGGCGCTGGCAACCAACGTTTCGCCACTGCATTGCCAAAAGAAGAACTTGCCACCCCCCCCAAAAAAGGAAGAGGATGGAAGTGGACGCAAATGTGCATAAAATGCAACTGTACTAATTCAGATACACAGGTTCAGTTTTATAAACCATGGCTATAATTTAAATAGAGATGTCTGCTCATGTGTACCTAAGATTTGCTTGTGATTGTGAACACAGAATTATAGGAAGCAGAAAAAGCTATTGTGTATAAAAAATGAGTAATATACACACACACACACACACACACAAATGGGTACGTGGGGCAGCCATCTTCTCATGTGAACCCACCCATACAGTGCCCTTGGGAGCAATGGCACTTTGTCCCAGAGCTTTGTTTCCCAGGAGTGCTTGAGGGTCTGAATGCAGTGCTCAGCCTCAGGGTCTTGCAGTGATTTCAAAACGGAGGTTTTTGAGCTGTCTATAAGGAAGCATGTTAAGTAACAAACATTGTATATTGAATAAGGAAAACTGTTCAGTGTTACTGACAAGGGAATTCTGTGGGGATAGGGGAGAATGGGTTTACAAAAAGGCGACTTGAGAGAATGTGCTTTGAGCTTTCTACAGGTTTTTAAAGAATGGCTTATTGTCTGCTCTTTTTCTTATGCGGAGAAGTCCACAATAAAGGCCATAACATGTTGGGCATAAAGGAAAAGTGCATTACTCTTTGGCATCTAGAGGTGAGGTCTCCTTTTGGGGTGTCTGTGGGAAGGAATGCGTTAGAAGAGCATTTACCAACCTGTTTTGCACTGCAACTTCCCAGGCTATGCTGGCTGGGGCAGGTGAGAATTGTAGTTCAGGTTGGTGAAGAACAAGCCTGCTGGAAGGCCTTTTCTGGTAGATGAAGAACAAGCCTACTGCCTGACTTATGATCAACCAACACCAATGCATTCAATCAACCATGCATGCTAGGGTGTTTGTGTCAATAAATCTCTCATTTTTGTTGCCTGTCTGGCGAGGATGCAGTTTTGTTTGCATTTTAATGAAAAACTACCTTCACACTTCACCAGCCGATATATAAACTGAAACACAGTAATCCTTCGAAATTTGCACTCCAAGCAAATAATGTGTACAAAAATGCATCTATTCAGAGGGAATATGGATCAAAATGCTTGTATTTCTTGACCGTAATATACAAACAGCCTCTTATTGGAGAAAATGGTCTGCAAAAAACGTGCATTTGTGTGTGCATCAAAACTGCATTCAAAAATGTGATTCTTGGGAGAAATTTCACTAAAATGATTACGAATTTTCATGAAGATTCTTTTTTTTAAAAAAAATTGCAAATATCTGTGGAACTGCAGAGAACTGAATTTTGGAAAAATGAGAAACTTTGAGAACCAAAACTGACCCATCCATCCATCCCTACTGCCTGTTATGGTAAAATAAACAAGCTGTTGAAACAATAACACACTCTCATCTAGCTTACTGGACCTCAAGCTGTATTTGAAGCCTCGTGATTCTTCCCACACCAAAGGAGGTGGTATATGCTGGTTGTCGTAATATTGTCTCAAAATGTTTCATATGCAATTCAAGAGTAGAAGATGGAAGGACACACAGGCATGGAACCTAGGATTGACCTGCTCTGCACATTTCTTCAGTAATATTGGTTGTGAATGTCTTTTATTCATTCATGAGAATTAGTGCAGTGCTAGCAGCACAGGTCAAATGTGTGATATGTGTCTACATATATTTGCACAGATATATATATATCTGCATTTATAGGATTTGCGTCTGTGGCATGCTTAGCTAGTATATAAGTAATGCTAATACCACTTCCCTTGAAGCCCCATTTAATTCAATAACGTTGCACTGTTAGTTGCCTATTTAGTTGTCTATATGTAAAAAGCCAGTTCTAACTTATATTCCTTCCTTCGTGGCTTGGTTTTGCTCTTATTTCCTCTCTCTCTCTCTCTCCCTTCCTCACACAACACACTCACTTCTTTCCCTTTTCTCTTACTCATCCTTCTTTTTGATCTCTTTCTTTCTCGCTCTCCTGCTCAGATCTCCTCTTTGAATTTGGTTTCTATATAAAGTAACTGTAAATCTTCCCATGGTCTCCACTGATTAATTTTTTCAGGACCTTGGCAGCATGATAACTCTTTTCTGAAAGGCAAACATTTCAGGTAAGGTTAAACTAATAATAATAATAATAATAATAATAATAATAATAATAACCAGGCAGAAGATGGAAATTTATCAATCACAACTGTGGCTTCAATAATAGATTGAACTTTTCCACATCAGGTTCCACACACACCCCTCCCTACTTCTAAAGTGCCTTTTAAAATAAAATAAAAATTCCACAACGTGCTGCTTAAAAGCATTGTTTCTTTTTGAAAGGATGGCTGGTTTGGGTTTATAATTAGGAGATGCTGACTTTCCTGTCCATTCCCCCCTCTAATCATCAAGAAACCAGCTCTTCGTCGACATTAAAGCTGGGGTTTCTCCTCTGTATTTTTAATATTGAAATTCTTTTTGGCTTTTTTGTATAGCAATGTTGAGTCGGCAGTGCAGCAACAGACCATCATTAACTAAGCCCCCTTGTTTAATCTCCAACTTCTCTTTCTCCCTCAGACCACCCTTTCTTTTCCAACGAATGGCACCTCCGATCTCCATTTAATAGCAGGTGCAAAATATTTATTTGTGGAAATATTAATGGCGTGCGTGCGTCTGCGTCTGCCTGCATTCTATCTGTCTGTCTATCTTTCTAAAATTGCCCTGGTCTAGCTGGAATCTTCTTCTTTTTTTATTGTCTAACAAAGATCTTTTCCTGTCAGTCTGCGTTATCAAAGCTGAAGAGGCAACGAACGTATTAAACCCAATATGTGAACAGGGACAACAAGACAACCTTTCTTTTCTTTTCTTTTCAATTCTTTCTTCTTAACTTCAGAGGCACAGATTTTGCTTTGCTGAAAAATGCAGTCGGAGGGTACGTCTCCAGCCCACCCAGCCCCAGACATATGTAACACATTTGTTTCAGTTTTATATCTCTTGTCATAATATGACGGTTTTATCCTGTGTGTGTGTATGTGTGTGTGCATTTTTATTATTATTATAAAGCACGCTTTGACTGGAAACACCACATCTTGAAATTAGGCAACCCCAGTGCCTCAGGGGTTTCTCCCCCCTCCTCTCCCTTAGCTTTGCTCTCTCACCTTACCCAGGTGCATGTTAAATCGGTATTAATGACAATATCATTCTTGTGCAGTCATCTCCAGCACGCAATTTGGTTTTAATTACCCACCGCGTTGTCTTTCTCCCTCACTGACAGCCATTAAATAGGGAATGACACCACAGCCACACTGCCATTGAATAGACACTTCATCAGGTCTTCTGGGGGGTTTGTGGGTATACATATGTGTGCCTGCATTTTATTTTATTTTATTTTATTTTATTTTTTTAAAAAAACAATAATCCAAAAAGCAGACTACAGCGCCTCCTAGTGGTACGCAGTGGGAAAGGGGGGATTTTGTTTCCCCCTCCCTTTAAGAGTTGTTTTGATAGCTTAGTTAGCAATGCTTTTCTTTGGCTAATTTAGAGCTCTTGAAAAAAACACCCAGCACTGTGCTTTAAGAGAGGGAGAAAGAGAAAGAAAACACTTAAAAGATTAAGGCATGATCGGGACGCAGTGAAGTGTCTCTTCATAGAAATCTCGCAGAAACTTTGATGTAGTATTTAAGCCCGTCCTGAAGAAAAATCAGGCTGTTCTGCTGCAGGAACTTTGTCAGTTTGGATGTCAGTCCTTGAAGCAAACTGCTCGTGGAGATGAACCGAGCATCCCAAATGCATGACGTGTTCTGCCTTTTTTGCCAAGCTGATCTCTCTCCCATCCTTCAAGGATTTTTAATAGGGATTTTGTGAATATGCATACAAGCAGAGGAAATGTGTTAAAACAGCATGAACATGCATTTGTGTACACACAGAGAGAGAGAGAGAGAGAGAGAGAGAGAGAGAGAGAGAGAGAGAGAGAGAGAGAGAGAGCACTCACTAAAGCTAACTAGGAATCCTTCATGAATTACAGGTCCAATTCTTTCTCCTAAAGCAGAGTCGACAGATGCCATAATTCAAGAACATGTGTGCTTGTTACCCAGTGGGCTAAGAAAAGTGTGTATCAAAGGTCATAACCCCAAGCAGGCATTTCTTTGCAAAATTGAGGGTAAGGATCCCCCCCCCTTTCAAAGCCAAGTTCACTTCATTTGACTTTACTCCAAATCATGTCCTTTATTTAATGGCTCAAAATAGCTTTGGATTGAAAGCACATGGCAAGGTAATTCTTCCCGGTAGCCATTGCAGCAGGTTGGACTCCGGTGACAAGATCCAAAGTGATGCCATGCCATCGTTCAGCTGTCCACAACCTGGTGCTCTCCAGGTGTTTTGGACCACAACTCCCATCAGCTCCAGATGTTGACCTGGGGCTGATGAGAGCTGCAGTCCAGAACAATAGAAAAGGCACCAGGCCGGGACGATTGGCACAGTCTTCATAAACCTTTCTCTACTCCATTGTTATGGGTAGCAGAAGGTGGTCAAAAGGCCACGGTTCAGAAGCCCCAAGCCTACATCTTGGTTCCCCAAGGACTTCCTTGTCTCTTGGGACAAGGAAGTGCCTTTCAATGAGGAGCTGGGAAGAATGGGAAGAAGAAGCATTAATTTTTTAAAAAAAGGAAACAAAAAACCATGCTTCAACAAAATGTTGCAGTTGAAGTGCTTCTGCTCAGGATTCTAGACAATTAGCCATGCCACCCTTTTTTTAGAATACTCCATTCCATTCTCTCTCCACTCTCATTTTCCATTCTATCCCAATGGTCACGCAGCATTGGGATTTTTTTTGGGGGGTCCCCTTTCAAGCTGCCCCCAAGATCTTTGTGCTTTTGCAAATCTTTGGGGTTTCTCCTTTGGGGGATACCTGTCATCTTGTGGGTGGCTGGTTTTTGGCTCCATGAGGATCCACGCACATAGAATGAGCTCACTAACCGGATATAGCAGGGGTCGCTAATCTGGGGCCTACACATGCTATTGGACTTCAACTCCCATCATCGCGTGCCAGTATGGCCAGAGTCCAAGGAAGATGGGAGTTGTTGTCCAACAGCAGGCAGAGGGTCACTGTTTAGTCACCCCAGTGTACAGGATGTCTCCTTTTTCAACATGCAGTTCCGGTGTGTCAAAATATAATGGTTGGGCAATTGTGATGGTAGATTTATTAATTGCTTTTTTTTTCTTTGGGAAAATAAAACTGGAGGGGATAAACTGGTTGCTCTTAAAGAGCAAGCCTTCCAGAGCCCCTTCCTGTCTGAAACTGGAAGCTCATATGAGAAAGCCCTCCGCAGAGCCTTAATCTCCAATCCAGGTTCCCCTATATTGGTTTACAACTATATTGCACCCAGTTAGAGTGATTTCTTTACTTTCCTAATATGAAACTTGATGCTTGGGAAATCTGATAAGTGGGTTTCATTTCCCTGGAAATTTATTGCTTTTATTTCCAAGTGCAAGGAAATAAAACAAGTAAAAACAATAAACAGCCTGTTAGAATGGTATTAACGAGGGGTCACTCTTTTCTCACGCATTCGGGAGTGGAGGCTGGGGTTATAGGTGGTGGTGGACAGACACAGGCTCTTTCCTGGGCAGTTTTAACTGCACTGAAGTCAGCGCAGGCTTTTCCAGAACAGAGCCCAAATACGACGTGACAGAAATTGAAGCATTTGATGTGAAAATAGAGCTCTTGGGTGATCTGCAAGCTGATGACGCTCGGCTCAGTTTCTCATGTTTAGCTCAGCGGAGACACTGGAAGTCTTACAATGACTTAGTTTTCTAACATTTATGTTACGCCGTTCTTCCATCATCAATACAGTGGTACCTCAGGTTACATACGCTTCAGGTTACAGACTCCGCTAACCCAGGAACAGTGCCTCAGGTTAAGAACTTTGCTTCAGGATGAGAACAGAAATTGTGCTCCGGTGGCGCGGGGGCAGCAGGAGGCCCCATTAGCTAAAGTGGTGCTTCAGGTTAAGAACAATTTCAGGTTAAATACGGACCTCTGGAACGAATTAAATACTTAACCTGAGGTACAAGTGTAGAGACATCACCTTGCCAACAAAGGTCCGTGCAGTAAAAGCTATGGTTTTCCCAGTAGTGTATGGAAGTGAAAGCTGGACCATAAAGAAGACGGATCGCCAAAGAATTGATGCTTTTGAATTATGCTCTTGAGAGTCCCATGGACTGCAAGAAGTTCAAACCTCTCCATTCTTAAGGAAATCAGCCCTGAGTGCTCACTGGAAGGACAGATAGTGAAGCTGAGGCTCCAATACTTTGGCCACCTCATGAGAAGAGAAGACTCCCTGGAAAAGACCCTGATGTTGGGAAAGATTGAGAGCACAAGGAGAAGGAGATGACAGAGGACGAGATGGTTGGACAGTGTTCTCGAAGCTACCAGCTTGAGTTTGACCAAACTGCGGGAGGCAGTGGAAGACAGAAGTGCCTGGCGTGCTCTGGTCCAGGGGGTCATGAAGAGTTGGACACGACTAAACGACTAAACAACAACAACCACTGTAGAGCATACATAAGAACATGAGATGAGCCTGCTGGATCAGGCCCAAGGCCCATCTTGTCCAGCACCCTGCTCTCACAGCAGCTGAGCAGATGCCTGTGGGAAACCTGCGAACAGGACCCGAACACAAGAGGATTCTCCCCACCTGTGGTTTCCAGCAACTGGTATTCAGAAGCATTCCTGCCCCGAATGTGGAGCATAACCATCATGTGGTTCTCATGTATTGACCAGACCGAGGTCTGCTTAGCTTCAGCATGGTAGTGATCTCAAGAGCCTTCAGACCATACCCTAGGGATCCAGGGAAGTCCATGCCTCAATTCAGACAAGACATTACAGATGCTAGAGGAATTTTAATTTCATGAATGCTGATGCAAACTGACCAGAACTGCACATCCCAGATGCACAGATTAGAACGCAGCTATCAATCAGTTTTTGCTCATCTCTGAATGTTGCAATGCAGTTCTTGGTTCGACATGTATAACAGACGTTTAAAAAGTATCCTTTAGAAATGTTGGGGGCTTTTTAAGAGAGAAAAATAGGCCTAGAAATGGTTAATTAGAGAAAATATTTTTTAAAATGGATGCAAATGTTCATGTGGAATTTTTAATCATCGTTCTTATCATCACAGATTAATGTGAAGACGAGTTGCAACAGAGTTATGAATGAATGTATGTGAAAGGAATACATGCGAGAAATAAAACGAATCCATTCCTTTGGTCCCGTTGGTCTAATAAAGCATTAAACAAGTGGCACAGGTGAAAGAAAAAAAGAAACCTGACACTGGAGAGTAACCAACTTTCAGCTTCCAGAAATTCCCCCAGATGTAAATTCCACCTTTGAAATCCCTGTAATGTCCGGACATATGGCAGCTCTAGATGTGAGGAACAATTGGTCCTCTAGGGTGATCTACTACTCCCTTCATCCCTGAGGTGGCTGGGAGTTGTAGTTCAGCAATCTCTGGAGGGCCAAAGCTTCCCTACATCTGTGGTAGGCCACTAGAATATAAATAAGTTAAACAGCCAATGGAAAGGGAATGTGGGGGAATAGACCTCCTGTGGCAGGGAGTCCCACAGTGCGGATGCAGCCACAGAAAAGGCTCCTTCCTGCATCACAGCCAATCTTAGTTCTTTGGGGGCAGTGAACAAGGACTGGACCATTGGCAATGAAACTGTACCGAGGGGAGGGTATTATTCTGCCCAGTTCCTCCCTCAAGGTTCGCCAGCCCTTTGAGCAGCAAAGGTGGGAAGGGATTCAACAAAAATATCCTCAATGAAAAATATTGCCTCCAGCTCCAAGGATCTACACAAGGGGTGGGATGCTCATAGGCCAGCAGATGCTGTTGGGCTACAGATTGCATCATCCTTGACCATGGGCTAAGCAGGCTGAGGATGATGGACATTGTAGTCCACCAACATCTGGGAACCCAAGGTTGAAGAACATTGATACAGCTGAGTCCTGTCTAGACTGTCTGGCAACAACTCTCTGGGTCTTTCCCAGCCGCACCTGGAGACGCCAGGGATTGAACCTGCAGCATTCTGAACTCAAAGAGTTCTGAGCTATCCTAGCTTTCTCTCAGCTCCTGCTACTCTACCATCAGCTTAAGTTAGAAGATGGGGGAGGATAAATGACAGTGCCATTCAAGGAATCTGACCAGCCCAGCCTTTAATCTCATTGCCCATGAACCCTACAGCAAAATAACACAACAGAACAGAGATCTTCCAGTTAGGAACATGGAAATAAAGGAAGCTATCTTATACAAATCCATGTAGCTCAGGTTTCTCCACTGAAAACTGGAGCCAGCTCTCCAGAATTTCATACCTGGTGCTCTCCAGGTCCTGCCTGGAGATACTGGGGATTGAACCTGGGATCTTCTGTATGCAAAGTAAATGCTCTACAGTGGAGCTCTAACCCTTTCCCCAAGATGTTTCCTTCATGCAATCAAAGCCCATCAGTTGGATGGAGTGCAAATATATAATTACCATGCCATGCATGAACCATCGTAAGGACAGGACACATGTCCTTCCAGCAGCTGCCCACTATTGCTTTCCTTCCCGTCTTCCGCTCAAAAACTTCCAGTACGTTTACACCCCTTCAGAGTCATTAAGTTTGGTTTTAGAGTCCTGTCAAATGTCATTTTCTTCCCTGGCTGGCCGCTGGTTATATTAGAATATAAAATTAATCTCGGGGGAGAAGCCAGCACTTAAAATTATTGCCACTGTTTAGCTTACTAATGCGATTTCCTCTCTGTGACCTTTCTGTTTGATCCTTCAACAAACCAAATCAACAAACACACACACAGGGAGACAAGAAGCACTCAGAAGACTTCGCTTAAAACTTTTTCATGCTTGACAGGCACTGCTTTGTTTTTCCCCTTCACCTCTTTGGGATCCAAACCCTTATGACGTCACTAGAGTAATTCAGTGATTATTCAGGCTGCAAATCGTGCTTGGAGACATGTGGATCACAGAATCTAGAGAGCTGCTTTCCTTCCTTCCTTCCTTCCTTCCTTCCTTCCTTCCTTCCTTCCTTCCTTCCTTCCTTCCTTCCTTCGATTTATATGCCGTCCTTTATCAAAAGATCCCAGGGCAGTGTACAACATTATGAACACATTTTATGGAGCATCAATAATAAAAACATAATAAAAAGCATAATAAAAACATAACCAAAGATAGCATAATTGCAGGCCATAGATTATTTAATGGCCAAAGGCCTGGGTAAAGAGGAATGTCTGTGCCGGTTGCCTAAAGACATGTAATGATGGTTCCAGGCAAGCCTCTCTGAGGAGAGCATTTCACAGGGAGACACCACAGAAAAGGCCCGTTCTCATGTTGACACCCTCTGAACCTCTTGTGGAGGAGCACATGGAGAAGGGCCTCAGATGACAAGTGCAGCTTCCAGGTCATTTTGTATGGGGAGAGGTGGTCCTTAAGGTATTGAGGTCCTGATGCCACCTGCCAGTCAAAAAAGCCAATATTTACATCCTTGTTGACTTCTGCTCTTGAAGAGGGCCTTGAGGCCTGCCTGGGAACAGCATATCACAAGTAGGAGCTACCACAGAAAAGGTTCTTTCTCGTGTTTCCGTTCTCCGAACTGCCTGTGGAGGAGGCCTCAGATGATGATCGCAGGGTCCAGGTCAGTTTCTATGAAATCATAGTTTAGTTCTTTAAATGTATGTTGTCAGTGTGGTTTAATTCTATCCTATTTCAGTCTCACTGGTTCTCAGTCATAGGCCCATTCCATCCCTTTTGTGTGGATTATTTGAAAATTCAAGCATGTCAACTGTGTTCATTTTCTATGCATTTTGTAGGCATGTTTATGCAAAGTGCACAGTTTTAATGTAATAAAATAAAATATGTACACTTTTCACATAAAAGATGCACTTTTCAATGTTTTATTTATCTAACAAGGATGCATTTTGAATGCATACTTTACATAAAATACATTTCCTCCCCTTTTGCACACCAAAGCTGCACCACAAAAAAGTGCTTAATCCAGCCAGGAATTAAGCAAATTTGGGAGCATCAGACTAGAGAAGCCCTCTCCAAAAAGCAAACCAAATTCCTTCCCCATTATCACCCCAAAGTCCCCAATAGCATTCTAGCATTTAGTATTGGAGGCAAGCATGACGGTGTCTAAATCTGATAAAGGGGAGAAGTAATGCTTCATTCAATAGAAACTTTTAAGCAGGGGCTGGATGGATACTGTAGGCAGATTTCCCACCACAGCAAGGGGCATAGGAGCCAACCCCTAGGTACCAAGGGGGCTCCCCCCCCAATAAAATATTTGAAGGGGCCAGACTCCCCCCTCAAGTTGATGGGTATTGCCATTCAAATGGTGTGTGTACACTGTGTCATGGGATTGATTATGCAGGGCAGAGATTACCTGTCCCTCCCCCCAGATATTTTGTTCAAGTTGGCACCCTTGGCAAGGGGATAGACAAGATTATTTTTTAGGTGCCTTCTGGCTTTCTGAACTTGTGAGGCCAATTATTCAGAGTGAACAAGAATGCTGGTAGAAGGGGGATAGTATAGTCAGATAAATGCGGATCGAGATGTTCTGAGGTTTGTTTGGGTTTGTTTTGCTCATGTGAATACCTTAAATACATAATTTTCTAAACACAACTTGTTTCCCTCCTTACTCTCAGGGGAACAGAAAGCTGTCCACCTAGCTCAGTATTGTCTACAGCAGCCCCTCAGATGTTGCTCCATCGTCCATCATCCCAGACCATTGGTCATGATGGGAGTTGGAGTTTTAACTCCACACCCTACCCCTGGTCCACACAGATTGGCAGTGCCTCTCCAGAGGTTCATTCACAATTCTTTCTCACTTCTCCCTGGAGACTCCAGGAATTGAACCTAGGATCTCTTACATGCAAACGACATCTTGCACCAAGTCGTAACTGTTTCTCTACTGGCATTCGCTGTTGTACTAAAAGAGTGTGTGGTCTACTCAACATGGCTTGTGGAAGTTCTCATAGAGGAAACAAAGCGAGACCTCTGTGTTGTGTCTGTCCTTGGTTGGAATCATGTCCGCTTCCATTTACTCCCTCCTCCCTCTCTCTCCAATAGCCAGCATCTTTGGGTAAAACTGTGTCCATTGCTGCCATCCTTCCTCCACTTTTCAAGATTGTCATTTAAGCACTTGGACGCTCCAGGGTGTCGGCGTGTCGTGCTGTGATAACGCTGTCCTCTGAGTGCTTCTTACAATGGTTTTCGGCAAGCTGAAGAGTGACATTATCCCAGCAGGAGGCCTGGCCTTCACCTTCCAGATGGAGACCCACCTTCAAAAGGTTGGCCATCCTCGCAGCTTAAAATAATATTTTATATTTGCTGCCATTTGGGATTCAGAGGAAGATGGGAGGGAAGAGAACGCTTGATAGCTGTGAAATTTGTAAAAAGGCCCATTAGACTCGGCAGAGAGAGTAAGGAGCCATGCATAAGAAATGGTCCAGAGATCCTTCCGGTGTGAAGATTTTTAAACATAACAAGTTTTCCCTTGGTGCAAGTGTTAAGCTGTTTAGAGACTGAGATCCATTTCTGTTATCGTAATGCAGGAGAGCTGTGACTCCATATTAGGTGAGTAGATGTCTGTATCGGGCTGCTTTCCTCATCTCCCTTCCTTGCATTCAGACATTTTTCATCCTCTTGCTGTTGGTACTTCTCAATACAGATGGAGATATGCAAAGCCCATATGAATTCTGTTTTGGATTTCTAAGAAATCCGTGGAAAATAGGTTGGATTATATAAATTTTGAGGGATTCCAGCTGCGCTTCTTTTCCTTAATACGTTGACAATTGTCACTTTATTTCCAGCCTCCTGATGTGTTTACTTGCATACGATGTGCTTATACCATGAAGAACTGCATAATATAGAACTGCTTTACAGAAGCGTGTCCCACACTGGATAGCAGCAATATCAAGCCATGCCTCCATGTGTGAAGGGACCATCATCACAGCTAGATCTTCTACATCACTTCATCTCAAACACAATATGTTTCAACTAGGGAAGGAGGTGGAGTTCGTGCATAGGTATGGACAAGGTTTCTGATTTTGTTTTGAGATATGATTGTGGTTTAATGAACTTACACTTTTCAAACCAATACACAGATTGAACCACACACACCCATCCTTCACAATGCATCCTCCAGATTTTGCAATGCCATTCTCCAATGAACCAATTAATACAAAACTGCATATATTTGGAAGAAGCATGCATAAAATGCATGTTTGAGTGGTTGGCCACTGTGAGAACTGAGTGCTGGAGTAGATGGGACTTTGGTCAAATCCAGCAGATTCTTATTATGGGAAAGAGTAGAAAGGTGATGGTGATGACTCTAGGTCAGGCATGGTCAAACTTGGCCCTCCAGATGTTTTGGGACTACAACTCCCTGTGGTCAGGGATGATGGGAATTGTAGTCCCAAAACATCTGGAGAGTCAAGTTTGGCCATGCCTGCTCTAGGTACTATACTTCAACTCAGTACGTACATACGTACGTAAGTAAATAAAGAGATATGCATTGACGTAACTGAGGTGAACATCATCCTGAGATAAGTGTTTGAGGGCCAAGTTATATAAGCCAGGAAAGATTCATTTGTCCATTATATTTTATTGTTGGATAGGTAGCCTGTCCTGCACAATATTATTCAAAAATTCTGGCAGCTGTAGTTTGTTAAAGGGGCTGAGAGTTGTTAGGAGACCCCTATTCTCCCCAAAGAGCTACATTTTTCAGAGTTCACTGGGGAGAGGGATTGATCATGAAACCACTCTGGGAACTGTAGCTCTTGGGGGCAATAGGCATCTCCTAACAATGCTCTGCTCCCTTAACAAACTGCTCCCAGGATTATTTGGAAGGAACCATGGCTGTTTAAAGCGATATGATACTGCTATAACGTGGGTGTTAATGTGGCCTAGCTGAAGAGAAGAATGATCAAGTGGAGGAGAGATGGACAGATGCAATAGTGCAGGTGTAAATCATCGCAGAGCCCAAATTAGTATCACCTTTTAAAAAATGCTATCGGCCCACAATGCTGGCTGATGTTTAGTTCGCAGCGCACCATTAGATCCTTCTCAGTGCTAACTGTGGCATAGGAGCATCATGTTCCCAGGAGCCACTAGAAACTCAATGACTCTTGTGTCTGTGTTTGTGATCCTACTTGTCTCAGCAGGAACATCATTCCTTGTTCGTACCCCCTCCCTCCCAAATGAGCACTGCTCTCGTATAGTCCTTACACTTCCATAGTTTTTTGTTTTTGTTTTATATTCCTCATCAGTTTCAGAGGTCTAATCACTCTTGCAGCTCAAGAAGTCGGGGATCTTTCAAAGTGGTAATTAGACAGCTGTGCTCATTATCTCAGCGGGTAACATCAGTTAAGATCTCCTTGTTCTTTGTTTTCTTGTTTATTAAGTGGCACCGAGGAGGTAGAGAGAATGCTCCCCCTTTTTTTGCCTGAAGACCAGGTTCCCCAAGGTCATTGTGCTGTAGGAGGCTACGACTAGTCTGACCCATGCACTGGTATCCTCAAGACTGGACTACTGCAGTGTCCTCTATGTAGGGCTGTCCTGGAAACTGGTCTGAAAGTTGCAGCTAACGCAAAATGCAAGCCTTAATCCACTTACTGGGGCAGCCTATGTTACTGCAGCTCTGCTGAGAGGATGGTGGCCTCCATCCAATGCACTTGTGGCAGCAGGACAGGTTGTGCAGGGGTCAAGGTAAAACTATGTAGCAACAGTACGGGGTGACTGGGGAACACTGGCAACCTTGAGGCTGGATTAACTGCAATGCACTCTGCATGAGGATACCACTGATATTGACACCTGAGACTGCGACTGGTGGCTAGGTTGATTGGGGGGGGGGTGAATGACTGAATGCAGGATTTGCAGTGGCTGCAAATCTGCTACTGGGCCAAGTAAGGGATGAGGGTGGAACTGCGGTCTAAACTACTGAGCCTCTTGGTCTTGCCGGTCAGAAGCTCGGTGTTTCAAATCCCTGCAACAGGGTGAGCTCTCGTTGCTCTGTCCCAGCTCCTGCCAGCTTAGCAGTTCGAAAGCATGCCAGTGCAAGTAGATAAATAGGTACCACTGTAGCAGGAAGGTAAACAGCATTTCCATGCACTTTGGCTTCTGTCATGGTGTTCTGTTGTGCCAGAAGTGGTTTAGTTATGCTGGCAACATGATCTGGAAAGCTGTCTGGGGACAAACGCCGGCTCCCTTCACCTGAAAGCAAAATGAATGCCAAAATCCCTTAGTCACCTTTGACTGGACTTCATCATCCAGGGGTCCTGTACCTTTTATGTTTACTAGGCCAAGTTCAAGGTGTTGGTACTAAGTCCTTATACAACTCTGGACCAGATTACTTACTCCCTCTTACACCCTGCAGACCACCGCCAGCTGCAGGATTTTTTCCCTGCAAATTCCAAAGATCTCAGAAGCCCACTCCACAGCAACTTGGAGCAGGGCTTTTAGTGTGGCTGCTCCTATTCCGTGGAACAGCATCCCTGCCAAGATACCACAGGTGCCCACTATCTGTACTTTCTGGAATCAGTTGAAGGCATTTTTGTTTCAATGGGCTTTCCCAGATGGATGAATGGTTCCCTCCTCAGGGTCATCTGCTGGCCACTCCTCTTCTCTGTCCTGGTCAGGCCAGCCCCCTGCCCCAGGAAGTAATTAATCAGCTGGGGTGACAGAGGGCTGTATCAAATATTCTATGTCCACTAGCAGAAGAGTCCTTGCACTAGGAGATGGCAGAACTTAAAGGTTGCACAGCAGAAGAATCCAATCCAACAGTTGCACTAGTGGAAGCTCGATGCACAGCAGCCAATCTGTGTACAACAGCTAATCCTTGTTTCATTGCTTATTTCATTGAAATCAGCCAAAATGTCCACTCCAGGAATGTTATGAAGAATATCTCAATGGGGAGCAGAAGGATGTTCTTATAACTCTTATTATGTTCTTATAACCAGGCTGCTGTCCCCTAACAACCGTAGACAGGAATCATCAAACCGCTCACTTTGTGCCACTGTGAAGTGTTCTTTCCAATCTCCTATGGTGCCTTTTCACATGTTTGGTCAAAGATCAAAGACGGTATGGAGCTGTAGTTAATCATTGGGTTTACTTTCATGCTCTCAAACATAATATGCTACACAATCTAGTCCACAACTGGATCGGGGAGTTGTAGGCCCAGAAATTGTTTCCCTCACACAGAATGTCGAGCATTGTCTTTGGTTTCCAAGAGTTGCCCTCCTTCAAAGTTTAATTCGGTCAGTCCATGTTTCATAATGTATTTAAGGCCCTTATGATCCAGCAGGGGCTATGGAAATGAAATGGCGTCTTCTAATTTACACACATGCACTCCTTTTCATTTACAGTCTCTTTTGCTATAGTTGGCTGGCGAGCTGCATGGGTGAAGGATAATTTGAGTGCCCTCCAGTGCTCTTCTGTCTGGCATTGCGCAATCAGGAATCTGGTGTCACATCAAGACAATTCTTATAATATAATCAAAGTCCTGATGCTGTACTGTCCTTCAGATGAAACAAAGTAATGAAATGTATTGACCCTCCACGCATACTTCTGAAACAAAATGACTAAGCGGTATCGGAGGCCGCTATACGAAATGGCATTGGCATTGATTATGAAATCAGTGTTCCAAGAGTCACTTTGGTGACTGATTAAAGGGGTCACATTGATGACATGGACCCCTTTGAGGAGGAAATGAAAAGAAGCCTAGAAAGACCCCCCCCCCCAATATCTTACCTTTCCAGGTCATTTGACACCTTCACCAAATGCCTAAAATGAAGATGTGATTTTGCAGTTTTACCAAATGGCCTGAATTACGGTACATTGAAGTTGCAAGGTCCTATCTGAAAGTGTACATTTGTGTGTGTGCTTATTTAAATATTGTTGGGCCACCTTATAGAGCCCATAACAGTCAAGTAATATAGTACAGTCATACCTTGGGTTAAATACGCTTCGAGTTGAGCGCGTTCGAGTTGCGCTCCTCGGCAACCCGGGAATAACGGAGCACGTTACTTCCGGGTTTTGCCGTTTGCGCATGCGCATGGGCTCAAAATGACATCACACGCATGTGCAGAAGCGGCGAAAAGTGATGCGCGTGTGTGCAGATGTGCAGTCGCTAGTTACGTTTACTTCTAGATGCGAACGGGGCTCCGGAACGGATCCCGTTCGTATCTAGAGGTACCACTGTATTGTGCTTCTGTTTTTCTATTTTTTAAAAACACACATGCACACTATCATTTATAAGAGTAGACTGAAACAATTCACAGGCCAGCAATATGCTATTATAGAATTAACTTGAAAACAATTTAAAGTGAACTCAAATTATCATCCATATAAATCCTCTTAAAGAAAATGCAACACAGGGTATGTGGATTTTCAGGGCCTGTTTGTTTCATGTACCCTGCATGATTGCGCGACTCAGTTTCAGATGACTCACAAGTCGCCATACTCAGGAGAAGGGAGAAACATGGTATTTCCTTCTATGCTGCCCTGCCTGAGAACATGACTCTCCCATCCATCTCAGACTCTGGGAATGACTCCCTTGTCATTTCCCCAGCTCCACAGCCACATGGGAGTGTCCATGGGACTTGTTTATCAGGCACCAGAAAGACAACAGAGAAGGTGCTTCTCTTATATAAATATATTAGAAGGGAATTCCAAATGGTAGGTCCTCCGTACCAAAGCACTGATTCTGACATGGTGTGAAACAGGTCTCTGAATGAGGTGATATCTGCAGGAGGTCCTATCCTCATGCAGAGCTCAGTGATCAATTGAGTATAGAGGGGGTTAAATAATTTTCTAGGATATTGTTATTAGGCTTGGGGGGGGGGTTAGTCTGGATTATACCTCCCCTCGTGATCCTGTATCTCCAAGCTTAGAATCTATAACATTCAGACCAGTTTCTTTGTAAGATAATGGCCTTAGCTGGCCATTTAAGTACTGCTCTTTACATGTCCAAAGGGATTGCCCTGTTGCCATAGAGACAAGGGTGGGATTTTTCCCACCTCACCTGGCTGGATGCTACATCATCCTAGGAGAGGGAACAATAGGCCAAGTGAAGCTATGTCTGTGTGAGTTTTGGCTGATATTGGAAGCTGGAGACACAGAGGTTTGTCTTGCCCTGTGCTGGACCCAAAGCTATAGCTTGGGGCTCTCCCTGGGAACCTTAATAGGGAAGTAAGATCTGTTGGAATGCTAATGCTATGAGTCCCTCCAGCTCAGGTTGTCTATATGTGTATATATAAAGCCATGTATCCTAAAGACACCACAGTCTCCACTGACTTTCGTTCCAGGGAACCTGAACTCTGGATAGGTGAAAGCATCCCAGACACCTCTCACTGCTCAGAGAATGACTTGTGTGCAGCAATATCTGGTGGAACTTTGATCAGTGGATTTTCAGAGGACTGCTTGGAAGAGGACGTTCGCTTCCTGCTCTTCCCATCCCTTTATCCTGCCTGCGTCCAATCTTTCCGCTTCTCTTGAGAAACATTGTTGTCGCTCTGAAACATGGCACCAGCTGCTTACGGTGCCCTTTTGCCCCCAGATTTCTGTTCCCTGCTGCCCAGCATAGGTGAACAATAAGTTCCACTTCCAACAGTGGCCAGCCTCCTCTCTTACCCCTTGCCGGCAGGATTTTCTTGTGTTTGATGTGATATTTTTTAGTCACGCTGTGTCCTAATAATAAGAACAGGAGCATGGGGGATCCAAGATCCTAGTCTCCTTTCAGTTGCCATGGCTTGCCGCCTTGCGGTGTTGTCTCTGCTTTGGAGGGCCCCGGCGCTGCTGGCTTGACTCCCAGCTTCCGATTTCTTTAATAATGTTCCCCTGCCTTACTACAAAGTGAACAGCGGTGCCTGATCTCTCTAGTCGAGAGCCTGCTTTCCCCATGCTCGGCCATTATCTTCGGTAACAGCCCCAGTCGCAATCCCAAAGAGGGAATCGGCTTTGCTTTCAGTATATGGGGAGAGGGCAGGAGAGAGAGATGCACATTTTTTGCATGCTACCCAGTTGCAAGCTTGAGAGGCTCTGAAGGTTGCCTCTCTTGTCTTCTTGCAGCTGGAATTAACAGAGTGATCCAGCCCTACTTTGCACCAGTAAAGGGGTGAGGTGGAATTGTATGGTGGCATTGCCCCCCTTTGACCCTGCCAGCTTACACTGGCCACCTGCACAGTCAGTAGCATAGCATGGGTTGCAAGCACCCAGGGCAAGGAATGTATCGTGCCCCCTAAGGCAAGTATTGTGCCCTCTAACTGGAGCCTCCATGAGGCACGGCTGTTGCTGCCAAACAGAACTGCAAAGCATTGGTGGGACATGCATGTGTGCTTCCTCGGTTGCCACCGCCACCCACCGCCACAAGTCTCACTGTCCATCTGTCTCCCCGCACAGCAAAGGCATGCAAGGGCCTGTCCTCTCTCAGCTCCTGATTGGCATGCTGTTCAAGTGAGGCAGGCAAGTGGGATGGTGAGCAGCTCTGGCTGCAGGTGCAGAAGCATTTTTTGTGCCTGGGGAAATCGCCCCAGTAGCCCCCCACACACATACACACACTACACCTCTGTGCACAGTGACCCTATTATCAGCCCACTGGCTTAGAGCAGGCAAGGGGGAGTTACGCTAGCAGGATCACCCTGGTGGCAGGCAACAGAAAACTCCAATTGCTATTGTTAAGTGTGACTTTAATGTCTGTTGTGTGGTGCTCTGGGAGCCTTGTTAGGAGTATGGATTACAAAAACCTGAAAAAAAAAATCATTAATACTATGCACATTGATGGTCCTTATTACCACCACCACCACCACCATGGCTTCAAAAATTGTAATTGGGCAGCAAACGTGGCATCCTAAGAATGTTAAATTCCATTTTTATTTATTTTCAAAGCAAATTTATAGTCCTCAAGAATGTCAAGATAGACTTGGTCAGCACAAAGTGTCAACTTTTTAAAGTACCCACAAAGTTGTATGCATAGGAGCCAACTCCTAGGGGCTGTGGGGGCTTCGGTGCCCACAATAAAATATTTGGGGTGCTGGGCCCCCCAAAATTGATGGGCATTCCCATTCAAATGGTGTGTGCACACTGCATCATGTGATCAATTATGCAGGGCTGGACTTACCTGGGCCCCCACAATATTGTATTCAAGTTGGCACCCCTGGTTGTATGGCCAACTCAGTGAGGACTGGCTCGCAGCAGGTTGTGGGAGATTGTCAACTTTTGTGTGGTTGGCAGAACTGCCTGATCATTTATCATTTATTTAATGTTCTTCTTCACCTCCAGGAAATAAGCTTTATCAAAAGTGGTGATAGCAGTTCCCCTGTTGCTGCTGAAAGCGGTGTGAGAGGTGAACATAGGCGAGGAGAAATCAAGAAATCTTATGTACTATCCTTATTTAATGCTCTCTATATAGATGATGGATTTCCATCTATATATCAGAAACATTGTATTCTGCCCTACACTGCTAATGTCAGAAAATTCCTACTGTATAATTCATCAAAGTATTCCACACTTTCATTTATTATCTTCTGCCTTCCAAATGGTATAATTTACCTTTATTCCCGATCAACACAAGGAAGCCTAACCTTTGCCAGCCATGGTATGTGGCGCTATAAGTACCCCCCCAAAATGATTGGTAATGTACACAGTAGCCATGAACAAATGTCCCACCAGTAGGTCACTGTGAGACAGGCATCAGTTCTTTACTTCTTGTGCTACAGGAGCTGCTATCCACAGGAGTACGTTGACAAACAGATCAAGCCAGATTAAGAATATCTCACCTAGGGATTTGATTGCATTAGAGGACCAATCCTGTGCTGGAGTTTCAGGCTCTAGGAATAAGGGAATAAAGGACTTGCCTCATACAAAGTCATCCCATTGGTCCAGCTAGCTTAGAATTGTCCACACCCAAGTTTCTCAACCTTGAGTTCACCAATGTTGCTGGGCTACAATTCCCATCATCACTGACCAATGGCTGAGCTGGCTAGAGATATTGGGAGTTGCAGTCCATCAACATCGGAGAACCCTAGCCTTTGCCAACCTGCTACCCTTGTTGCTGTCTTGAACTACAGTGCTCATCAGCCCAGATATGGTGGCAGGGTTTGCAGACAGAGGATATTCCCAGGCTTACCTAGACATGCTGGGGATGGAATCTGGGACCTTCTGCATGAAACACAGATGTTCTACCACTGAGCTACAGCTCTCCCCCATTCCATAACACCATTTCCTACTTATCCCCCAGAAAGCTACAGTTCTCAGAGTTCACTGCAAAGAGGGATTGACTGTGAAATCATCCCAAGAACTGTAGCTCTTTGAGGGGGTAAAGGTAAAGGGACACCCGACCATTAGGTCCAGTCGTGGCCGACTCTGGGGTTGCGGCGCTCATCTCACTTTATTGGCCAAGGGAGCCGGTGTACAGCTTCTGGGTCATGTGGCCAGCATGACTAAGCCACTTCTGGCGAACCAGAGCAACGCACGGAAACACCGTTTACCTTCCCGCCAGAGCAGTATCTATTTATCTACTTGCACTTTGATGTGCTTTCGAACTGCTAGGTGGACAGGGGCTGGGACCGAGCAACGGGAGCTCACCCCGTCGCAGGGATTTGAACCGCTGACCTTCTGATCGGCAAGTCCTAGGCTCTGTGGTTTAACCCACAGTGCCACCCGCGTCCCCTTCAGGGGGGTAGGACCCTCCTAACAGCTCTCTTCACCCTTAACAGACTACTGTTGATGGGATTCTTTGGGGGAAACCATGACCGCTTAAAGCTATATGATACTTTTTTAAAATGCAGAAGGGGCCACACACATATGCATCCTCCAACCAGACAAGGGAGAGACATTATCATAGTTCAAAGACATATTTCAGTGGGGTAAAAAAAGGAGTTGAGGAGTTTGTTTGCTAGAGATTTGGCCTGGGCAGGAGCTTGGGGCTGTATTGGATCAGGGATCTCAATTCTTCCCCCACCCTTTTTTTTTAAAAAAAATAAAGTTAGCTGTCATGCAACGGGACATAGTATGTGATAGCATTTAACAGGTGATATGTGTTTGGATGTCAAGGTGTCTTTCCATATCTGAAATGTGTCACCTACTCCTTTGACAGTCTGCCTGTCTGCATATCCGGCACCATGGTGCAAAGCTCCCTCCAGCACCCCCCTCCCCATTTCCCAGAGTTTTTTTAGGGAGGACAATGCTGCTGGCAGGGCTGGAGGAGGTGGGCAGTGGCTGGAGGGTGGCTCCTCTGGCAGGGAAGAGGCGGAGGCTGGAGTCAGTGCCTCCCAGCTCAGCTGGCCACTTCGTGCCGTTGTGGCCACTGCAGGCAGAGGCTCCAGGTGTGGCGCTGCTTCGGCACAGCATGGCAAAGGTGGGTGAGGGCAGCAAGCTGATACTGGGACGCATCGCATCCAGCCTCTGCCTCTTCCCTGGCACACTGTGGAGCCAGTGTGGTGTAGTGGTAAGAGCAGTGGACTTGTAATCTGGGGAACCGGGTTCACGTCCCCGCTCCTCCACATGCAGCTGCTGGGTGAACTTGGGCCAGTCACACTTCTTTGAAGACTCTCAGCCCCACTCACCTCACAGGGTGTTTGTTGTGGGGGAGGAAGGGAAAGGAGAATGTTAGCCGCTTTGAGATTCTTCTTCTTCCTGGACTTGGCACCCTGGCATCCCGCACCACTAGCCTCTATGGATAAGACACCCCTGTATGTATATATGTAAGTATGTATGTAATTTCCCATCAAAAATGTAATTTTGAAAACAAAATTCTGCTTCTGAATACCAGTTGCTGGAAACTGGGCAGGAACTCTGCTCAAATTCTGCTTGCTGATTTCCCACAGGAGAGGTGGTTTTAAGGCAGTGTAATTAGCTCCCCTGTACTGGGCACCAAGCAAAGAGTGAGCTCTATAAGCACTTGCCTGGCTACAGGAAGAAACATGAAGACTCTGACAGGGTCATGGAGTCCTCCTTCCCAAAGCTTAGTTAGTTTTTGCCCAGCTTTGGGAAGGAGATAGGAGGGCTCTGGGACCTTGCCAGAGCCCCCATATCTCCTGCCCTAAGCCTGGCATGCTACAAGGGCTGGAGGAGGCACCAACGTTTGGTCTAGCTCAGGGAGACAGAGTACCAGAGTCTGTCCCAGCCCACAGCAACTGTTCAGTCGCTGTGAGAACAGGATGTTGGACAAGATGGGCCATTGGCCCGATCCAGTAGGCCCTTCTTATGTTCCTATTCAAAATTTGACAGGAAACCCTGGAAATCTGGGCACATTTTGAAGATTTGGTCCAGATCTAACATGATGGGAATGGTATGTGTGTGAGAGAGTGTGTTTCTGGAAAATAAATATGTTTTTCTTTTTTAAGTGATCTACTTCAAAGCATCTCCTGTACTTCTTCCACATTTCATGCCTCTGCTTCCTTCTAGCTTGTTGCTGTGATATATTTCCCCCACCCTCCCCAACTCCAAACGCACAGCCTCTTTCAAAAACACCAAGTATTTGAGATAAAAACACTCTGAGCCTGCGGCATAAAAATGTAGAGCTACATGAAAGTACAGAAGGATGAGAGCTTTTCAATCAATTTGATGAAAAATTTAAGTTAATTAAAAGAATGCTCCATTTTTCCCTAGAAGGCTACACTGATCTTTATTATTAATGCATACTAGTGTTTCATAACTATGCATAATAATGGCCTGAAACACCAAGCTCAGTTTCATCCCAAGCTTAATTTGTTACAAAATCTTTTCTGGTATTCTTAAAGGATGCCCTTTGACACTGTATCCCTGACGCTCTTAGGCTAATTCCCAACTCCTAAAGGGTGTGTTATTTTAAGCTTGCACCTGAGAATTAATTTACCAGATTGTGTTGGGGGGGGAGGGTTATATAAAAAAAGAGGGGGGAGAGCTTTTCAAGCTTTAAAAGTATCAGAAAATCATCATCAATAGGCTTTCATTTTACATTTTGTTATTCCTCTTTCGGTTAATGGAAATATCACAGAATTGTAGCATTTCTCCGAGGCCAGAGACGTGCCTTTGATAGAGAGAGAATGAAGAAACAAGCCAGTGATATTGCTTACATGCCTCAGAAATTCAAAAAAAGGACTTAATGATGTTACAGAGTGCTATCCCCATGGCTGTGGGGTGGTTTCTGGAAACATCTCAAGGCTATTTAGGGATGAAAGGAGATGGCGACCAAAAGGTACAGAGCTGTGGCAAAGGGTTTTTACCCACATAACGCAACTAAGCCCAAAACACTTGCAAAACATTTAATTCACTCTCATTGGTACATGATGTGGAGTGGTGTGAATGTCGCCACCCTGTGGCTGTCCTGCTAACACCACTCAGAGCAATGTATGGTGGATGGGGTGGTTGTGAACAACACTAACTCTATCTCTCCCCCATTGGAAGACTCTCTCTGTGTGTTGCTAAGATGATACAAACTGCATATATTATCTGGGGCATCATTAGCACAACCATGGATTTGGGTACAGAATGAGTCTGAGTCAGCTTCATTTTCCTTCTCTACAGAAGACAGTTGCCCATGAACTTGATCTCTTGGGATGGGGTGTCATAGTCCTTTGGGACCAGTCATTTCCGTAAGATTCAGGGGACACCACAAAAAGACCCAACACCCCCCTAAAAAAGGGATTAATTTTAGATTTGCTAATTTTGGACTAGTGCCGGGTTTTTGTGGATGGTGCTAAGCAGTTAGAAATGCAGTCACATGGGCTGCTGGCAGCAATGCCCCTCACTCCCAGAGTTGGTCCCTAGCGGAGTTGGAACTATAATTTAATTCATTGATTTATAAAAATTCTATTCTGCGCTTCATCCAAGGATCACAGGGCAGACTACAATATAAAACACATACCATGGTAACAAACAAAAACTATGACCCCCCCTCCTGATTTAAAAGGTCATAGAATGTTTAATTAGCGTTCACAATTTCATTTGAGTAACAGATATTTCAGAGAAATGATAAGGGATTTTATTTTTGTGTAGGAAAAGCAGGGTACAATATACAATAAATAAAACTAAATAACTCAGCAGAGGGGGAGTTGAGGGAAGTCCAGAGGAGGGGAGGAAGAATAATTGTAAATAACATGATGAACGAGATTTGTATCATTATTTGTTACAAAATTCAATAAATATTCATGTACACACAAAAAATAATTAGCGGAAAAGGCAGGCAGCAGCAGGCACAGCAACTAAAAGCAAAAGGGGGAAATTAAAGGAAAAGAACAAGCAGGCGCAAGCGCTCCAGAGCAGGCAACGCGGCGATAAGATCTCCGACAAACAGGAACAGCTGATAGGTGGTAAAAGAGGGAGAGCCCTGGTCGCGCCTGCGTTAAATAGGGCAGGCCACGCCCCCAGAGCCAGCCGATTGGCTGGCCAGGGGGTGATGGGGCTGGGGATTCCACCAATCGCGTGGGGCCTGGGCTCCAGCCACCGTACGCGTGGTGGGGCCGTGACGCCCGCAATCCCACCTCCTCTGCAGGGCAGAAGTGGCTTTCCAGAATTAAGGTGGTGGGTGGCAGCAGTGGGTGGTGCTCAGCGGCCTTGCCACTGGTGACCTCAGTGCTAAGGAACCTCAACACTCAGTGGGCATGGTGGGCAGCAGAGGTTGTGCAGAGCCAGCGGCCATGGAGGCAGTGTGTGGAGGCAGCCAGAGAGGCAGAGGTGGGGGTGGAGGCCGGGCATCCATGAACAACCACAGCAACAATTTTATGGGTGCCTGGGCCTCTGGGGGCCCCTTGAGATAGTGCCAGTGTGCCTAAAGATATGTAATGAAGGTGCCAGGTGAGCCTTCCTGGGGAGAGCATTCTGCAAATCAGGAGCCACTGAAGAAAAGACCCATTTTTTTGTGTTGCCACTGTCTGGACCTCTCATGGAGAAGGCACACGAAGAAGGACCTGACGTGATGATCACAGGGTCCACATTGGTTCATATGGAGAGAGGCGGTCCTTCTGGCTTCTGACACACAATGTGTTCAAATCCCAGCTGCACCATGGGGTTGTTTCGGGCTCATCACTTCCTCTCAACCACGAGTAATAAAGATCTATTAGTGAGCAGTTTTATTTAATAGAATAAAACAGATTAAAGTGGTGAGATACTTTGCCAACTTGAGGTGCGATCGCTGACAATTTAATCATTAATTAGTTGTAAAATTAAACACTGAGCGATAAATTTGAGCATTGATAATAAAATTAAGCAGTTTCTGATTATACCATGATTATTAATAAACAATTGCTTCAGAAATGCATAATGGAGGCCTTTGAATTAAAGCTAATCTTAGATCACGTGGGTTCACACGCAAAGGATAATGAATCGAAGGCCTGTCTCGAAAAGCGAAAGAAACATGCCGGATTTTTATGACAAACCTCACGCTCTAAACATTCCTTTGTCGCTTTGCTGCTTCCATTTCTCCTCATTCAATAATATCGGTGGGGTTTCCTTTTGTCTCAGCTTCTCTGTTTCTGGACTTTAAGGGGTTCAGTTTCTTGCGGTAATAATACGCTTAGAGCTATACAGGCAGACCATGAGAAGGGGTTGCTGGCAGGGCGGTGGGGGAGGAGAGTATTCAGACACTGACCTCTTGTGCCAATTACGTGAACACGAGTGTGGATGAGTTCCAATGGGATTCTCGTCTAGCCTTCCTACATGGGAAGGATGGCGAGGCTGATACAGGCCCTCCAGAAATGAGAGACATAAAATAGAGAAAGGGATGGAAAATAATCAGAGCTTCCAAAGGGATGCAGTGGGACTCCTCCAGGAGAATTGAAGAGATTATGAAACATCCTTGGGGTGACTAATTAAGAGGGGGAATGGGCATCCTTCGATATGAGGATGTTTATACACAGGCGCGCACAAGCTTCTATACCTGCCACAGCTTTATCCGCCAGACATTGTCAAGGTGACACGGTTTTAATTATTCAATAGAAAATGATGGTAAAGCGATGCACCACACTTGAATATCTATGAGCTTAGATACCGGCAAGAAGCAAAAAAGGAGTATCAAATGGGATTGACAGAGACAGTGGTTTTACACACACACACACACACACACACACACACACACACACTTTCCTTCATAACTGTAGGCAGAATGACAGATCTGCAGCAGACCTGAGTCTAGAAAGCCAGGCCTTCTCCGAAGAGTTGTTGCAGCAACAGGAAAAACAGGAATCTGGGCCATTGGCCTGATCCAGCAAGGCTCATGTTCACACATTGCCTGCCTGACAGCTTCCTCCTCCTTAGTCTTGTGGACTCTTGCTAGAACTTAGCAAGGAGGGAGATAGGAACAAAATTTAGTTGGTTCAACCTGCCATTGGCTCTGGCTGCACCTACTGTTTGTCTCCCTGCCTTCTGCCCCACTATTCCCAATGGGCACCAGTCACCACTCCTCAGAAGGCTTCGCTCTCTCCCTATCTTCTGCTCCTGTGTCTCTCAAGAGGCTTTCAGAATGCTTCTCAGGCTAAACCACAGCACCTGTGTGATGCCAGCCCGTTTGGTGAACCATACTCCATCTATCCCAGCCAGTGAAACATCTGGTCAGCCTGAGAAACATTCTGCCCTATTAACTGCTTCTATATTGGCATAGGGATCTTATTTCTGTGCCCAAAGTTTTGTGTGTGTGTGTGTGTGTGTGTGTGTGTGTGTGAGAGAGAGAGAGAAAGAGAGAGAGAGAGAGAGAGAGAGAGGAGCGCCAATAATATAATGCCTATTCCCATATTCAAGCAAGCAAGGGGGGGGGGAATTACGGGGAATTAGCTTCTTAGCATGGAACCATTACAGGCTGTAATTTATTTTAGAAAGTGAAAAGTAGTTGAAGGGCGGAGGAAACCGTTTCTGCTGATAATTTGTTATGTTCTGGACCCAGTTAATAACCTTATACATATGGACTTAAGTAGACTTACTCTCTAAGCATAATATATCTGAAATGTCACAGTGGATTGAACCTAATTGATATCATTAGAGTGCCGTTCCTCTTAAGCTTGGCCTCTGAGAAGTTGGTGTAACCAAGAAAGCTGCTTTTGATTTATTCTGCTTCTCTTTTTCATTCCTTTCCTTTTTCTTTTTTGCTCACATTCTTTTCTCTACTGTTTCGCACCCTCCCCAGTCTTCATTTCCCTGCCCTTCTCAAGTTCTCAAAGGCCAAAGCACTAGAGGCCACTTTAACCACAAGGCTACAACATTTGCAGCATATACAGCAGATGCATTTCTAGTATACCAATGTGAAAAAGGTCCTGGCTGTGAGACTGGGGAGGGGGAGGAGTATTTTCCCAGCTCTGCCTCGGAAGGCTAGGGATGGAAGAAGGGCATCATTTTGCATTCTGCCCTATATTTGCCGCTTGCAGCAGTGTTTCTGTTCTGCTGCAGATCACCTGCCACCAAAAGCTGCATTATTTGCCCTTAGGTCCACTTATGCAATAAGTAACTAATGTGATTTGAGTTTTTATAATTACGTATTCATTACGTCCAGTGCTTTTCTTCTAGAAAAATAGGTGCCAGACCTCATCATGAAGTTGTTACAGTAAGTGGCCCACTTCTACTCTGTGCTTTCCTTCTAGAAAAAATATATATGTGCCAGTACTGCATACTCTTGAGTAGCCCCAGAAAAAAAGCACTGGTTATATCATTCCACCCTATTTCCAGTGGCAAAGGAAATGCAATGCAAATGAGGGAGGAAAGGAAATCTATTTTGTATCGCTCACCTACTGAAAACAGCAACAGTGAACACCAAACACATTCTTTGGATTGATTTCTGTTCCGGATATGAGACAAATAAGTGAACGTCAGCAATTTGCACTCACATTTCTGTTTTCATTGGCAATCTCTGACACCCCTACTAAAGGCAGCCTCCTGGCTGGACTGCTGTATGGATTTACTGACTCATCTCCTCTTTCTCCATCCTTATCTATAACTGCCTACCTAGGATACCTTTCTGGTGGACAAATGGCAGGATACACTGTTTGTCAGCTCTTTGAGTCCCTCCTGCACCCAGCTCAAAGTGACACATTTTCAACATCCACTGAAAACTGTATCGTGAAGTTGCCAGATACACCTCTGTGGGATGGAATTCCACAACTTAGCGGCTGCCACGGAAAATGTCCTCTCCCAGGCCACCACCACCCCTGAACTTCTGAGGGCAGAGGAACTACGAAGAGGGCTTCCTCTGTTGATCTTCACACCCAGGAGAGTCTGTAGGGAAGAAGGCAGCCTCTCAGATATTTGGGGCTTTAAACATTATTTGATCCCCCCCCCCTGAAAATTTATGGCTTTAAACAATATTTGATTTACACCCATGCAAACTGGGTCATAAAAGCAAGCTTTGTCTATCCGATTCTTGGACTGTGCTAGGTGCTCACTTGCATACTGAATAATAATTTACTTCATTTCAGTTCTGTCCCATCCATCTTCAAGGATTTGGGATGAATAACAACAGATACTTTAAAAGATGGGATGCTAAATTAACCTAGAGGAATCAGATGCCTGTTTAAACTGGAAGTTTCCCAGCTGAACCAAAACATATTACAGTGGTAACTCAGGTATTATATGCTTCAGGTTACATACACTTCAGGTTACTCCGCTAACCCAGAAATAGTGCTTTAGGTTAAGAACTTTGCTTCAGGATGAGAACAGAAATCGTGCTCCGGCCCAATTAGCGAAAGTGGTGCTTCAGGTTAAGAACAGTTTCAGGTTAAGAATAGACCTCTGGAACGAATTAAGTACTTAACCTGAGGTACCACTGTACACTGCTTCCAAAAGTTATTCAGATTCTATTATTAGTAGACCTCTAAGGGAGATTTGCATAATTTTAGGGCCACCATTAGAAACTGAAATGAAACCCAAAAGATCATATGGAGTTTGTGAAGTGTCCAGAGCCATGACGTTACATTATTTCAATGTGACCCAATCCTGTATGAAGATGGGACACTGAAGCTTTCCAGAACATAGAATACTCTCTGGGGGAGATGGACTTCCCTACCAATTTAGGTTAGGTCAAAATATATTTGGTTAACCCATCATTGTGCTCAAAATTTATTACCCTATTTGTAGGTGGAGAAGGCTTCTTCAATGGCAGGTGGAATGCTCCAGCTGTTGAGGCAGCGGGCAAAAAAGAGAGAGGAAATTCTTAATGGAATTTCTCAGAATATTATTTTCCCAATCATTTCTGACCCAACCATAGTATATTGTTGCTCATGCAATGTACCAGTTAAGCCATACAGAATGCCACCTGGGCCCTACATAATGTTTACAGCATTTAGCCTGCCTTGGAGTGGGATAGCTCAGTTAGTAGATAATGAGGCTCTTAATCTCATGGTCATGGGTTTAAGCCCACGTTGGGCAAAAGATTCCTGCATGGCAGGGGGTGGACTAGATGATCCTCACTGTCCCTTCCAACTCTACAATTCTATGATTCTATGATTCATCCTTCAGCTTAAATCCTATGAGAACTAACTGAAAGGGGGAGGGCAAGGCAAACACAAGTCCTTTCAATTCACTGAATCCTCTACCTCCAATTTTTATGTGCATTTAGCCTAGGACTGTCTCACTTCCAATGCATCCCTTCCAATACCCACACATGTCCAACTCTGTAAAAACCACACTGCACTATTAACAACCATTACTAGCTAGTGCACTTTCATGATCAGAGAGCATTCTTGCCTCAGCAGCCCTTTGGGCTGGGATCACATAACTATAAATTTACCCAGGATCTTGTCATTCCGTGTGTATTTTCTCCTTGCCTTTTCTGCTCCCCACCATCACTTTCTTTCTCGTTCCTTCCATGCACCAATCATCTTCACCCACACCTTGACTCAGGTCTTTCTGCCCATATGCATATACGTAGCTGGGTGAAAGGGGCCAGAGCTTTGCCAGCCAAAATCTGCAATGAATACATCGCTTGCCCGGTATTAAGTTATGGTGGTCACATGTGAGGCCCAGCAATGTGAAACTAATGTGAACTTGACGTGTCTGCTAAAAGTCGACGAACGGGATGGGTCAGGCTTAGGGTGCAATGTCATTGCAGTTCTTTGGGGTTTCTTGAAGGACGGAGTTAAAAGAATTTCTTCTGTTGGGTCAGAGGACGGAGGAGTCATTTGCCTAAAGGAGAGCTGTCTAGAATTAATCAAAAACGGAACACGGGTTTTCATCTCCTTCCGCTATTCAGATTCTTTCGGGCTCTTCCCTCCCTCCCGCTCCTTCTCCCCTTCTTCTCTTTGGAGAATGGAGTGTATTCCTTTATCCTTTTCCACCTTGTCCTGCCGAGGTTTTGTTCGCATTGGTGTCACAGGGCTTCCCCTTCGGTGTATAGCACCACTTTTAATCAGGACCAAGTCTCCATGTGATGCTGGGGAAAGGTCGACCAATGCCGCTGTGTTACTACCACTGCAACCGAGGGGAAGAAAGAGAAAGAGAAAGAGAGAGAGTCAACCCCTTCATGAAGAAGTTTGAGTTGAAAAGAGCCGGCCTATTCACCACATTTCTCTGACTTAAAAAGGAAGTTGAAAGAGTCGCTCCAACACTCAGAAGGAGGAAACTTTACATATTTTGTTTCGCCGTAACCCGAGCAGAGCAGAGTATTCAGCCAGAGATGCCTTTCATTCCCTTTTCAACAGATATAACCCAGAAACTGATTAACAAGCTGACCCTACCCTAAAAAAGAGTTATACCAATATTTTGGGGGTAGGGGTAGGGGGTTCTATTAATCCTACATGGCTTGTTGGTGATATACCAAAACCATTAAGCATTTGTGTAATATCTACATTTAATTAGAGCACAAAGAGAAACTCCCTTTTTTTTCTTTTTCATTCCTTTCAAGGTTCTAGATAGCAAACCTTCACCTGATGGTTGAACTGCTCTTATGTTTTGATACCCTTCAAATATCAAGATTTTGGCTTCTCTAGAGACAAGTTTCTTTCTTTTCTTAAAGGGGTGTGCTGAAGATTCTCACATTCCAATTTGGAAAGCCAAAAAATACCCAATAGGGTGGAGAACAGAAAGAAATATTTTCCCCAAAGCACTTGGCTAAGGACAATGAATCTTTCTGAATCCTATTCAATGTCAAAGTTTTCCTTCTTCACTGCTGTTTCAGGGCCATTTGCTACTTTCTTCTTCCTTCCAGTTATTGGGGAAACATAGACATAAGAAATAGAGACTTATGTTATTTCATCACTATCAAAATATGTGCTCAGGTAGTTTGGGATGATCCCTAATTTTTCCCTATTAATCTACTCCCCCACCCACCACTATCCAGCTACTATCTTTCTTCTTTTAATAAAATCCATAAGTGCTTTCAACAAGCTTGCTTATCAGTCTGTGAAACTCTCTATCCCTTAACATATCTGGATAAGATTCTGTTCATTATACAAACCAGTATGGAGATTAGGGTGAGGAAGAGCAGAGCCTTTCTGAGGTAGCCCCTTTGACTCTGGAATAAACTCTGGAAGTGCAACACTGTGGCACCTTGCTGAAATTTAGGAATTTTTAAAAGCCCTTTTATTTAAACAGATAGTCTGCAGCACCGATTTCCGGCAGAAGAGCATTAAGAAAGTAAGAGGAGCCCTGTTGGATCAGACCAGAGGTCCATCTGTTCCGACATTCTCCTTGGCCAACCAGATGCCTACAAGAAGCCCGCAAGCAGGGGCCCAAGTGGGATAGCCCTCTCCTCACCTGTGATTCGCAGCAAGGAGAATTCAGACGTAGTCAGCTTCCAACATAGAGGTAGAACAAAGCCATCATAGCTAGTAAAAAGGTAAAGGGACCCCTGACCGTTATGTCCAGTCATGGACAACTCTGGGGTTGCGGTGCTCATCTCACATTACTGGCTGAAGGAGCTGGCAATGGTCTGCAGACAGCTTCCAGGTCATGTGGCCAGCATGACTAAGCTGCTCCTGGTGAAACCAGAGCAGTGCACAGAAAAACTGTTTACCTTCCTGCTGGAGCGGTACCTATTTATCTACTTGCACTGGTGTTATTTTGAACTACTAGGTAGGCAGGAGCGGGAACCGAGCAACGGGAGCTCACCCCATCACGGGGATTCGAACTGCCGACCTTCTGATCGGCAAGCCCTAGGCACTGTGGTTTTGACCACAGCACCACGAGTGTCCCTTTTATCATAGCTAGTACTGATAGCCTTATAGGTGTTGACAGGGATGCGGGTGGTGCTGTGATCTAAACCATTGAGCCTCTTGGGCTTGCCAATCAGAAGGTTGGTGGTTCAAATCCGCACAACGGGATGAGCTCCTGTTGCTGTGTCCCAGCTCCTGCCTACCAGACAGTTCAAAAGAACACCAGTGCAAGTAGATAAATAGGTACCGCTGTGGCAGGAAGGTAAATGGCATTTCCATGCACTTTGGTTTCCATCACGGTGTTCCGTTGCGCCAGAAGCAGTTTAGTTATGCTGGCCACATGATCCAGAAAGCTGTCTGTGGACAAACGTCAGCTCCCTCAGCCTAAAAGTGCGATGAGCGCGGCAACCCCATAGTTGCCTTTGATTGGACTTAACCATCCAGGGATCCTTTACCTTTACCTTATCTAGGTTCTCTTTCCATTTGCTTATTACATTTCCTTGGTAGTGAGAGGGATTTGGGGAGCCCAGGATGTGGTTGGTTGTCTGGGGTTGGCTGCAGTGGGGGTGAAACCAGCTTATTGACTGATACACCAGCATCTCGCTCTAATTTTCATTTAAACCAGTTGGTGTGGTGTGATATAGCCACAAATGTCACCAGACAACACCACGGCTCTGCCGCCCTTTCTGCACATGTGCGCTTCACCTCCCCCAGCCCCCCCATTCCCCATGAAAACATCTGGGGGGGGACCTGTATGCTGGTATACGACCCCCAATTTTGTCAGTTTACTCCCAATATTTTCTGAGTTACGGCAGCTGCAAACAGATTTTTCTTTTTTGTGTGGAAAAAAGTAACACAAAAATGTGCAGTAAATATGCGCTCCATTCCATAAGTTTTGCAAAAAATAGTGGGCATGTGAAAGCTGAAATATAATGCAGAGATTAGCAGTTAGAGAAATGTCAGGGATGCAGCCATGTAAATGCAGCCTATGTCTTGTGGGAGCCAATTCCATGTGCTTTTCCCCTTCCCAAAGCACATATTAAGTATATAGCCAAACCACCCACTGCCACTTGCTTACACATTGACATATGCAACCACAGACACACCCAGTAGCCCATGTAGCACCAACAATATTCACAGCTGGCATATTTTTTTTACAGTGTTTGAAGCTCAGTAATTAGCGCCTGTTAAAGAATTGGGGGGCGGGGGGAGAGAAGTGATGGCTCACTACTTTGCTACAAATAGCCTGATTCGGTGTGTCCAATTTATCAAGGCCTACTGTGGAAAGGCAGATCCCTGCTATAATTTCCTATGATGTCGCTGTCACTATTACACTTGTCAGCTTCCTGGTATCAACAAAAGGCATTTAGTATTTCTACTAGGGAATGACTGTTTCTGACAACTAATGGAGTGAGTCGTGCCTTCCAAACCACATAGATGAATGGGGTTTTTTCCCCTTATCACCATAATTTCATTTCTTTCATTAAAGGCTAAAAGTTGAATACCTGGCCTTTGTGAGATAGCCTGGTGCTCAAGGGGTTTTTATATATGTTGGAAGCTGCCCAGAGTGCCTGGGGCAATCCTGCCAGATGGGGTATAAATTATTATTATTATTATTATTATTATTATTATTATGGAATAGGACGTCCCTAACTTCATTGCAGAAATGTTGGAGGGTATGTTTCAGGAGTAGCACGTACCTCTAAATATGCAACAATTCAGTGGTATATCCCATAGTGATCAAATCTGGGGTGGTGGACCTCAGGTCTTAGGTAAAATGCAGCCCCCTAGACCTCTCTATCTGGCCCCTGGGACTCTTCCCAGACCACACCCTTCCATGGACTGGTTTCTCCCTGCTTTGCCTGCCTGGAATGTGCCATTGAGTTCTCTAGTTTGCTTGGATGGAGGGTGAGAGCAGTAATGGTGGAGAGGAGAGTATGTGTAGAATTGAGGCTACTCTACAAAGGTAAAATTGACATTCATTGCTGCAACCACTTCTGCCTCTGACTTTGCCAACCACTGGCATGTGGGCCCCAGATGGTTGCCCGGAAGGGAATGCATTAGCAAACACATTAGGCAGGTCCTTCTTGGTGGTAGCCCTGCAGTAGTCTTAAAAATGTATCTTTTCCTGAGGAGAAACTTGGTCACCTAATTCAGCTTCTTCCATGCATTTGTATGCACTCAGTGCTTCATCCTCTGTCTGAGGTTCTATCCTTTTGTTTTGTACATCACTTTGTAAGGCCTTGTTCCTGAGAAGAGTTTAATAAGTAAATGAGATAAAGTTAGTCTGGTAATTAGGAGGAAGCCTACTGACATCAGAAAAGAGACACCAGAGGGCATCTTATTCAAGACCCAGGTTTACTCCTGCTCCTGTGGACTATATTTTATTTAAGTTTGTATCCCAGGATACCTCTCACAGGAGCTCAGAGCATCAAACATCAAAATGTTAAAAGAGTACAATTTAAAACAAAATAAAGACATATTGAAAACACTTAAAACTATTTAAACCCATCAAAATCCATTTAAAAGTAATCACATACCCTCACAGTTATCAATTTCATGATTGTCATGGCCAGTAACTAAGAACCAACAAATACCTGGGCCAAGAGGAATGTTTCTAAATTTCTCCTGAAAGTAATGAGGGAGACAGACACACGTCACAACTGAGGGCTTTCCGCAAATGGGGAATCACCACCAAGAAGGCCCTGTCATGAGTAAATACCAAACAGGCAGCAACTGCAGGGCCTCCCCCGCTGATCACAGGACCCAAGTTGATTGATACTAGGGCATGTGCTCCATTAGGTACTTAGGTCCAAAGCTATTTAGGATTTTGTATGCTAATACTAATACCATGAACTGAGCTTGGTAGCTCACTGACAGCCAGTATAGAGCTTTCAGGCTCAGTGGTGCATTGTTCCATCAGGCTACCATTCATCTACACCAGGTATTGGGAAGATGTGGCCCTCTATAAGTTGTTAGACTCCAACTCCCATCATCCCAGACTGGAGCTGATGGGAGTTGTAGTGCGACAACATATGGAGGCCACAGCTTCCACATCCCTGGCCTCTAACTACTCCTTGAAATAAGAACATTGTTCAGGCTTGACAAGCTGTGAAACTACTGACAGCAGGAGGGAGAGGATAATGGGGAGGAAAGCGAGGAACTCTTTTAGAAAATAAAAAAAGGAAGAAGGGAACTGGTTTCTGTCTCTTGTTTTGTCCTCCAGGCAAAAGTGCCAGGACAAATCAGCAGGTCCACAGGTGAATTTCCTAGTTACACTAGATGAAACATCACGTAAGCCGCTTTGACGGATTGTTAACGTTAGTAGGGTTGAGTGTGATTAATATGCCCGCTCCATCAATGACAGAGAGGAAAAGGTTCTTTTTAAAAAGAAAATAACAAGTGCAGAGGGGTGACCGTCCTTCAATTTGTTAAAGGTGCAGAGCACGGAGGGAAAGGAGGGAGACCCGCTCTAAGCAATGGAGACATGGACATGTCAGGCTTCCTGCGCTGTGGTGCTCTGGATCAGAGAAAAGGGGGCTGCTGATTGGGAATGAAAGATTGGAACGAGGGAGGGCAGGGAGTCCCTAATCCAAACTGGCAGAGAGAAGGACTGATAGGGTCTGCCTCCCTTCATGGTGTGAACCATGGAGAAGGATGTGAGCAGACAGGACAAAATGGCATGCTGGAGTGGTGATGGCCGCGAAGTGGCTTCTCAGAAGTTGTGAACTGACAAAGGCCGCAGCCCCACCATACATTTAAAGCACCATGATAGCACTTTAAACAGCCATGGCTCCCCCCTGCCCCCTGAGAATTCTGAGAGCTGTAGTTTGCTAAGAGTTGTTAGGAGACCCCTGTTGCGGACCCACAAGTAATGCCCCCCAATGGCCACAGACAAAGACGTTAAGCAATGTTAGGTGGAACAAACTTGACACAGCAACTTTCTTGGGTGGAAAATTGGCCACAGCCTTTATTGATTACAGGTGTAGGTGGGCTTTGGCTCAGACATTGGTTGTGTATCCATTATCAGCCTCTGGGAGGAAGACCTTTGAACAAGGTCAGGCCTGGGAAATGGATCACCTCAAGACGCTGGTCAACTAAGGTGGCCCACTTCAGGTCTCTGCTGGAAGCTCCATGGCCTGTGTACACCTCACTTGGTTTCTGGACAGAGACTTCCCTTTAGACCCCTTAGATACATCGTTACATTCAAAGAAGAGAAGAAGCAAGCCAACAGCTGACTACTGAGCCATACTGCAGTCTAAGAGATGCCAATGAGGTCATTTCATGCAAGGATTGGCAAAACTAAATTCTGCAAATGTCTCTAATTAAACCTTGATTGGTTTTTAGTCTGTTGTTGTTGTTATATATTATTTATATCACACCTGTTAAGTTGTGGGCGAACATAGCAGACGACACAGCGATTTCTCCAGAGCAGCTCTTTATTTGTAAGCTGGACAGAACTGAACAGCAAACAGCTCAGCCGGCCTGCTTTTATAGGCAGCCGGCTGTCAACATTGTAGCAACAACAACCCAGGGTTTCCCGCCTAAAATAACTGACGTGGACCTGAGTGAAAACTATCTACAGTATCCCCCTGCTGGCCCAGGGTGAGAACTTCAGTACATAACAACACCTTTCCCCCCTGATGGGACTCAAGGGACCTTACAGATAAAAACAAGAACCAATAAAACATTGAAAAATCAATAATTAAAATACTGTTAAACATCAACAGAATTATTAAAACTACACACATATATAAAATCTGTTTAAAGCATTGCCAATAATTACAGTGGTACCTCCAGTTGCAGATGGGATCTGTTCCGGAGGTCCAGTCAGATCCTGAGGTTTCCGCAACCTGAGGACCGCTTCGGCGCATGCGCACACGGTGAAACCGGGTAAAATACTTCCAGGTTTGCCGCATGTGCATCCCGAAGTTTACATAACTTACATAAACGGAGGTTCGAGTGTACAATAAAAAGAGCACAGCACCCAATTTTTGTAGTTCTATGGATCTTTGTCTATGCTCCCGGTCTTCACAACCAGTTACTAGGGCTGTGCATTGGAGCTGGCCAAGACCCACACCAGATCAAGCATATTTGGAAGGCATCAGGTCTCAAATGAATCAGGTATACCCAGCCATCACTGAGCTGGATTGTCCCAGAGCGCTTCATAGAAGTCCAGCAGGAAATAAAGAAGAAGAGACAAGCAGTGTTCAGAGGCTGGAATCACCATGCCAGCACCTGCAACTTCCCATGAGAAGGTACGCCCCACAAGATCAGTGGCTCTGCTCAACAGCTTTTGCTGTGTGGTGTAGATGCTGCTTCACTGGCAAAACAGCACCAGTGCAGGATTGGATCCCCCTGCTTAATGGATGCTTAGCAGGAGGATCCAATTCTGATGCTCCTTCAAGAGTGGCTTCCCTGCGAATTAAGTCAGGCTGATTCAAGGTTTTCTTTTTTGTAACCAGAGACATAAGCCTCTTGATTCAAAGACGGTGAACAGGGAGTAGTGTTGTAGCAGTCTGCTATGCAAGTCTGACTTACGTCTGAAGGACATCCGAAAATAGAATGATGCCTTTTATCCCCATTTTAATAAGTTTAATTGCGCTGCATCAAGGGAAGGGCAATCGGCTCCAGTGCCTCTTGGAATCGGCCAAAATGGGTGCAAAGTGGGAGTATTTGCCACAATTCCCCAAGGCTCTCTTGCTTTGCTCTGAAGATCAAAACATACCTTTCACTTTCAGGGAATGCACAATAATAATAAGAGCCTTACATTACATTGTTTCTCTGGGCCCCATTGTAAGACGAAAAGCAGAACCTGACCTCAGCTGCAATCTTGTGATTTCCAGAAATTAGTGTTAGGAGGCAGTGTAGGGAGAAGTTAACCGTCATTGCTAGTAGCCATTGATAGTCTTATCTTACAAGTATTTGTCCAATCTGCCTTTGAAGTATTCCAACTCCAGGGCCAGCACTACATCTTGTGGGAGCTTAACTAGAAACTTAACTATCATTAAGAAATGTTCCTTATTTTTATTACTAATGGCAGGCATTCTTGGCTCCTTAAAAACCCACTCAGCAGACTATTGTGTGACTCTTCCAAACATCCATTTCATCCAGAGACACCAATAAAATATATAATTTAAGTCTTGGATATTTGTTCTTGGATCTCAGAGGCTGGCTCAGAAGATACACAGCCCAGGTCTTGATCTAGACATGGCCTC
The DNA here is from genome assembly GCF_964234715.1 of Podarcis melisellensis. NCBI lineage: Eukaryota > Metazoa > Chordata > Lepidosauria > Squamata > Lacertidae > Podarcis > Podarcis melisellensis. Next base: position 30,923,156 of record NC_138546.1, read on the forward strand.
CCATGGATTGTGCTAGTCCTGAAGCCACTTCCAACTCCATGTCCCCATCTGAGCCTCTGGAAAGCTTGGAGCAACTTAAGTCACTTCCTAGAATACTTAACAAATAACCAGAAAATGGGCAGAAGAATGAGAGTTTAGGATCAAGTGGGTTGTGTTTGAGGAAGTGCAGTGATAACCAGGAGCATTTCAGGAGATATATATATATCCATGTGTTCCTCATATTTCCTTAACTCGGTGCTTACTGATTCCAGATGTTGTGAACCAGAGTTCAAGGCTGTAATAAAATAGGTTGCAAAATACCAAATCACTATAAAATCCATCTGGGGCTGTGTCCGGTAGGGGCTATCATCATCCAGCTCATCCCGGACAAGAGTCTTCTGTGCCAAATCTCCCATCTGCCTTGTGTGCTCTTCTCCCCAACGGTCTAAGAGAACATTGATACAAAGCCCTTTTTAAGAAATGGCAACGGATGAGGCTCCATTAGGCTTGCAGTCAGTTCTTATCAGCGGAAATTGTAAATCGGGAGATGGATAACATGCATGCACCAAATATGCAGAATGTATTGGTACTTTTATAGACAGGCAAAAACTAGTAGGAATAACAATAACAACAAAAAGCTGCCTATTTGACTTGAAATGTCTACATTGACTGGCAGCAGCTCTCCAGGATTTCAGGCAATGTTCAGATTTCAGGAAACAGAAAAGGAAGTGGAAATTGCTCACATTTGCTGATTTATCCCATATCCAGAATGAAATCAGCCTCGCAAATATTATTGGTGTTCTCTGTTGTTGCTTTCAGTTATTTCAAATAATTAATTGTGTTTCTTTCCCCATTTGCATTGAAATGAATGAGATGAAAGAATGTAGTGAAAATGAAACTGATTACGTCAGTTATGGAAGTTAAGCAATTTTGCCCATAACGGATCACAGAACAAATAACATAGTTTTTGGCAGAAGACGAACTGCAGTGGAAACAGTGCCGCGTGTGGCAAAAGCAGGGCAGAACGGAAAACAGTGCCTTCTCACATTCCTGCTGCTGGCTCATGGTATATTATCATAATACACCAGAAATAGTACACTCTGTTGTCCATTTTAGTTTGTGATGAGCAAGTTGCTGTTGTTATTTTATTAAACGTCTGGCCTACTCCCTCTTCCAAAGGAGCCCAAACTCTAAAGTTGTAAAACAATACTTAAAATAAAATAAAATAATAGAAACATATTGAAGAACATTTTTTTAAAAAAATCTGAAAAATCTAAAAGCATTGAGAATATCTTGAAGTATGTAAAACAGTGACATACCCTGACAGCTAATAATCCCAAGGATGCTGGGATCAGCTACTCAACACCTAGGTGAACAGGACTCTTTCTGAGTTCTTCCCGAAAGTTAATAAGGAGGGAGGCAAATGCAGATCACCAAGGAGGGTCTTCTGCAAACGGCGAATCACCATTAAGGGCCAGGGTTTGCCCAAATGCACAATTTGGTTGGAAGAGGAGGAAGTACAACATTTCATTAAGTAAATCAGGACAGAGTGATTGTGTGTGGAAAGGCAGCTGGCTTGCCCCCAAGGTTTTGAAAACCTGGCCACTCCCCTTTAGTCATTACAGAAAGAGACCTGCCAAGATGAAAAATTACACCAGGAGGGTGGAATATTAGGATTAATTGTCTTGAACCAGCGCAGTGGAGCAGGTAGGCAAGTGAAATCGAGGTGCAGATAATGAGGGCCAATGAGCAGCTTTCATTGTCTTCTCTCATAAAGAAAAGTATTTAAAAGAACCTATTTCACATCTTTTGGTGCTGCTAAAATTGGATTTTTAAAGTGCCAAACCTTTTCAGCTATGTGATAATTATAATGCTTAATAAAGAAGGTTTTCCTTTCAGGTACATCGGGTTTAACAGTCTGTGGACCATTAAATAATCGTCTCTTTATATGCCTGGTGCCATCTTTTCTCTGTACCTGGTAGGATTGCCATTTTACCATGCAATCATATCTTTATTTATCCAGGAGTAATCCTTATTGAACTGAATGGGGCTTACTTTTGAGGAGATATATATCGTATTATGCCATTTGAGGTCCTTTTATATACTACTTTCTTGACCTTGACATTGCAATGCACCTGATATTAAACTCAGATGCTCAAAGATGTGTGGAAGGATCAACTCAGGGTCTGTGTTGTCCCAGTTTAATTTTCAAATAAGAGCCAACCTGCATATTGTTAGACTTGGCAGTACCATTCCAAACTCCAGGGGGCAGCCTCCTAATCTTGAATGCTTCCCCATTTCAAAACAAAACTCCCTGCATGTAGAAAACTAGAACATCAGGAAGATAGATCCAGTAAAGCAGTTTCTTCAGGTCCATTCAAGAGGAAAACTATCAACCAAAATCCTATTTCCCAATTTTCAAATTTTATATGCAATCCCTCAGCCAACACAAAAATTTAAAAAAGTTTTTTTAAAAAAGAGTTACATAGTACTGCAGTGAAAGTATCCCTAGGGATAGAGGGATTCAATTCAGATTGCATTTAAAGACAAACTTAATAAAATTTGGAATTTTTAAAATAATATGTGAACCAAAACATAGCTATTCTTAAAAATTCACATTTTTCCAAATTTGGCAATGCAAACCTCCAGCCAAGCAATCTGTAAAAAAATGCATATACTAAAGTGTGCATTTAGGTGCATATATTAATGAAAATATGTTATAGTAGGAGAAATTGCTTTCCAAAAATGTGCATATTAAGAGAAATTTGCAGTAAAATACATATGAATTTTCATGAAGACCCACCCCCCTCAAATTTGAGATTGGAAAACTGAGAAACTGAGGGAAATCTAAATTGATTTATTCACCCATCCCTAAGTAACACACACAAACATACAAACAAAACCAGTTTATTCATGAACCTGATGAAAAATGGGGAATAACGAGGAAAGCTTTGCAGATTACAATCATGATCATGTTTTTACAACTATGTGAGGTCCCTCTAAGGTTTCTCTTGTGTGAAAAGTCAGCAAGTCATCTCTTCTGGGTAAGGGGGGCATTCCATTATTGCCAAGGTGAGTAGCTGGATTTTCTATTTAGTGAGACCGACTCTCAGTGATAGATGGTATTGAAAAAGAAAAAAGAAAATCCCATTTTGGACAGTGGATGCAGAGTACCAAGACACAAAAGGCTGCTGTGGGAGAAATGCAGCCCTCTTTCTACACACACAAGCCCTTCCGACTGTCTTATCACAGGTAGCTGATTTAGATGATGAAAGCCTCCCAGAATTCCAAGCGCAACTGCAGTCACGGGCTATTTCAATCGGCAGAGGTCAGGCAAGGGAGAGGGTTTTCGAAAGTTCATCATAGTCCTTTGACAAGGCTGCCGAGACGCCAAAATGAAATCAACAAAAGCCGAGCTGCCTGTCACTGTGTCCTGTCTTCAGCCGGAACTGTCTAAAAAGCAGCGAAGAACAGCTTCAGACCAAAATCGGCAGAGCAACAGGAATTATATAGCCTGTAGAAAGGAAATGTGTATGCAGCTAATGGGACAAATCCACAACAGAAGGCTGGGAGTGTTGATCTTGTGTGTCCAAGTACTGATGCATTTAGGTAGGGCCTAGGTTTAACCATAACATAACATAACATAACATAACATAACAACATAACATAACATAACATAACATAACATAACATAACATAACATAACATAACATAACATAACATAACAACATAACAACATAACATAACGAAGGCTGATCGCCGAAGAATTGATGCTTTTGAATTATGGTGCTGGAGGAGACTCTTAAGAGTCCCATGGACTGCAAGAAGATCAAACGTATCCATTCTGAAGAAAATCAGCCCTGAGTGCTCACTGGAAGGAGAGATCATGAAGCTGAGGCTCCAATACTTTGGCCACCTCATGAGAAGAGAAGACTCCCTGGAAAAGACCCTGATGTTGGGAAAGATGGGGGGCACAAGGAGAAGGGGACGACAGAGGACGAGATGGTTGGACAGTGTTCTCGAAGCTACAAACATGAGTCTGACCAAACTGCGGGAGGCAGTGAAAGACAGGAGTGTCTGGCATGCTCTGATCCATGGGGTCACGAAGAGTCGGACACGACTAAACGACTAAACAAGGATGCAATCAGCAAATGAATAAACTACTGAAAGAGACAATAATCCTTTAACCAGAGAAGCTCCTACTAGGGGGTGGAGCTAACCACCAAAACTTAGCTTAAGCCTCCATCTTGGATAATCTGTTTCTTAAGTGGCATTTTAACTTATTCCAACCCTGTGCAGTCATCTCTGCCCTGAATATATCAGTTCCTCCCAGTTCCTGAATATGTCAGTTCCTCCCAGTTCTGCACTAGTGGATGGCAGAGATTGAAAGTTGTGCAACAAAAAAATCCAATGCAATAGTTCTGCTGGCAGAAGCTTGTTGAGCAACATCTGATTCTTGTTGGACATTATTTGCAGGACCATCTTTATAACAGGTAAATAGTTAAGAGCTTAGGCGGCATCAGCAGTGGGCGCCTGGCGCCTCCCAGAATTCAGTACCTGGGTGCCCCGCACCCCTTGCACCCCCAGGTAAAGACAGCCCTGATTATTTGCACTTGGGCTTCCCTTGTGCAACATCCCACCAGTGACTTTAACTTAGAACTACATTGGGTGCAGCCCTTTCTTTGTGCATTTATAACGAAAAGAAATAAAATGACTGAGAAATAAGGAGGAATAATTTGAGAAACAGAAAAGAAATATTTGCAAGTGCAAGTGAAGTTGACATGGCCCCCAAATATTCAGATCCACCCATCGCTAGCCAACTGATGGGCAGATATGGGGAAGGAAACAATTGGTGTTTGGGGCCTGATCTTCTGAAGGGGTGCAGGGATCTCTCCCCACTCCATTTGCCTAAGTGCTTTAACTTTTCTTCCAGTAAGAGTTTGAGCCAGTTCCTTCCAAAACTCAGGAAACTTGCTCACAAACCTGTAAATAAACAGCAAGTAAAAATGCCCAAAACTAACAAGACTGGAGGGAGAGGATATGGAAATGCACATTTGCAGAAAATTCTTATTCACTGAAAGTGTTTGGGGGGGATGATCAGACTTGAAGGACTGTGGCCACCAATAATGAAAATGATAGCAGATGCTGATGTAAATATGATGAAAGAAATAGACTCTCTCTGTGTGTATGAAATAATCTCTGTGTGCCACTAGAGTCAAAGCTTCTTCCCTGCGAATATTGTTCTTTGCTGGTGAACAAAACTCTGAAAGGTAAATGGAAAACTGTTTTGAATTCTGACCGCCCCCATTTCCCATCTTGATAGCAATTTGCTTTCTAAAAGAAAAATTCGAAAATGCTTCCCTTCCCAACCCCTTTCCCTTTTGTAGTGTTTCTTGAGTGCTTCCAAATGACCTTGAAATTAGTGGTCCTCTTCAGTGTTCCTCGGCATCAGTCATCATATCCGCAAAAGCTGTCCTTCTTTGTTACCAGCAAAAACCACTCCAAGCTTAATTACATTTCACTCTTTCCAATGCGCACACTTGACCATGTTTAGGAGAGCATGGCTCCCTGGCTGCGTGAGTTCCCCCACAACACCCGGTTGTCAGAAACTAATATATTTATCTATTACTCCGGCGTGGAGTTTCCAGGGAACACAACAGGGCCATGCAAAGCAAACCCCCCTCCACCCAAGAAGGAGAACCACATAATAAAGAATGAATTGCCTATGGTCTCTTGATCGTCTCATGGGTTGTGAGTGCTACTGTGAGGGTTCTTGGGGACGTACCATTTAGGTTTCACATTGCTTCATTGATGCTTCTAAAATTATTCAGAAGGTCAGGCCAATGGTCCATCAAGTTTGACTTCCTAAATCTCACGGTGGTCCACCAGAAGACTCCCAGATGCCTAGAGGCAGAGCACAAAGGCTATACCTCTCGTAGCAACTTGTATCAAGTGGTGCACTGCCTCTGAATATACTCTGTTGTTGTTGCTATTTTGCTTTATTTAACATTTAACAGGATCCTCAAGGCAACTTAACAAAGTGAAACAACAAAGCAAAAAATGCACATCATAAGCTCATAGGGCTATGGCCATTGTTCTCTGTCTGCACAACACAGAAATTGCACAACAAATTGCACTACAAAGAAATCCAATGCAATGTCTATGCTAGTGGAAACTCATTATGCAGCAAATTTACCAGCAACCTGCCTATGCATTCTGTTGCACAAAACATTTCACCTGCAGAACAAGCACACCACTAAGTGACTTTAAGTCAGTGCTGCACTGGAAACAACCCGCTGTCTGGTGCAGTAGGAGAGGTGGACTAGGATTGAGAGACCAGAGTTCAAATCCTCACACATCAATGAAGCTAATTGGGTGACTTTGGACCAGTCACAGACTCTCAGCCTAACCTGCCTCATAAGGTTGTTGTGAAGAGAGAGTCCTTCTTTATCTTTTCTCTCCCTCCTTTGACTTTTTTTGTCTTTGGCTCAGAGAGCCTTTCAAATAGAGCAGGGAAGGGGAAGCTGTTGCCCTCCAGATCTTGCTGGACTACAGCTCCTGTCATTCTTTATTTATTCATAAAAAATCAGGACAGAATCCTCCAGAGTCAGCTTACAGCATATATGAACTATATAAAAACAACTATTTCAGTCACGCACAACGCCACTGAAAACTCCAATTACAAATATCAAACATTTCCTAAACAACCAGCTACAGTCTTTGTAAAGATGGAGATAAAGATCACAACCCCAGCTTCATATTTTCAAAACATATTTAGAAAGTTGCTGTAAAATGAATTTAAACTTGCATCTTCTAATGTCCAAGTGGTCAGTTGAAAGACTTAGAGCCCAACAGCATGTCATTTTAATTGTGCAGTGTGAGCTCCATTTTTTAAAACTTTAATTGTAAGCCCGGGTGTGTGGGTGGGTGCATGATCCAATTTCCACATGCAGCACAGTGGGGGGGGGGGGAGAGATTTAACTCTTCCCTCTCCAGCCACAATTCCAGTATTTTTTTTTACCATTGGGTGCTTGGAGCTGGAGTCCAATAATGTATAGAAGGTAACATGTTCCCCAGCCCTGCTCCATCTGAAGGGCTTCTCAATTTGGTTTAAAAGTAATGAAACAGAGGACTCTGCTCAAATAGAAGATTGTCCTCTGTAAAGTGGGACACGTCATCACCTTACTGCAAGCATCAAGGTGGTGAGAGCATCAGAAGATCCAGCTCTGATCATTCAGGACACAAAATACAGTGGTACCTCAGGATGCGAATGGGATCCGTTCCAGATCCCCGTTCACATCCTGAAGCAAATGCAACCCATGACTGTGTGTCTGCGCGTGCGTGGGTAGCGATTCGCCACTTCCACACATGCGCATGACGTCATATTGACTGTCTGCGCATGCGCGCGCGGCAAAACCCAGAAGTAACACATTCCGTTACTTCCGGGTCACCGCGGAGTGCAACCCGAAAGAACTCAACCTGAAGCGTATTCAACCTGAGGTATGACTGTAAGTTGTTCTCTTCAGGAAAGATTCAAGATCCTTTCTTTGGCCTTTGGAAATGTTGATGCTGCTTTTAAAATGTTTGGGCCATCTAGGGCATGCTCTGGGTGTGAGTTGATTCGCATTTCTCCTTTTTTGCTATATTTGAGAAGAAAGAACATAACGTTGGTCTAATTGGCCAGAAGACTTTCCAGTCTCAGAGTGTTTTTATTAACTGGAGTGGACATCCCAGAACCAAGTCAGTGACATACTTGACCTGCCTTCTCCTGGCATGTTCTGAAAATAGAAAATAGAGGACAATACATCAGGCACTTCTTTTCCCTGCAGATGTTTGGATCGCCCTCCCTTTATATTTTGCATTTTTTTTTATGAACAGAAGTACTACTCTGAAAGATCAAAGGAATGGTTTCATAAGCCTACTATTCTGTTTCCAAGTCTGGGCAAGCCAGAATCTTATGAGAAGCTTACGTATGCAGAGTGTGAATGCAACAGGACTTTCCTCTTGACGGCCTCCAATGCCTGAGAAGTAGACTTCCTCTGAAAATAGATGTGCCATTTCAGCATTGTGACAAATCACTGATTGACCTATCATCATCCATGGAGTTGTCTAACCAAGGGATGGGGAACCTGTGGCCCCCCGATGGTGAACTTCCATCAACCCCAGTCAACATATGCAATCCCTGACCTAATCCCTTCTTAGCCAATACCTATCAATACTCCATGAACTGACTTAATCCTTTTGAAAGCTGTCCAATAAAGGCATGAAGCACATGAAGCAGAGTGATGTGGTAGAAGCCCAGGGGTGTCCAAGATGATGCCTTCTAGATTTTTTGGACTACAACTCCCATTGGCCCAGACCACTCGCCATGCTGGGTGGGGCTGATGGGAGTTGCAGCCCATAATATCCAGAGGACATCACCTGCTTGGCTACCCCTGCTCTATTGGTGGCATTATCGTCGTCGTCATCATCATCTCCCCTGCTTCATCAGCAGGTCCCAGAGTGAGTTACGACAATTTAAAATTCAAAATAAAAACAGTTAAACAAATTGAAGTCACAGGAATGGGGTGGCTGAAAAACTGGGTAAATAAATAACTCTTGATAACAACAAAAATCCACCCTTTTAATATAGAAATAGTGTGCATATATGTTGTAGCAGTGCACCGTCTTAGAAGGGGCATTCTGTATAAAGTGAACAAAAATGAGGCATACATTTTGAGAGGTACCTTTCAGGGGACGTGCTGCAGCTGAGAGGTGGAACATCTGCTTTGCACGCAGAAGATACTGGGCTTAATTCTTAGCATCTCCTGTCAGGGCTGGGAGAGCCTCCTGTCTGAAAGTCTGAAGAGCTGGTACCAATCACTGTAAATGGTACTGAACGAGGTAAACCCATAGTCTGACTCAGGACAAAGCAGTTTCCTATTTTCCTATGATTCTGCCTATCTTCTGTGGTTTTTGTATGAAGTGTGTGTGTGTGTGTGCGCGCGCGCGCGCACGTGTGTGTGCGTGTGTGCATTTCCTGACTAATTGGGATAGCCTTTTTAATCGATCAAAAGGTTTTGAATGGATTTAAATGTTGCCAATTAATGTCCTAAATGTTGCGGCCCTGCCTAAAACCTTTCCCTGCGTCACTTTCTAAGGATGCCCTGAGATTTGAAAGCTTCCCTTTTTGAATGCCGTCGACGTGCCCAGCTTGCGAGAAAGGTGATCAAAAGGACTCTAGTAGCTCGGGTGCCCTTTATCTCCAAGGAAGGTGATGCTCAGCATCTGGAGATGATAGAACGCATGATTAACAATACCACCGAGGATGATTAATATCTTCTTAAAGCACCTACTTCCAGATTATCCATCATTTCATTAGAGTGGAAAAAAGCAGCCCTCTTTTTGAGTGGGGGCTGAGCCCCTGAACCATGAATAACTAACCCACCTCTTGACATGTTTACTAATTGAGTCGCGGAGTACGCTGACTACGATGGTGAACAAACGGCTATCTTTTGTGTTTTCCAAGACCGGGGGGAAGAAAAGAGGCAGTAAATTTGGAGCATTAGCTCAATAAAGTCATTTTCCCTTCCACGTGCAGGTCTCTGATAATTAACCCTTGGTTCTTAGAGCCGACATTTCATGTTGGCATCTTAACTGGGCATCTTTATTGTATGCGAGGCTGTTATTTATTTATATCCATATATTCTTGGAAGTTTGCTAAATAAGGTGCAATCTGCATAATGAGGCGCCGGGCTGGTTGCTACACTTCGTTCTGCAGGTGGCAAAAAGGGCAATCTCTTTCCCTGCGTGTAATAAACTGGCTTATCTGAAAGATTCAGTTCAACTTCATGGTGCAGTAGTTTAAAAAATATGACCCCTTCTTGCTCCTACTTACACTGAAGTGGTATTACCCACAAATAAAGATACAAGGAGGCATTGGTTTCCATTCTGCCCTGCAATTGTGTCATTCAACACTGTTTCCATTCTGATGCAGTTCATCTTCTGCCAAAAACTACATTGTTCGTCTAACTGTGGTGGCAAAAGTACATAATGTGGGTCATTTGCATAATAAATTATGTGAATTGCATTGTAATTATTTTATTCCATCCCATTCAATACAAAGAAAGCACTGAAAAAGGGGAGCAAAATGAACTGAGTTATGTAGTGTTTGCTGACTGAAAGCAACAAGAACAACTAATACCAATCGTGTTCACTGGATTGATTTCCATTCTGGACATGAGACACCAGCAATTTCAACTCCTGTTTCCATTTTGGTTGGAATTCTCAGACATTTCTACCCACAAATCCTGCCATCTTAGGTGGGATCTGCACATACAGCAGAAGAATGTGGGAAAGGAGTGGGTTGCACTCCTTCCAATTTCATGCATGCGAGACTGCATTTTTGTTCAATAATGAGTGACCTTACTCCATCATAATCAGCTCATGAATCCTGCATTGCAAACTTGGATGCCGTTATTTTACAATCGTTTGTTATATATGTGTTGGTGTTTTTTTTCTTTTTCTTTTTGCATGTGTACATGAAAAATGCATCCTGGGACTGTGTCGCGTCATAAAGTCGTGCGTCACTTAGGCATGGTCTAAGTAGCTAATTCCATCCAGAATTACTGGGACTCGGTCGCAGACGTGTTCTAACCCATCCCCTTCCATTCTATCCCATTGTACATATTTTGTGCACACTTTTAATATAAAATACGCACTTTTCAGTGCTTTTCAATGCTTTTGCCTGTAAACATTTATGTAAAATATATATGTGCATGCACACTTTTTGTGCACCAAAGGTCGAGAGAAGTGAGTCATTTCAGAGTTGCATTCTAATCTGCAAGTAAATTCAGAATGTGGTCAGACCACTGACAAAGGCAGAACAAAGGAATTCTTCCCGAATCCTAGCTTTGAAGAACCACCATCCTCCAATACATGTGCAGGGGCGAAAACATTCCATTTGGAGAAAGCGGTTTGAATCCAGGCCACTTCTTCCAAATGGACTTCAGCAGGACTCCCCGTAACCTCTGATCAGTTGAGCATTCCTTGCACTCAGTATTCTGCTGATCAGCAGTTACAATGACTTCCTTTGAAATTTGGCAGGTGCCAATCACCTGAAGTTATTGTGATGCCAGGTGATTGACAGGTGCGAATGTTGACCCTTGGGGTAGAGGAATAAAGGATCCAGTTTCCCACCCAAGCGAACCCAGTTTCCCACCCCTGGTCTTCACTGACCAGCAACAGCGCTTCAGTTCAGTCCCACTTGGAAATGCTAGAGATTAAAGCTGGAAACTTTTGCATGCCTCAGTGACATCTCCTCCCCAGTTGCCATGCATTGCTCATGGATGCATAACGTGCAGAAAAATTCAAGCACAAAACACTGAACATGTATCATGTCATCATCTTATTGCAAGACAGCGCACCATAGTGTGCTTGTGAATCTATTGATTGATTTGACTTGATTTTTAAACAAAATGCACCGGTATTACCAGAATAGTTGGGGAACGATCACAAATCAGAGGGGAAGTGTAGACCCTCCAAAAGTGTGATCAGGTAAATCACTCAGAGATGTCGAAGGAACAGATGCCAGCAAAATCCTGGCAGCCGTGTCCCTGTTTACCGCTATCTACATGCCTCTTTTGTTAATGCCGTCCCATCTTTCCAGAGGTCAAATCAATATCTCGCTGCTTTTCATGTCATGCTTATAATATATAATATCTTCTTATGTTAATCTTATATTCCTGAGGTTTTGACGGGCAGCGGTGAAGCAGAATACTAAATGGGTGATTATTCATCATCAGTGGTATTGCATTTCAATGTGGGAGCCTTTCCGATCGATGAAAAGCCTCCCGGATGTTTTGGGGGTCACAAGCGTGATTTACAGAGGGGCATCAAGTGCCCTTACGACTTGGCAATTCTAGACAGCTGTGCAGGTCACCATCCGTTAGGATCGAGCGCTGCTCCCACATATTTATGGGTGGAGCTGCAAGTAAGGGGGGAGGCATCCAACTGCATTTTCCTCAGAGTAGACCCATTGAAATTAATGACCATAACTAAGTGAGGTCCATTCATTTCAAGGGGTTTTCCCTGAGCAGAACGTAGTTGGATACAATCGTGGAAGCCAATCTTGTGTTTGTCAAGGACTGGGGAAGTAATATTTTCAGGAGAAAATGAGTGAGGGGAAATAATCTGTAACCATTTTCCTGCTTGTCAATTCTCCCCAGCAGATTTCCTCACCACATGTGGTGCTGCAGCCTGTTCTTGAGAAGGTAAGCTGATAGAGAACGGAAGAAAGTCTGGGTAGGGGTGGAAATGTTAAACATGCTTTCCTCTCCCCGCAGATTCTCCCCACCATTCATATTCCCTCAGCAAACATAAGAAGAAGCCCTTGCTGGGGCAATATGTAGCTCGGCCAGAGGAACACTGCCTAGCTACAGAATGCTGTTGCCAGCTTTTCTTTTTAACCAGCCTGGTCTGCTCCTATTCCTTGAACAGCAGGTGGGTTATTTCCCTTTTTAAAAGAAAATAACATAAAATAACATACAAGAATAAAAGCAGTTGGATTTCAAAGCTCACACCGGTGAATGTTGCTCCCCCTCTATGTTGTGAAAGACTTCACCGGCTGATTTCTGCAGATCAAACTACTGTGAAAGGCACAAGAGCAGGTTGAGCAGTTTCTGTTAGCTAGATGGACCAATGCTCTGATTCAGTGTAATGCAGTTTCCTATATTCCTATGTTTGTGCCAATGCACCAACACACCTCCTTAGGCTGTAACTCCAGACAGGAATTAAAACTCATGGTAGGCCAAAGTACATGACTTGTGTGTTGTGTTCAGCTTGGTGGGCCTCCTTCTTGCACAGGCCCATGTTAGTGGACACCACATACACTCTTTTTATCAAATAGGAAAAGCACTCCCACCCCACTGACTATTTCTTCCAAACTATTTCAAAAACATACAGAAAAATATGGATTTGCATTATGCTGAATCAGGCCATTGGCTCATTTAACTCAGAAGTGTCTACACTGGTCACATTCACACCATACACTGAAAGCATTATGATACACTTTAAATCTCCATGGCTTCCCACTTCCAAGGATTCAGGGAAAAGTAGTTTGTTAAGGAGGTGAAGAGCTGTTAGGAGAAGTGAGGTTACAAAGACCTAGGCAAAGGGCCTTCTTGGTGGTGGAAAAGAACATGTTTCCATCAGATGCCAAGGAGATAAGTAACTATACACCCTTCAGAAAACATCTGAAGGCAGCCCTGTATAGGGAAGCTTTTAATGTTTATTGTTTTATTATGTTTTTATATATGCTGAAAGCTGACCAGAGTGCCTGGGCCAACCCAGTCAGATGGGCTGGATACAAATAATAAAATTATTATTATCATCATTCCCCTCCCATTCCCAGGGTTTTCCGGGAAGAGAAATTAATTGATAAACCACCCAGATTTGTCGCTCGGGGCAAAGGGTATCCTAACAACTTCCAGCACCCTTAACAAACTACAGCTCCCAGAATTATTTGAGGGAAGCCCTGACTGTTTATATTGGTGCCATGGTGCTTTAAATGTAAGGTGCGAATGTGGCCACTGTATGTCAGGGTTTCAGAAGACATTCCCAGCTTGACTTGGAGATGATGGGAATTGAACCTGGGGACTTTTGAATGCAAAGCAGATGCCCTACCACTGAGCTGCTGTCTCTTCATTGCTGAATCAGACCTTTTGTCTTCCTTGACTACTCCGAATCACCTAGTAACATAAAGGCCTGCATTGCATTGAATAAGACCATTGTCCCATTGATCTCATTATTGTCAACACTGAATGGCAGCTGCTCTTGAGGGCTTCAGGCAGGGGGTCTTTCCAGGTACCAGGTACTGACCTTTCCAGGTACCAGGTACTGACCTGGTGATTCAGGGATTTAACCTGGGACCTCCTGCATGCAACGCATGCTCTCTTCCACTGAGCTATGACTCTTTTCTTGTACTGCTTAAATCCAGAAACATAGCATTCTCTCTCACACACACGCACACACACATACTGAGCTCCCTGCTTTTGTTTAGCTTCCTCCATACAGCGAGGTCAGAGCTGGGAATGTTATGGAGAGTGTCGTGTTTAAAGTTGGAATTAACAAGGGCTCTCCAGGAAGAACGAAAAAGGTATAAATTATGTCTGATTGAACAAACACAACTCCACTGTTGAACAGCCACTCAATGGAGAGGGCAGGGAGAGGCAATGGAGCATGGTAATGTGTAATATTACTAGTCAATGGGCTGTGTGTAGCACCAGGTTCCCAAATGCTGGAGATGTCAGGGAGATAAATAGCAGAGTGTCCTCCTCAAAAATATGATTAATACCCTCTTCGGTCCACTGCTGAAGATGTAGTGGGTGCAGCTGGTTTGGACAGCAGTTGCAGAGAGGAAAAAATCCAGGACAATTGCAATGGAGCAGAGAGGGCAAAGAGTAGGACAGACAGTCAAGTCAGGGGGAGTGCCAAGCGTTGATGAGAAAAGAGAATTTGGCCAGAGCTGGGGAAAGGTCTCCTTTGGTGGCTGTTTTAGGTATGTTTATTGGACTTCCATGCGTGCTCAGCTGGGGCTTGAGTGCAAGATCTCTGCAGAAGGGGAGGGGGAGAGGATTGTAAAGCGCTTTGAGTTCACTGTGCTTCAGAACACACAGGACAGACAGAGCTTTCAAGAGTAGCTGTTCTTCTTCTGCATTGTTTCTCCTAGGGCTACCAACAGCTGTGGCAGAGAAGCAGAACACAGCTGCATCGCTGACCATGGGTTGATTCTTCAAAGCAAGAAGGAAATAAGTGGTATAGCATAGGTGTAGCAGGTAGAAAGAAAGCCATGAAATCTGCACAAGAATGTAAGAAGAGCCCTGTTGGATCACACCAAAATCCCATCTGGGGAACATGAGTACAACAGCGACTCACCGCACTTGCAAGTCCCAAAAATTGGCATTCAGCTGTATACCACCACTGACACTGCAGGTAGCAAGTAGCCATCATGGTTAGTAGCCATTGATAATCTTATCCTCTTCTTTGTAAGCCTAAACAGCCTCAGCCCAGTGTACCTGAAGGAGCATCTCCACCCCCATTGTTCAGCCCGGACACTGAGGTCCAGCTCTGAGTGCCTTCTGGCGGTTCCCCCACTGCGAGAAGTGAAGCTCCAGGGAACCAGGTAGAGGGTCTTCTTGTAGTAGTGCCCATCCTGTGGAACACCCTCCCATTAGATGTCAAAAAAATAAACAACGATCTGACTTCTGGAAGACTTCTGAAGGCAGCCCTGTTTAGGGAAGTTTTTAATGTTTGATGTTTTATTGTGTTTTTAATATCCTATTGGGAGCCACCCAGAGTGGCTGGGGAAACGCAATCAGATGGGCGGGGTATAAATAATAAATTATTACAGTCATACCTTGGATCCCGAATGCCTTGTGAGTCAAACGTTTTGGCTCCTAAATGCCTCAAACCTGGGAGTGAGTGTTCCGATTTGTGAACGTTCTTTGGAAGCTGAAAATGTGATGCAACTTCCACAGCTTCCGATTGAGTTCAAGAAGTTCCTGCAGCCAATCGGAAGCCATGACTTGGTTGTCGAACGTTTTAAGAAGTCGGATGGGCTTCCGGAACGGATTCCGTTCGATAACCAAGGTACAACTGTATTATTATTATTATTATTATTATTATTATTATTATTATTATTATTATATCTTGGTTTAACAACAGCTTAGTTTATGAACAACTTGGATTAAGAACACTGCAAACCCGGAAGTAGGTGTTTTGGTTTGTGAACTTTGCCTTGGAATAAGAACATGTTTTGCTTCCTGTTGAGTGTGTTCCATTTGTAAATTGAGTCCCCCGCTGCTATGGGAAAGCACGCCTTGGTTTAAGAACCCTTTGGTTTAAGAACAGACTTCCGGAACGGATTAAGTTTGTAAAGCAAGGTACCACTGTATTATTATTATTATTATTATTATTATTATTATTATTATTATCCAAGTTGGTGGCCTTAACTGAATAATGTGGCATCAAATTCCATATTTTTGGCACTGTGTGAAAAAGCACTTCCTTGAGTCTGCCCTCCAAGCTTTGTCAGTCAGATTCAGTAGCTGACCTCAGATTCTAGTATTATTATGTCTCCTAGTTCAAACATGACTGTTTGAATCAGTTCGTTTACACATACAAACCCAGCTATAATATTGGGATAACACTGGTATTCTTTATAGGGTTGTTGATTTCTGAGATACGTGTACAGTGGTACCTCGGGTTAAGAACTTAATTCGCTCTGGAGGTCCATTCTTAACCTGAAACTGTTTTTAACCTGAAGCACTACTTTATCTAATGGGGCCTCCCGCTGCTGCCGTGCTGCCGGAGCATGATTTCTGTTCTCATCCTGAAGCAAAGTTCTTAACCTGAGGTACTATTTCCGGGTTAGCGGAGTCTGTAGCCTGAAGCGTATGTAACCTGGGGTACCACTGTATAAAGTAGACAGAACACCTGAATTCATTCAAAGTAGCTAGGTGTTCCCTTACCACCTCTCTTCCAAAATTGGGTTTCAGATCCCTCCTTGCATCATGTATTCTGTTATCACCAAGTTGGGCACTGCTTTCCTTTCAGGCAAAGACAGAGGCATTGTCTGTTGGCAGTTCAACCTTCCTTTAGTCACATAATAGCATTTCTCCATCTTCTCCATGCAAAGGAGCTGCTACTTGCTTGTTCTTCTCTTGCTTGTTCTTCTCTTGCTTTAAACATAGCTGAAGAAACCATTCTCATGAAACTGAAGCATCTTGTGTTTTCAGTATTCCTAATGCTTTGGAGCATTTGGTGGCTAAAAAGTTCCCCTTTAATGCAGACCAGGTGACTCTAGGATGCAGGAGACAGGGACCCTGCAAGGACTCTGCTACAGAAATAGTAGCAGGTCTTTGACCTCCCACGACCTCAGATCACTACACTACTGCCAAGGACAGTGTCAGAACCAGTGGATTCTACCAGAGTTCTGCAGCTCTGCCAGGTGCCAACACTGGACCTGGTTTACAGTGTATAATAAACACTTTGGATGTTAATTCCTAATTTATTTTGAGAGAGTTTGCAGCCAAGTTCAAATAGAATCCTTGGATTTAAGCCAGTTCAGCCCCATTGCTTAATAATTCAATAAGGCTCCTTGTGGCCTAATCCGTAAAGCAATTAAACAAGGGCACTTGGAATCACAAGATCATTTTGTTCCCTTCCTAAATGATCAGCTGATGTTTAAAGCATGAGTCCTTTTCCTCTTGTACTCATCTAAGTCTGTATCAAATGCTTTCTTCGGAAATAGTTGGGTCTCTTGATCAAAAGAAAAACTAAAGATATTGCACCCAGCACATAAAGTTGCCAATTAGGTCTCCAGAATTAAATATCTGGCTCTAACATTTGACATCCATGTTAGAGCATGAGTGGAAATCTCTTTCTAAATACTCTTCTGAAGAGTCATGAGATCCAATGGAATTTGCCTTCCATCTGGTAATTGCAGCCCAAACAGAGATAAACTGTTCTTTCCCTTTAGATATAACAGTTTGCAATGGCCTTATTCTGCATATTCAGCTGACAGTTCTCAAGTGTCCAGAAATCAAGTAAGGTGCAACTAGGTTTTGATAACTGTAACATACCCATGTTAATTCCCCTCATTCAAAAGACCCAATGGTCAGCTCAGTGTCAGGATTTTAATAGCTCCAATGAACAGCTCATCACCAGGGCTTGTGTAGCACCATGCTGATCATCTGCACAGGCACATATGGGTCATCTGACATTATCAGGATATGACTGATTCTCCCAGCCCTACCTGGAGAAGCTGGGGGTTGAACCTGAGGGCTATGTCATGCAAAGCAGGTATGCTACCACTTAGCTAAAGCTCTCCACCAAACAAAGCTACTAGACAAGCAGGTTACCTCTTTATGACTCTGCACTCTTCGGGTAAGGGGCAGATGCTGGAAGCAAGAGCCTGGACCAACAGGATTAAAAACCATAGGGGGAAACACCAACCAACCCTCAATGGAGCAAATTGTCCTCTTGGAGCTATCCATGGTCCTGCAACTCAGGCTCAACAACAGAGCATCTGCTTTGTATGCAGAAGGTTGTGGGTTATATCCCCAGAGGACCTTCCAAAGCTAAATGGCTTTCAGGCAAAATTTCTACGATCTCTGCTGCAGGTACCCAACTGTGTCCCCAACTCCATCCTTCTGTTCGAAGCTGGTGAATGCCCAATTTCAACTAAAGCGTGGTGGGCTGCCCTAAAACACTGGCTCAGGATTTCAGTGTTTGATCTAGGGAAGGGTTTGTACCAACCCCTGACCAACAGTGGCGTAGCGTGGGTTGTCACCACCCAGGGCAAGGCAAGTAATTTGCGCCCCCTAACCCGTGGATTTGCGCCCCCTAACCCTAATCCCCAGATGTTGTGCCCGGTGTGGCCGCCCCCCCCTGCACCCCCACGCTATGCCACTGCTGACCAATGAGGAATTTGTCAGCAAATGGCAGAAAACCATGGCTAAAAAAGCCACCGCTATTGGTCTGTCACCCCCCAACTGTATTACCTGGGTTATGAAGGCGCCCAAAAGATGTTAAAGCAAAGATTATGGGATAATGCACACAGTGACTTGCAATCTCAATCACACGGAGTCTGTAGTCCGCTGGCAGTAGGAGTATAATATGGGTATGTCTTTAAGTTAACATCTTACATTAAAAACCTGACAGTACCAAACTATCGAAGGCTTTTCACCAAAGCCAGACTAAACGTCTTTCCTTCTGCAGTGTTGGATGGCAGGTTGAGAGGAGTTTCCTACCAGGACAGACTTTGCTCGTGTGTGCAAGACATCGATTCCATAAAACGTATTTTGTTGCACTGTGCAAAATATGAGCAAGCCAGGGCTGAACTGATACTACCCTTGCTGGTACCTTTCCCGGGAAAATCAGAGGCTCACTATGTCAGGTTCCGATTGGAAGACCAGACAAATGCTAGAACATTAGCAGTGGCAAAGTTTTTATCGGTGGTTGCAAGAACCAATGATCCCTATATTCTGAACAAAATGCTTGTTTAACCTGAAGGTAGGCTGTATTAATTGTGTATTGCTTTGTAACGATTTGTTGGGTCTCTTGACAGTCATAAAGATTGTTGTTGTATATCCCCCGTATGTTTAGGTAGGAATGATGCCAGTCAGTACAGACAACACTGTGCTAGATGAACCAATGATCTGGCTCAATACCAGGCATCTTCTTATGTTCCTAACTTCATTCTGATCTGTCCTGCATGCATTACCCTCAAGATTCTGCATTCTGTGTTGCCCTTCACTCACAATTAGAACAGAATATGACCAGACCTTCTTCTTTCCATGCAGCTGGGTAGAATTCTGCCTGAAAGTTTTTCTTGATATCTCCATCATTAAAAATTGACTAGGAAGTTACTTTTTATTCATCTATCCATGCCCTACAATTGTATAGTTTTATACTAATAATGCTGCTACCTCAATAGAGATGTGATTAATCGCTGATCCATGGCAGTTAACAGATTAAAATGAGAAACATTCTAGTGTATAATGTGCAAAAGACAGACAGCACCACAGCCTGTATGAACAATTCTATCCACCAGTGAAATCTGAAATA
Organism: Podarcis melisellensis; assembly: GCF_964234715.1. NCBI lineage: Eukaryota > Metazoa > Chordata > Lepidosauria > Squamata > Lacertidae > Podarcis > Podarcis melisellensis. Next base: position 30,942,743 of record NC_138546.1, read on the forward strand.
TTTACAGATTTGTTCTGCATCCATTCAGTGATGCTACCAAAAAATTGTTTCACTGCATTATTGAGCTGTTGCAGTTAATTTGAGCACTTGGGCCAAAATTGAGTAAAAGGTGTGAAACATATAGCTGCGAACATGATGCTACACTTTTTGCCCCCCCCCCACACAATTGAAGGGTGTGTTTCCAGTGAAAACTACTAATTTCTGATAGCCAACATAGCTAGCAATCTTACTAGAGTCATAGGCTGTTGGGAAAGGGCTACTGAGATTATTCATCCTACATCAGGGATGGGGAAGCTTGGGCTCTGGGGACAGTTATATAATTATATTACTAAGATAAGGTAAAAAGAAAAAGAAGAAAAAACACTCCGGGCACTCTGAAGAGTGCTGAATATGTGCAGTGGAAAAGAAACCCATTGGTGAATTCAACTACCTCTTCTGAATTTAATTCATATCCTCCTCCTCATTTTCTAATAATAAATGACCAGAGTACCAAATCAGCTGCTTGGTTCCCCCCTACCCCGCTTTATTTTAAATATTGGCAACACCTGTCAAACTGTGAGAAATGTCAAAGCCTGTCTTTCCTGCCACTTTGTAGCTTTGCAGGTACCATCCTGATGTTTTTGTTGACGGCGTTGGCAGGCACTGTATATATTTGCACCTCCTGACAGATTTTTGCAGCACCCATGAGTCAATCAAGCTCCATCCTGACCCTGACAAATAAGTAAATAAATAATGAAGCAGCAAGGGAAGAGAGGCAGAAGACCCAGTGTTAACAACACAAGGTGGGGGTGGCAGGGGAAAATGGAAAGGAAATGCAGGTTGCAGCTTTCGAAATGGGTAGCTTTATGGGCAGTGGCCCCAGGGTGTTGAAATGAGACCTCCCAGGTCAAGTGCATAGAATAAACCCAGATGTTATAGAATGCTTATGAATATTCCAACTGCTCAGAAGTTTAAACACACAGACACACACACAAAAAAGCTCAGGGTTGTATCCAGTGCTAGCCCTACACAGAGTACTGAAGTCAATGGACATGACTATTCGTAGAATCATAGAACTGTAGAACTGGAAGCGACCGTCTGCAATACAGCACTCACAACTAAGTACCTTAGGTTCATTCATTTCAGTGGGTATACTCGAGTAGGGCTAGCCTTAGGCAGAACTTCTTATTTCTTTCTTTCTTTAAACTATATATATATATATATATTTAATCTCTGTGTGTGTGTGTGTGTGTGCGTGTGCGCACATATACACATGCATTTCTTGAAGTGGTTTACAATAAAAGAGTCAACTCTCTAAATCATGCATCATTAAAACACAGTACTTAGATTTATTATTTGATTGATTTAATTTCTCTTTTGCCTTTCTTCTCAGAGGAGCCCAGGGTGACAAACAACAAAGCAGTAAAACAGCACATTTAAAATGTTAAAAAATTGGAGGGGGATGTAACACATTTAAAAAATTTAATAACATCTAGAAACATTTTAAATGTAGGCAATTAGCTAAGAATAATATCAACTAAAAATAACCAAAAAGCCCCACAGCACTGGAGGTTTGGCCTTGGTTTGGCAGACTCTGATGAAGGAGGAAGGCTGAATGGGTTGGAAAAGGGAGAATTTCCCCAGGTTTCTGTGGAAGGGGGAGCTTCCACACCAGGCCCAAGCACAGCTCCAAAGGCAGCTCCACAGAAAGTGCACAACAGTAATCCAGTTGTGACATTTTCAGTTTATGAACACCAGTGGCAAAGCTATCTGTGTCCAGAAATTAGTGTAACCAGCACACCCACTACTAAAGTTGGTAGTGGTTACTTCTTGCCACAGAAGTCACCTGGCCCTCTACTGGCAATGATGGACCCAGCAGCACCCTCGGAATATATACCTGTTCCTTCAAAACAGAATTGCAGAACCAGCTATTTTAGATTATCAGTCTCTGGAACGACTCTCACACAGATTCCCCATCTTATCATGATTCATTTTCACTGTAAGTCTAGAGACCAGGTGGAGCTGTTTATGTGACGAGAGAGATGGGATCAGGCAGTGCTCTCCCAATCAGGACTGACTGGTGAGGAGGGGCAGTGTCACCCACCTGGCCTCCTGGCAGCGGAGGGGGGCACCAACAGCACCAGCCCCCACAGTACCTCATCCCTCCTGGTAATTGGCAGCAGCTCCACCAATCTCCACCATCCACTCCTGATCAACACTGGGATATGTGCGTCAATGTGGAAAGGGTTGTATGTGAAAGATTGAATAGGCATTAGACACAAGAAGTATTGCAAACACAAGACACCCAACTGGAAGTTTCCATGTGTGTCAATTTCTGTGGACAAACAAGATGCAATAGGGACCTAGAAAAAAAAAGTTTCACATAACTTAGCTTGAAAAACCCTTCAGAATGTTACAGTTAGCTAGCTGTTTCCAGCGGGAAGACACACACACACACACACACACACAAGAATTGTAGACTGTATGCATGTCCCGAATGCTAAGACAGGAGATGTGCTTTTTTAAACCCTTCCATCACTCAAAGTCCTGCTGAATAGCTTTGCGGGAATGGTGCCAGCTCCTTCCGTATTTCTGCAAAAGTCGCTGGGAATATTTCCGAAAGCGGCAACACACATTTGCCAAGTTACGTGCATTAAAAAAAGCATCCTTTGATCTTTCAGACTCATAAATATGTAATAAAGTACATGATTGCCCTGCTGATCTGTTCTCCATCAATCTTGCATCTCCCTTTTATTGATTCATCAAAATAAGATACGATCAAGGTACAAAAGAGTTAAAGGAGCTATTTATTTTAATGTTTCCTTAGAGAGCTCGCATGTTATTCTGAGTACAAATTATCTATATAATATTTCATGAATGATGTTGAAGCATTAAAACTCACCTCTGCACTTCACGTTAACACAAAACACTGGCAGGAAGCCATATTTGCTTTCCTTCCAGTCTCTTATAAGGACTGTATAGAGGTGGGGTCATCTTTCCATGCCATATGTGTACCTCATTTTGAAAAATAAGCGAGGGATGTGAACTAGACCACCAGTTAAAAGTAGAGTCACAGTAAATGCTGTCTGAGTTTGATAGTCACCTCCAAAGAGGCACATTTGACATAGTTGGAGAGAGGAAAAATCCCTCAAACTAACAACAACAACAACAATACTTACCTCACTGAATAATGTAAGTTTCAAGGCACTTTGCCACTCTTGTTTCTGGGGTGCTATTCCCTTCCTTTGCTCTCACTAGCCTCACCCATAGTTAACCACACTTCCACTTAATCCTGTTGGTTGTGGCAGTGCATGTGAATTCATTTACAGGAGCATGTTATCTCCATAGGCCTGCAATGCCACAGCATTGACAAATTTCCATCAGTTGCCATAGCCAACTAAATCAAATGACTGTTTGGGCAGATGAGGGCCGTGAGGGGGGAAATCACACCAATAAGAACAACCTGAAGATGCCAAGAATTGCCCCAAATGCAGCTTTTCTGAAATGACTGCAAAGCAAGGGAAACAGTTACAGTTTAGCTATACTTTATATCCACTTTGGGGGGGGGGGGAGGATCACATTATCAGCAGATGCTATAAATGAACATAAGAGCATAAAAAGAGCCCTAATGGATTAGGCTAAAGCCCATCTAGTCCAGCATCCTGTTCTCAAAATGGCCGACCAGATGCCCTTGGGAAGCCCCGAGTAGGACTGCAGTGCTTAAATTACATTTAATCTTGTCCAAATCCAAGGAGAATCAAAATTTATTTTTGGAGTTTGGAGAAGGTTATATAAGAAAGATATTATAACCCCCAAACCCTCAAAACCCAACTCCGTGGGGTAGTAACGTCTTGAAGTGGATAAAGTGAAATTTAGTTGGGAAGAGGGGGAAATTATACAAGCAATAAATTGAATGAATTATATACGGTTGGTAGTAAAACCTACATTTCATATCACAAGGGAGAAATAAGGTGGATCACTTAAGTGTTTGCCTGTAATTCTTGCTTTTGGGCGGGGGAGAGAATCCACATTTCTTCATGATGCTCTAATCTACTGAGCTAAAGGGACATCAGCTTTTGCTTTGACATATTTAGTGCAGTTGATGGAGGCTGGCTTGTGTCAAGAGGCATCCCCCCCCCCAATAACGTTATGGTATTTAATCTTGGGCACAACAACACTGAGACACATTGAAAAAAGGTATACTAATAAACAAAATCAGTCCTGGACTGATATATGATACCAGGGAAGACACAACTTTGTTTGGTGGGAAACATAAGGCAAGCCTGCTGGATCAGGTGAAAAGCCCACCTAGTCCAAGACTCTGTTCTCATGGTAGACAACCAGATACCTGTAGGGAACCTGCAAGTGAGATAGGGACGTGGGTGGCACTGTGGTCTAAACCACTGAGCCTAGGGCTTGCCGATCGGAAGGTTGGTGGTTCAAATCCCCACAATGGAATGGGGTGAGCTCCCGTTGCTCTGTCCCAGCTCCTGCCAACCTAGCAGTTCGAAAGCACGCCAGTGCAAGTAGATGAATAGGTACCATTGCGGTGGGAAGGTAAACAGAATTTCTGTGCGCTCTGGTTTCCCATCACAACATTCCATTGCTCCTGAAGTGGTTTAGTCTTGCTGGCCGCATGACCCGGAAAGCTGTCTGTGGACAAATGTCAGCTCCCTCAACCTGAAAGCGAGATAAGCGCTGCAACCCCATAGTCACCTTTGACTGAACGTAACCATCCAGGGGTCCTTTACCTTCACCTTACCTGACAAAAGGACTCTACCACACTGTGGTTTTTAGCACTACTGCCTCCAGCTGTGGACATAGAGCATAGCCATTATAGCTAGTATATTTTCTTTAAAATATATAGCGGTATAGATATGAAATTAATCGTGAAAGCCATTGGTAGCTTTTCCTTCCATGAGTTTGTCTAATCCTCTTTAAAAGCCATCCAAGCTGGTAGCCATCACTGCCTCCAGTAGTAGTGACTTCCATAGTTTTATGATGTGCTGCATGAACATCAACAGATGCAGACGTGACATGTATCATGGTTGGCCAAAAATGACAGGGCAGACTAAGTGGTCAGTCCACTTGCCCCACAAAGAAACTCCCAAAGGGTGCATGACCCTCCCCCCCTTCAAACCTTTTGCATGTCAGACTATCTCTGGACCCTGCTATCTAATTTGCCAATTATGTCCCTTGATCCCAAGTGGGGTAAAAGAATGTGGTTACTATGATAGGGGGAATTACTTGCAAAGATGTATATATTCTGTAAAGTTGTGTACAATAATGCAAAAAAGTAGTCAAAGAAATGCACATGAAATGTCAGCTTGGTTGTTTTTAGTAAACAATAATAATAATCACAAACTGACATGGAAATGGGAAAAACTGAATTTAGGATTGTAGAGAAGGAGAAAAAATGGGAGAAAATGAAATTGATGGATTTGTACATTCTTAAATTTTTCAACTCAAGTGTTATCCAGAGGTGAAGACTTGAATGTGTCCTCCAGACAGGAAGGTTGTTGGATCAACATTTGTTAGCCACAGATTTGAAAGATAAAGGAAGCAACGTTTGTTTTGATCCTGGCATATTATATTGTTTAAAACTAGCCTGTTTAACTATGACTCTCCATGATTTCGGTCTGAATGGAGGGGGGTTGGGGAAATGCCAGAGCTTTGATTTGTAAGGTGAAATAGCTATTCTTAGCCACTTTCATATCAAGGACCCTGGTAGGAGGAAATGTGAGGGCTCCCTGCTCCCTGCAGAATCAATAAACCCTTTTGCCGATCCCCACAGGAAATGAAATTGCAGTGGAGAGAGAAGGCAATTGTT